>NC_136744.1:2247500-2847500 GCF_936440315.1 Barbus barbus | reverse complement strand
CACTAAATATTGTGACAAACGAAACGGTAGCTGGCAATTATCAATAATTACCATTTAAAATCAGGAGCTAGGCTGTAATTGCATTCCTTCTATAAACGAGCACATATTTTAAGTTATCTTAATGTGTTCTGATGTCTGAGGCCCTTTAGCTCAAAAATATAGGCGCGTTAAAGCATCAAATTTCCATTTCTTAATTTGCGTAAATTCATAAAAACTAAATATAACCAAAGTTCACATTCTCCCGCAGGAACAAAAAATATGTTCTCTGAGACCCCAGATATAAAACATGAACAAACGCAATGAATAACATTCTCCGACTGACAAAAACTCCGTAGAGATGTAGCCAACGCCAGCTAAATGTTTATTTGTATTTAATTTTATACAGTATGACAGCAAATAAAGGCAGTGTCATTATTCTGAAAAGTGCATTAATGTATAGAAATAAATAAAAGGGCTAAATATCCAATAGACTTTTCCTGCGGTTTAGATTTGACAAATGTGAAATGACACTACAAATATTAATATTTCACATCACACATACAAGACTTTACAAATACACTTTAAGAGAAAACCCTGCCACCCAAATATACGTACCCAGATTGACAAAGCTCATCACCATATCCGCGTCATTGAGAAAGTTGGTGTCTTGCGCGGTGGCCAAAGGCGGGCTCTGACTGGTCAAGGGCGCAGCGCGGTACGGCTGCCGCGGCGCGCTCGAGTATCCATGTGGAACCACAGAGGCGCCTTTACGCGCTTTCCCAGAGAGCGTCTTCCCCAGTATCGCGTCCTCTTCCTCGGTCGTCATCGCGTTGTACAGGTCCAGCATGAAGAGCGGTGCCGACGACGCTTGTTTACCCGGGGAGAAGGGCCTGGGACGGTGAGGCAAGCCCAGGATGGAGAGGATTTCTCTCTGGATCTCTCGCCGCTCGTGGTTACGCAACCGCCTGTAAATAAAGCTCGAATGCACATGGTTGTCTCCTAAACCGCACTGAACGCCGTGAAGAAAGCCGAGACAGCTCCACAGAAGTCCAAATGTTGGCGCTCTCATCTTTATTTCTCAGGATGATGCTTTCACCAAGCGACAGCTGGGTTGATGATGGTGCTCACCATGGTGCACCATTAATAGCCGACTTTGTTCAAGTTCTTTATTGATCAAGTCTTTATTCTGTGTTTCCTCTCAAACCTAGAATGAAGTTCTTTTCAGGCTTCAAGGTGATGCCTCAGGTCAGCAGTTGCTTGCGCCGTGCCATTCTTAAGCAGCATCTTCAATACTGTCATGAACCTGAATTGAATTCTGAACTGAATTGTTTAACATCAAAAACGTAATCGAGAGACTTTTCACCTGCGCGTTTACTGAAAGCAGCAGCAGCACCGACCGCCTGGGAACAGAAGCGCGCAGCCTCAGGAGTCAGTGCATGAACTGGCTCAAGTTGTGCATGCACCGACAGAAGACTACATCCCTGTAAAAGTGTTGAAAGCGGTAGTCCGTCCCACTCTCAGGAGGGTTTGCATCAACCTCTAGCGGTCGTATATAAAACATAGTTGACCAGGGGGATGAATGCAAGCTCACCGTGAAATGAGAGACACTTGATATATGAGACCTTTCGTAATTAGCCAAAGGAAAAGTCCAGGCGGGCAAACACCTGTCAGCTTTATTTCAGCGTTGCTCGGTCTATTGGCTTATATTCGAGCTCACGACAACAGAGTGCACTTTTCCAAGTAATAGTTTGTTATGGCAGTGCCGTTATTTGGACTTCTGTTATTATTTTAACTTCTACAGTGGCAAACAGACTTCTGCAAGTTTGCAAACTTACTAATATGGATCAACGCTGGGTTGGCTGCACTACAGTAGACAATACTAAATACTAAGCTGTGTTTTTACTCTCTCTCTCTCTCTCTCTCTCTCTCTCTCTCTCTCTCTCTCTCTCTATATATATATCGTGTGTGTGTGTATGTATGTATATATATATATATATATATGTGTGTGTGTGTGTATGTGTGTGTGTGTGATGGTGAAGGAAAAAAAGCCAGCAAGTGTCCAGCATGGGAACTCCTTCATTACTGACGGCTCATTTGGCTGGCTGGTTGTCTATCCAAACAGCTGCTGTCTACTTCATACTTCAGTCTGTGTTAAAAGACGTAATATAATTGACTTGAATACTTAGTAAAAAATGTGAAAAAGAATGAGTGTGTCCAAACATTTGACCGGTTGGTTAAAAATCCAATGTATGTCAGCCCCGTGAGGGCACTTAAATACATGAAAGTGAATAATTTTAGCTTATCTAGAATGAAAACCTGAAAGTCAAGTCTTAGGGAACATCCTAAATGTAAGAAAAGAGTAACAGCGACATCTAGGAGTGGAACTCAGGATGAGTGCAATAATTGCAGGAGAGCAGCGTTTTTAACAGTAAAATATTTTAGTAGCATTTTAGCTTTAATGGTTAATTTGTGCGGTATCATCCTGTTATAATACCTATTTCAACATAATCTCTTTTCAACCAGTAATACTCAATTGTAACAATTTGATTGGATCACCCGTAACCAATACTACGTAAATAAAGGATTTATCACAGGATGTGCCTCAGACATTGAGATTTTCGGTTTTTGCATGAAACCACTATTAATGTATGAAATTGTTGTGGAACATTGTAAGAATGCTGCAAATCACATGCTTGAAACTATAGTATACATTTCCCACATAATAAAATAAAAGTAATAGTTTTGTTACAAATCATGAAGCAACAACAGCAACAAAAAATAATAAAAAAAGGTTTTAATTAATGTTATCAAAAGTCATTCAAACAGTCATAAAAAAATCACTGCAAAAATAAGAAAGCGCTCTCACAGGAAAAGCGGTAACTGATATCAGTTCTTATAAATAACAAAAAAAATTATACATTTATGGGAAAGTGAGCTTTATTACACTCTACTACACACCCTTTATCAGCCAAGGGTAAAAGATAAAAAATGCTTTCAGAATGGTGTCGTTCATGACAATTTGCTGTAGAGAAAGGTGGATTAAAATGTATATGATAAATTTTTTCAATTTACCATTTTTTAACATTTAATATAGATATTATCTAATCACACTCACATTTGTAATCTGAAGTGTAATAAAGATTTCCCACGACTATGGAAAACCTGGAATATCAGATAATTATAAAGCCCAGGGATGGTAAAGGCCTGGAAATGAATACAATCTTACACATTCATGGAAAAGCCATGGACATTTTTATACTGAATATATGTATATATATATTTTCTCTAAAATATTACAGGATATAATTTTAAATTTTAAGATTTGTATTTTTATTTTTTTATGTTTCCTGTAATCACAAATGCCTGAAAAAAAAAATTATGGAAATTCACTGGTCAAAAGATGTGGGAACCCTAGTAAGCACTACCTAAAGGGACAATAATTATCATAGATATCTGAGAAACGTCAATATAGGAAAGAAAGCATGAAGCATTGCAGAAGAACTCCCACTCCTCCCATGAAAAGCTTGCAAGCAGTAAAAGAAGCATCCGACCAAAAAGAAACACAAATGCAAAATGGACAGTAAATCTAGCTTCATAAATACAACGAGATGATTGGCTGGTGATGGATGAAAGCCACTTGGGTGAGCAAGAGAGTGGGGAAGGAAGTCGATGTCTAGGTAGAATTTCCACTGCGAGTGTTGCAGAGCTCCTCACACTGGATGCTTTTCACAAGTTTTCGGCTGATGCGTTTCATGCCTCATGACAAACAGCGTGAATGAATCATGGCACATCTCAGCTTGTGACACAGAAAAACATTGAGTCATGGACAATCGGTGGTGTTAATGTAGGCAACATCATATTATTTACACTTTAAGAGGTACTTCATGTGTCCATGAGTGTGAGACACTCTCAAAAAATATGATCATCCTGAGATTGGAAAGATTCGCTGTTATTGTTTTCTTTCATTCACTGAGCAGCACCGCATCCAGACTGTATGCATTTCAGCCAAAGCTGTGTCAATAGTTTGGCCCTTTACTGAAAGGATCTCTTCGCAACATTGCACCGTAGCACATGGAAGGATGGCACACGCCTGGTTGACCGGGCTCACCGGGGTGCCCCCTCTTCCCCTCCTCGCCATTGTGACCAGGTGACCCTGGCTTACCTGGGTGACCTGGTTTTCCGACCCCTGGTGGACCCATTGCACCTGAAACAAAATAATGTGTCTGTCAAGTAATGTGACTGCCTATATTACTTGACTTCATTAATTATTAAATATGTCTTATAATTTCTGTTCTAACAACTCTTGGAGAGTTTAGCATGGTAATATACACGGCAATGTTGATGTGTTTGGTCTTGGCGGAATAGATCTGCAACACTGCTGCTGCCAAGACTTGTACCGAGACGTGCTGCTGCCAATACATTCACAGACATGTTGCTGTGAGCATGCAGGAAATAATGCTGCTGCACATATAACATATGAAATAACCCCCATATAGCAGATCTATACCTGGTGGAGCTGGGGAAGGTGGAAGGGTTTCTGAAGCACACTGCAACTGCTACAGCAAGCACTAGCCAAGATTTATTATGTCGGGCTGCACCATGTTAATAATGATGTGATTATGTCAGATTGAGTTAGAAGTTATCGGCCTGTGCCATCTCAAGTTCATGACAGAACTTTGTATGTACTATGAAGACTTTAACCTTCCTTTGCAAAGAGAATGCTACTGACAGATTGGCAAGTAAAATATATTAGACCTGACAACAAGAGTAGAGTGAAGTGCTATCACTCATTTCATGGCAGCTATGGCCAGAAAGAGTGGGAAATTTCCATGGAAAACTATATTTATTGCAAACAAACGAGCAAAAAACTTTATCAACATACATAATAGAACCTCAGGGCAAAAATAAAATACACAATGTATGTGTTAGTAGTGGTGCTGCATTTGCTCACCTGGTGGTCCTGGGAGACCTGGGTCTCCAATATGTGAGCGTCCTTGATTTCCTTTCTCACCCTTTTCTCCTGGATCACCTAAACATAGCCAGAAATAAATAAATTAAAAAATTCTGTCTGTTCAAAACAAACAATTCATAATTAAATCTATGCTGATACAGATTTCACTTTATGAGCTATTCATTCAGTTTACTTAAGCTACTGTAGGAAAACTAATTTGACAAGTTTTATTCGGATGGGATTAGTTTGAGAAATTAGTTTTAAACCCCATTCCAACCTGTCAAGCCTATGGTTTTCTCACACACCATATGTTAAAATTTCAGAGCAAACATAATGGTCCACTGAGAAATCTAATCACGTCCGAAAGTGAATGTCAGTGTTTACTGATATTGTATTATCTTAATGCTTCTCATGTGTTTTGAATAACCTGAACTATTGTTTATGCGCTAATCTTCCTCATGCGGTACTTTTTAATATGGATGGTATCTGGCAAAATACTAACAGAAATATGAAATTATAAAATATAATTATATAATTAAACAAAGTCATATCGCAGTAACTTCTATGACTGGTCATAGTAATATCAGCGTCAGGTAATACATTATAGATTAGAATCACAGACGCGTGGTGATAAGAACTGTCAACTCAAACATTATTCAAAAAACTAGTCCTGTCCAAATAGGGTTAGATAGAAATTTGTCTTTGTACTTTCTTTGTTCATGTAGCTACTATAATTAAAGATGACAATGAAGTTATGTCATAACATAATTATATGACTGGAATTATACAACCTGTCTGGAATCAAATGATTTAATTTACAAATTTCATTTACATAATATATATATACAAAGTTGGCTATTGATTTTAATACAGATTTAAATTACTTATTTTTCATCAAATACAGCTTGTTAGTCATGTTAGACTGCGTGCTTCTTATTATTTCTATACAAATAATCTTTTTTCTAATGGTATATGCCAGAGCATGTGAGTGAAGCAGAGCGGAGTGATGCTCACTAGTGTGCTCTCTGCCAAAGCAGTCCACTCACTTGCTCATGGCCCAAGTGAATGCTCCAGTCAAGTACTACTCATGCTCACCAGTAAAACGAAGTTCACTCAAATTCTGCTCCAACATTAAATTTGACTTTCTGTTAATAATGAATTTCTTGAATAAATGTCTCAATTACAGTAGGCCTATAGAATGGGAACTCAGGACAGTTTGGGGAATGCCTCCAGCATGACTGGTGTCTGAAGCATGTCAAAACACAACAATGAACTTGACATTGGTCAGCAACAGCCTGTACCAGTGTGGCTGTTAGTGTGTGTCTGTAAAAACATGTCACTCGCTTCTTTGTCTTCAGGAGACCATTTGTTTGTGTACGTGCAAAGAATGCAACTGCTATGAAAGACCCAGGCAAGCATTTCAGAATCGTGCGTTATGTATTTGAATGAGAAGTACTCGCATTTGGTTCTCGAAGGTGCTAAATGCACTGCTGGTGAGCATTTCTCAATGAAAAAGCTGGATGGAGTGCATTCAACTGACAAGGAAGCTGGATGTGCTCCTTTTTGATGCATTCACAGGACTGGATGAAAGAGATGGTAAGAAGCTCTGTTTTTTATTTTTACCTGAAGGATAGTAGACAGAATGAGCGCATTCAGCTCTCGAGGGGGTTGAACAAACTTGTAGCGATGCATTTGTGGCAGCAGATTCTGTTCTCGCCTGATTTTTGAGAGAATCTACCATTTGAACGGAGTGTGATCAGCTCTTTCAAGAGCTGAATGCATGCTGTGTGATGCAGTCACGGTAAGAAGCTCTGCCTATGCTTAACTCTCTCTTGAGGGATGAGAGCTGCCATCAGAGCGGCTAGGCGCAATTGATCACAGGTTTTGTAGGCGGAGCACTGAAATAATCTGATGGGAAGTGCTTTCCCTCTTAGAATTCCTCCTGTTAGTTCTAATTCTGTCATATTGTTCTCAAAATAAGAAACCGATTAATGTGGAATTCTGAGGTATTAGATGAAGAGAGGGGCATATATCATTGATAGGCTGTGCCCTCTGCTGTCCACATTATGGATAGATAGACCTTCTCTTATTCTAGAGGCCTGTGCTCCCCAGAGCTCTGTCTAGATAGCAAGGTCAAATTGCTAGGCTCTCTGTGAGCCTCCCTGACATCTGTCTTGAGCACAGGATGTAGGTACCCTTCCTCTTGCTTTAGAGCAGGGGTTTTCAACCTTTTAGGACATGCGCCCCCCCAAGTTTGTCTAATTTCACTCGCAGCATAACAGCATATGATGCATAACAGCATATGATGGTTAGGTATGTTTTGAAGAATGGCTGCTGGTTTGAGCTGGTTTAAGTTGGTCGTGTGCTGGTTTAAACTGGTCCTTAACTGGTCATGTTAAGGACCAGTTTGTCTTAATTTTATGTGTTTATTCTTTTTTTTTTTATTTACATTGTGTTATTCCTTTGTTGTTATGCTTGTCTGTAAAGCGCTTTGAGAAAGCTACTTTTAAAGGCGCTATACAAAATAAATATATTATTATTATTATTATTATGTGCTGGTCCTAAGCAACTAGCTCCTGCTCTGGACCGGCTTAGGACCAGCTCATGACCAGCTTAAACCAGCTCAAACCAGCAGCCATGCATTAAAACATACCTAACCAGCATATGCAGTTTTTTTCAACAGGGAGGAGCATTGTTAGGCTTCCTTTTGCTATAGAGAGTCTTCCTGCTGAGGCCTCTGCTCCCTAGAGCGCTATTCGGACAGTGGTGCCAAGTTGTTAGGTTCTCTGTGAGCCTCCCTGGTTAGCTACCACTGTAGAAGAGTGTTAGGCTTCCTCTCTTTATGGAGAGTCTATCTTCTGAGGCCTCCACTCTTTAGAGCCTGCCTAGATAGCAGTTCCAAGTTGTTAGGCTCTCTGTTGGCCTCCTCAGCTCAGCTGTTCTGAGCATAGGATATAGTTAGGCCTCCTCTGGCTTTAAAGAGTCATTATTCCGAGGCCTCCAAATTATTGCTCAGCCAGGCAGTAGTGTCAAGTTGTTAAGCTCTCTGTGGCTAGCTGCGTCTGTTGAGGACTATTGCCAGGCTTCCCCTCACTATAGAGAGTCTTGCTCAGGCCTCCACTCATCAGAGTACATATATGTCAAGTTTTGTCAGTGTCAAGCTTTTTGGTTCTATGTGTGCCTCCTTGATAGTTATTCTTGACCAGGACATTTGACTAGGACATTTTAGAGTTAATCATGTTAAGGCCTTTCTCCTTGGAGCTTGATTTAGAGTTGTGTCAGGTTGTTAGGCTCTCTGGGGCCTCCCTGGTTACTAGGGACCACACAAGGCCTCCTCTCGCTTGAGAGTCATTTCTTTGCTCCCTCTTCAGAACTCCATCTGAATAGAAATTCTGAGTGTTTAGGCTCTTTGTGAGCCTCCTTGAAAGCTGTCCTGAGTGTTGAACATAGTTAGGCTTCCTCTCACTTTAGAAAGATGTCATACTGAGGTGTCCATTCCTAAAGCTTGCTTAGGCATTGGTACTGAGCTACAGGTTCTGAGATCCTCCATAGTACTCCTGGGTTGGGAGTGTTTGTTAGGCCTTCTTTCACTATAGAAAGTTATCCTGCTAAGCCCTTCGCACCCCTGAGCTCCACATGGTTATAAGTGTCAAGTCATTAGGCTCTCGTTTAGGCCTCATTGACAGGCATAAGCTGTAGCTAGGCCATATCTTGCTTGAAAGTTATTACACTAGGCCTCAATACTCTGAGCTCAGCTAGCCTCCTTGGCTACTGCCTTTTTCAGAGGGGTGTTATTAGGCTTCCTCTCACTATAGAAAGTCTTTTTGCTGAGGCCTCCACTCCTCAGAGCATTGATGGGATAACAGTTCAGAGCTGTTAGGCTCTCTGTGAGCCTTCTTGGGAGGTTGTTCCATGTGTATGGTGTAATTAGGCCTCTTCTCGATATGCAGAGGCTTCTGTCCTTATAGGTTGGCCAGACAGTAGTACCAAGCTCTCTGTGAGCCTCCTTGGCTACTTCCTTTCCAGAGGAGTGTTGTTAGGCTTCGCTACAGAGAGTATTTTTGCTGAGGCCTCCACTCCTTGGAACGCCGCCTAGATAGCAATATCAAGTTGTTAGGCTCTCTGTGAGACTCCTAGACCCCTAGTGTTCCTGTGCACATCTTCTTCAAAAAAGAAGAGAATTATGTATTCTACAGGCACTCTTTTATGCTCATGGTCACACTGGTAGTTCATTCCCCATAGTGTGCACTAGTGGACACAGTGTCTTGTTCCCCTTCTCAGGGAATAATGGTTACATATGTAACCTGGGCTGCGTTTCTCAAAAGCATCGTAAGCTAGCTAAGTTGATCATAGAGACCATTGTTGGCAATAGGTCTACGATCTACTTAGGCTTACCATGTTTTGGGAAAAGCAGTCCTGATGATATTTGTGGCTTTAAAGCAATATTTTATTAATCAGTAGGCTATAAATAAATGTGACATGATTTGACTAGATAATGCTGAATTGCAGAGCTCGTGGAAAAATATCCACATCGCTATTCTCAGAAGATTTCTTGACTGCTGTTTTCTCACCGTTGCTATTTTCGCTGCATGCTAATTTGGTTATTTAGAGGAAAGCATGCAGCGCATATTTACACATTCATCTAAAAGGGCGCTCTCATCAGTGTGGATGTCGGGATGCTTGTTATAGTATAGCACTGCAAAGGTTTTTAAACTTATTTTTATCCAAAAGCAAAAAACTAATAAGAACTTCCCTGTTAGTATATCACACAAAATGAATATTTCCTAACTTAGTTTCTCACACTCCTTTTCAATTTCTTTTCCTTCTTCATTTATAACTCTGATGTTTACTGTGCATTGAAACTATGTATAAGGTTCACAACTTCATTAAAACAATATTTGAACTCTATAATAGACTTATTGCTCATTTCACATATCCTCAAACAAGCTTATCACAAAGAGCATTCTGGGTTGAGTGAGGAGCCTTGAGCAGATTGAACGAGTGGAGCAGAATCTTCAGAAGGGCACTCTGCTCTGGAGGAAATTTTACTGCTCCACTCCACTCACATGCTTTGGTATCCAAAGAAAATATATTTAATAATATATGAATGATCAATATATTAAATGACATAACGGTATATTAGAAACTATATAGTATAATATATTGTGTAAATATATTACAATATATTGAATAATACCCAAGGAATTGCCACTTTCATATATTCAAAAATATGGGACAATATATTTACTTATATATCACAATATATGTCATTTTATATTCCGTAATACACTTTATAATATATACAGTGCCCTCCAAAAGTATTGGAACAGTAAAGACAAAATTTCTCTTTTGGCTGTGGAGTCAAGACATTTACAAATATGATTAAAAGATGAATATGAGACAAAACTACAGAATGTCACATTTTATTATTAGCCGTTTCAACACATACATGTTTTACCAGCTAAGAAGTTCAGCACTTTTAGAGTTCATCCCTCTATCTGATGTGAGCATAAGTATTGGAACAGTTGCCTCACAGGTCTTTCTAAGTGATCAGCTGTGTCCTGTTGCATTAATCAGATGCTACACAGCAAGATGCAAACCTCTGACCAGCACCAAAAATAGAAAGGCAAGATTAGAGTTTGCAAAAAAGCACAAAGGTGAGCCAGAAGAGTTTTGGAACTGTGTTTATGGACCGATGAGACAAAGATGAACCTTTATCTAATGGCTCGTTTCCACTGAGCGGTACAGTTCGGCACAGTACGGTACGGTATGCAATTATGTCCGTTTCCATTGTCAGAAGTTGTGAATGGTACCAAAATAGCGAACCATACCGTACCACTTTTTTGGTACCCTTTCGTTGGGGTACCTAGCACAGCAAAGGTACCAAAAGGGTGGAGCTAAACTAACCGCAGAAGTTAATTTGTTTACTAGAATTGTCACTTTTACGTGATACAAGGGGCTAAAGCTTCTCCTTCACTCTTTCCGCTCTGCTGTGTTCTAATCTGCTTATTACATCAGAGTGCACAAACACACACAAAAAATATAACTGTGTATTTTATACTCTTATATTTTCACACAGATAATAACCGTTTCTCAATGTGTTTTTGTCTGTTCTTGTGGACTTGTGAAAAGTCATTGCCCAAAATCACGCGTAATTTTCAAAATATTACTGTTATTGTGTCATTATATGTAGTTTTAAGAGTTTTTCAGGTGAGAATGTAGTTGTTTAAAACTCAAATCTGCGGTTTATTTATAAAGATATAGCGCCTATTTGAAAATTTGCTATGCTGATTTTGAAGCTCCAGGCGATCACCGGGTGCTCCGTGCTCATGTATCCGCCTTGAGCAGCCTTATGCTCGGCTAGTCCTTCCGACATTTGCCGCTGGCTCTGATGTCTCTGTGGTGATTAAAAGAGAATCAATTTTTTGTGTATATTTAACAGGCATTCGTGGTCTCATGAATCTATTATTTGTTCCTGGTCATATCGTTTTGACTGAGCACAAAGTTTAACTTTTTATTTATTTTGAACTTTACCGTAGCAACTTGCAGCTCTGACTATAGCAAACGTTTGACTGTGAATTGTTTGCTTTTGTCTTTATTTCCTCTTATATAAGACTCTTATACTTTGTACTTATACTTTTATAATGGTTATTATTGTTCATAAAAACTGACATAAAAGAGGCAGAGTTGTGCTTATTGTCGCGCTTTATTGTCGATCACTACTTTCCGGCATACACCACGCCTATCAAGTAAAGGGTACTCTTGGCAGTGGAAACGCAGGCCTGATCAGGATTACCTGTACCGAATCGTACAGTGCTGAAATTGCGTGCTCACAAATCATCTCATTTTAATACACGAAGTGTAGACATTGTGAAAGATTCATTGTGTTATAACAGAGCTTAATGAGATCGCGATGAACTGAGATTTCAGCTTTTAGTGATAATAAAGGAAGCGCTGCTCACATTTTGCCATGCCTAACCATGCTGGCAGCAGCCCATGCTTGCTTTTCTGTTAAAAATAACAGTGGTTTGTGAATGTTGATGCTTAGCCTAAATAACTAATATTTTATCGGGAGCGTTTATGCTGCGATGTTGTGGAGTTTAGGAGATATTACAGAACCATTTCATGTAAATTTCTTCGATGTACAGAAAAAAATCTTTATAGATTACTTTTATGGGGGCTTTTGCGGGCGGGAGCAGGACAAAACATGAATGTCACGGGCGGGAGAAGGACCAGATAAGATATATTTCTGCGGAAAAATCCACTGAAAAATCCATCCCGCGCAGGTCTCTACCGTAAGGCCTAGAGAGCTGAAACTTGGTCAGATCGTAGTAGTATTGCTCGCTACTCAGATCCAAAGACTCGCTCCAATCAGCCAAAGGGGGGCACTACAGTGCAAAAAAAACAAAAATTTCAGAAATGTTTGGCCCTAGCTCATACACCGTTTGTCGTGTACTCAAAAATGTTACATTGTTGGAATCCTTGGGTCAACACAAACAAAAATGTCCATGTCCAAAACCCACTTTTGGAAACTAGTCCTAGGTTTTTCACCCAAAAAACCAAACCAGTGCAAAAATGTTCTGTGGACATTGAATATCAATAATTATCAAAAAAAAAAAGTTGAAATGAAGATTTTCGCACGCAACAGTATGCAAAAACTTTCAATGCTAATTTTAGCCAATGAACGGAATGAGATATCTCCACCAAACTGGGTACACATGTACGAGCACAATCTTTGGTCAAATAAAAAAAAAATGCTCAGCTCTGCCACTTGGTGGCGCTATAAGATGGAAAAAATCTAAAAATGGCTATAAGTACGCAACTGTTGGTCCGATCAATTTGAAAATTGGTATGCAGTGTCTTTGTCCAAAGTGGCACAAGTTTCTATGAGGACATTTGTGTATCTAAAAAAACATGGCCACCATTGGCCAAATAATTTTAAGCACCTATTGGACAAGGTTAACGAAGGTCGACCAGAACAAAACTCCGTGGGCATGTTCGACTCATGGCCCTAAAGGTCTGTAAGAATTTTGAAAGAAATCAGCCACTGGGGGACGAAACTGCATTTTTAAAGTGCATAAATGATTGGATATTGCACAATTTGTCACACATACTCTCAATATTCATATCGTTTGATAGATCGCCTCATGCTGAGCAACTTTGTCTCAAGAACTACTGCTATCAACCAAACCGTTCATTAATTATTCTCATTTATGTTAAAAACCTACTTTTGCAAACTAGTCCTAGGTTTTTCACTCAATCTCAATCAAACCACTGCAGCACAATTCTCTGGACTCTCTAGATCAATAATTATCAAAAAAAAGAAATTTTGAATTTTGTCCTTTGGTTAGCTATAATGGGTAAAAGAGGGCATGGCCAAATATACCCAAAAGCCTATAAAACCTAAACAAAAACTTGAAAACTTTTATGAAACTTGGTGAAAACCTTGCCGCTGTCGCCTCTGGCTTGCTCAGTTGGGGACACTTAATTTCTAGCGATTATCGTCAATTTGATTTCACAGATACTATTTAAACTAAACTGAGCTAGACAATGACATCTCTGAATTAAATAATGAAATGCTTTTAACTAAAAATTGAGTGTTTCATCTTATTATTATACATTACTGACACTCTATCCTCCAATTTGATACTGTTAAGTGCATTGACACAATCTGTATTGTTAAAAGCGCTATATAAATAAAGGTGACTTGACTTGAAAACATTTGTCAGTTGACTCTTAACAAGCATGCAAATTTTCATAGAGATCGGACAATAGGTGGCACTATAACAGTTTAAATAAAACAGTTAAAAATGGCCTCAAATTACAAAAACATATATACATATTTTTTTTTTCAAAAAACACTATATCTTCATAGATATCCTCATTGTGAACAACTTTTCCTCTGGGACAAATGCTGTCAATCAAACTGTTCATTAAATATTTGAGATTATTTGAAAAAAAAAAAAAAAAAAAAACTACTTTTGTGAGCTAGCCCTACGTTTTAAAGTCAGAATCAATAAAATCAATCTCTAGGTCAATAATTATATATATAAAAAAAAAACTTGAACATTTGCATGTTGACAGCTATAACAGGGTCATTTTAAAATATGGCCTTGATAGTGTATCCAAAACCCTATAAATCCTAAATCAAAACTCCATGAAAGGCGAGCACATGTGTGATCAATTTTTTTCTCCTCTCTTTCCTCATGTTATGCTGTATTTCTTCTTCTTTATTGCATTTCGTTGCCTTGTACCTACATGTGCAATGACAATAAATTGAATCCAATCCAATCCAATCCAATCTGATTGTATACAAGCATGCAAAATGCTAAATTTATGGGGCTCAGACATTAGCCTCTAAAACGTTTTAAAAGTTGAAAAACAGTACATTTAAATGACAAAGTCCCTGGAACTGCCTTTATAACCACTAGATGGCAGCAGAGGACCACTAATTGGCTCATTCTTCTTACTGAGATAGCTATTTTTACTGGTTTGCCATTTGTATTCATGTCTATAAATTATAAAGACACTATGATCACATTTAACATCACATTTTGTCAGTTTACTACTCAGTTTACTAAGAGAACTATGTCTCCTTTTTGGAGATTCGGCCTCTTTCCTTGCCACTTGTGCCGAATCTGTAATGTTTTGAGGTATTCATGTTTCCACCTGTTCCAAAACATGTCTGCTAAGCCCTGGACTTGCTTCCATTCTTCTCTGATGAGATGTGCTTCCTCTAAGCTTCCTGACAGAGGAGGAGGTGCAGAACCTGTCTTGAGGGTTAGAAGCATCGCTGGAGTGAGGATGAGGAGCGATTCTGGATCCGAAGACACTGGGATGAGCAGTCTGGCATTCATGATCGCGGTTACTTCGGCCATGAGGGTGGTCAGGACTTCATGTGAAAGATGTGACCTTTTCCACTCAAGCAACATCCAAAATACGACAGGCAATGCCAATCATTCGTTTCCACGCGCCGCCCATATGAGACGCGTGGGCCGGGTTGAATACCCAGGTGCAGCTCTGCGTGTCCAAGTACTCTTCCACTCTTTTGAAACCTGGATTCGAATGGTGCATCTCCAGTTCACGAGAAGCACAGATGAAATTAGTTCCACAGTCGGAACGGATCTGCTTTGCGGGGCCCCTGATTGCAAAGAACCTCCTCAAAGCGTTGATAAAACTGCTGGTACTCATGGCTTCAATCACTTCGATGTGGACTGCCCTCGAACAGATACAAGAGAACATCACAGCCCATCGTTTAGAGTTGAAGACTCCTCCTCTTGTATAGCGTGAGACAATTTCCCAGGGTCCAAAAACGTCGACACCTACATAAGTGAAAAGAGGTGCTACTTGTAGCCGTTCTGCTGGCAGAGCTGCCATCTGCTGATGTTCCATTTTTCCCCTCAGTCTTATATAAGTGTGAAGCAAACTGCAGATGCAGAGTTTAGCTCCCACCAGCCAGAATCCTGTCGTTCGAATGGCACCTTCTGTCAGATGTCTCCCTTGGTGTTTCACTGCTTCGTGATAATGAGACACAAGCAGGGTAGCTAGATGATGCCGACCAGGAACGATGATGGGATGAACCTCGTTCATACTCAGACCTGACCGCTCAATTCAACCTCCTACTCTAAGAAGTTGATTTTGGTCCAAGATGGGGTGCAGTTTCCATAGGCTGCTACTCGGTGGAATGTTGGATCCTAAGTTGATACACTTAAGTTCCTCTGAATAACATTAGTTTTGGACACTTTTCACAATACATACTTTGGCTTTCAACAACTCTTCCTGTGTAGGTCGACAGACATGCCACCCTTGACATTCATCCTGGGTAGAGTGGGCGAAGGAATGAGCCACATGGATGAGGTGAGCTATGGCTGTAAGGAGAGTGCTGAACTTGGAGAAGCGTTCGAACCGTTCCGGATGTATCACATCTCTGGTAACATGAGTGAAACTTGCCACTACCTGAGGACGCACTTCAGAGTCGGCATCAGGGTCGATAAGGTCGTAAGCTTCTTGAAGCTCAGGTGAATGCAAAGATACATCATGAAGAAAGGCTGGCCCTTTGAGCCAAGTTGTGCTGCTAAGCAAGTCTGAAGTCACAGTTCTTGACCCAATGTCAGCTGGGTTGAGGTGCGTTGGGACATACTTCCACAGGCCAAAGCAAGGTGATTGACGGATTCTTTGGATCCTGTTGTGTACGTAAACATAGAATCTTCTTGACTGATTCTGGATGTATCCCAATACAACCTTACTATCGGTGTAGTAGGTGATGTTGTCGAACGTTGTATCCATCTCTGAAACTACCATCTCAGCGATCTCAATGGCGAGAACAGCCGCACAAAGCTCAAGTCTTGGGATAGTTAGATCAGGCTGAGGCGCCAACTTCGCCTTCCCGAAGACAAAGCCGATCTCAGTCTGTTCTTGGTGGCTTGTCACCTTGATGTAGGCTACGGCTGCTATTGCCTTAACCGATGCATCTGCGAAGATACATAGTTCTCTTCTTAGAGCACCTGCGGTGGAGAATGACGTATAAGGGCGTGGTATCTGGAGTCCCTCCAAGTCTCGGAGCGACCGTTTCCATCTAGTCCATCCAGTCTCCATGTCTTTGGGGAGAGGTGTTTCCCAATCCTCTGCTTGCTTAGATAGTTCTCTGAGTATCAGCTTTCCATGAACCGTGATGTCTGCGAGGAATCCTAAAGGATCGTAGAGGCTGTTCACAGCCGAAAGTACTCCTCTACGAGTGAATGGCCTCTGGTCATCTTCGATTTGTAACATGAATGTATCTGTGCACATGTTCCAAAGCAATCCAAGGCTACGTTGTATCGGCAAATCATCGACGAATAGATCTTGGCTATTGACGTCCTTGGCATGATCATCAAATGGAAACGCTTCGATGACTGCCAGTCGATTTGAAGCAATTTAGTGTAACCTGAGGTTAGAAGCTGCAAGCATCTTCTGTGCTCGCCCTAGGACGCTGATGGCCTCTTCCTCTGTGCTGAAGGGCTTCAAAGCGTCATCGACATAGAACTCACGGTCGATGAATCTTCTTGCATCACTACCACAGTCAGCCTCTGCTTTCTTAGCTGCCCGTCGCAGACCATACACTGCAACGGCAGGCAAGGGACTATTCCCAAAAAGGTGATCCCGCATTCTGTAGTCGACGATGTCGGAGGTAGGGTCGTTGTTTCTGTACCACAGGAAGCGGAGAAAATCACAGTGGTCCTCCTTGACGAGAAAGCAGTGGAACATGTGCTCGATGTCGGAAGTGATCACCACCTGTTCCTTCCTAAACCTCATAAGAACACCTAGCAGGCTATTATTAAGGTTGGGACCAGTGAGCAAGATATCGTTGAGCGACACTCCTTCATATGATGCACTGCTGTCGAAGACCACACGAATTCTATCTGGTTTCCCTGGATGATACACATCAAACAGAGGTGGGTACCAACACTCTTGTCCAGGCTGTGTTGGCGGGCGACTTCAGCATGTGCCTTCTCGAACATCTTCTCCATAAACTCTAGGAAATCAACTTTCATTTGTGGTCGTTTTTTCCAATGAGCTCTGGAGCGAAACAAGACGGTCGAAAACCTGTTTCCTGTTGTTAGGCAGCTGCTGTCTTGGCGACCGAAAGGGTAAAGGTGCAACCCAACTTTTAGAACTGTCCTGATAACACTCGGCTTCCATTATCTTCAGAAACTCTAGATCCTCCATGGATGGAGTGAGTCTATGGTCATCGGGAGAACGAGCGAAGACTGTCTGCCCTAAGCAGTCTCCACTGAGCACCGTGGAACCACAGATGGAGGTTGGTACTGGATGATGCTGAGGTCTAGACTCTTGACCAAATACCTCTTTCGCTCTGATCCGGTTGTTGCATGGTTGAAGATAACTCGTACGACCATTCTCTAAGATGGCTGTTTTGTAGCTTCTCACCTCTTGTGTTCTGTGGGCACCTCCAAGGCACACATCACCGATGGCGACCCATCCCAGATCAAGCCTTTGCGCAAATGGTGCATCTCCTGGGCTGCTTATCTGTTCTCGGACCTTGTGTACTTGTAAGATGTCTCTGCCCAGTAAGAGGAGAATTTCGGCATCCGGATATAAAGGCGGAATCTTGTCAGCGATACGCTTCAGGTGGTCATGATGGTAGGCTGCTTCTGGCATAGGAATCTCGGTGTGAACGTTAGGGATTTGGTTGTACTCCAGGAGTGTAGGCAGATGAATGGTCATTTTCTTGTCCACCGACTCCACAGTGTAACCGCTGGCTCTCCTCGCCGCCATCTCTGAACACCCCGCACAGGTCTTGAGGGTATATGAGTAGGAACTTCCAGAGATCTTAAAAATCTCAAAGAACTCCGACCACGCCAGGGAGCGATTGCTCTGTTCATCTAGTATGGCGTACATTCTCTTGAACTCCTTCTTGCAGCCATTGGGAAATACACTGACAAGGCAGATCTTAGCACATGCTCTGGCACTCAATCCTTCACATACTTGAGTGCACGTCGACTTAACGTCCCGGATTTCTGCTTTGTCCTCCTCCCCGCCATCCTCTGAAGTGGAAGGGGACGACTTAGATTTCCAGGTAGGTGAGTAGGGGTGAAGTGCTGTCACATGAGCCGCACTCCCACACTCTGTACATTTTATCTCAGCAGTCCAATTCTTTGTGAGATGGTTTATGGAGGAGCAACAGCGAAAGCAGATGTAATGCTCTTTCAAAAGCTGTTTGCGATCATTTATGCTCTTCTCACGAAAGCCTCTGCATTTCCTCAAAGGGTGAGGCTTTCTATGCAGAGGGCAGTGTTTGTTGGGATCAATACGTTCCGTAATTTCTCCACTCTCGGCCTTAGCAGTTCCTGAGACCTGCGTCTTGTGAACGTATACTGATGTCCTAGTAGGTTTCTCCCACTTACTCTTTCTCTCTGCTGGAGCTTGCGTGAAGAAGTTAAAACTTGGGTCAGTGCGAGCCCTTGCCTCCGTGGCGAGGAAGTCTACCAACACGGAGAAAGGTGGAAAACTAACAAAATGTTCCTGTTTGTATCTTGTGCCAAGGTAAAGCCACTTTTCTTGCATGTTGTATGGAAGTTTCTCGATAATAGGCTTAATACCTCTGGAGGTATCTAAATACGACAAGCCTGCAAGGTAGCTGTCTTCTTTGGCCGCTTGAAGCTCCGACAACAGGTCGGCTAGATCCCTCTGTCTTTGTGGATCCTTCATTGTAACCTTCGGAAAATTCTCTAGCTTGTTGAACAAAGCCTGCTTGACGGCCTCTGGTGAGCCATATATTTCGTTGAGGCGTTCCCATGCCATACGCAATCCAATTGCTGGATCCTTAATGTTGACTGTTTTAATTCTTCTTACTTGTTCTGTCGACTCTTTTCCTAAATACTTGGTGAGGAGGTCGAGTTCTCCTGCAGCAGACAGGTCTAAATCGGCGATAGCATTCTGGAACGATGTTTTCCAGGCCTCAATAGTTCATTGGCTGGTCATCATATGTCGTTAGACATGAAGTCACCAGGCTGCTACGAGCTAGGTATTTGATGAGATCTCCAGTGGGCGTAGAATGATCATAGCTAGCTCCATAAGGTGTCTTGTGAGCATGCGTGTGCACAGAAGGACAGGGTTCCGCTTTGACGTTCTGTTGCGAACGACTCCCACCAGGCAGAAGAGATGGGCAAGAGTTAAGTACTTGATTGTAGCTTTGTTGCAGCGGCGCTCCTCTGATCTGAGGAACTTGATTTTGACTCGTGCTGAGTGGATGAGGCGTTGAGAAGATAGCATCATTAGGTTGAGAATGCAGAGGATGTAGCATTGGCGAAGCATAATCACTGCCTCTTCTAACGGATAAACCTCTGCTGCATAGGCTGTTTTGTACCGACACATAAGCGGCGACTCGCTGGTCTTTGACCAATTGTGGAACCTGGCTGCTAGCCTTACTGCATACTTCAAAACCCATATCTTGTAGACCGGCCACGAGAGCATTTGCCTCTGCTATGGCAGCATCTTTTTCTTTCGCATCATTTAATGCATCAAGGTTAGCTTGAACACGAGCTTGCTCTACTTTAAGCTCGATTTCCTTCTGAGTGCATGCTGCTCTAGCTTGCGCTGCTTCAGCCTTCGCCATAGCGACAGCCATACTAATCTTCGAGCTGGACGATGTACCAGATGAACGACTGCTTCTTGAACGCACAGTCTCAGACTGGATATCTTCATTGCCTTTTTTACCGTTGCTTCGTTGTGACATTGTGACTCACCTCGTTAGCGGTCACGTCTTTTCACTGTCATGGACTATGCTCCATTCAGCTTAAACACTCCCAAGAAACTCCAGGACACAGATGATTCATTTCTATAAAGTTTACTGAGAATATTGTGAAACTCTAATACAATACAGATGAAATATATATTAATATTAAATCCAAATACACGTGACAGAGAAAACAGCACGGATTATCTACACAGCGGTGATCTGTACGATAAACGCAATCGAGCTATTAAACAATAGGCAGTAATAAACGTAAAGCTAACTTAGCGTCTCAATAGTCTTACAAAAAATGAAAATAGACACTATCCTAATATCACATGATAAGAAGTACTCACAGACATTGCTTTAGCAAAAGGGAAGAGGAAAAGGCGATCGCTCGAGAAACGGAATGACTGAGGGAGCTCGCAGACTGCTGTGACTGACTACCGCACAGAGATCTACTTCCTGATTTGTGACGTGCGCAGTAGCTACTACCGTTACAAAGATAAACAGATCACGCTGTACTGTTGAAACAAAACAAAAATACTCTTTTTTTTTTCTTTCCATATGCGGCATGACATTATCTGTAAGCCATAATCATCATAATTGCAAGAAATAAAGGCTTGAAATATTTCACTCTATGTGTAATGAATCTATATAATATATGGGTTTCACTTTCTGAATTGACAAAAAATATTGACCTTTTTCATGATATTCTTTTTCTAGATATTTTCATGAATTTTTTTAGATGTACCTGTACTTTGTATGAATTATTATACGTAAGCCCTTTCATTTCAGGTTGAGTATTTGTGTGTTGCAATATTCTTCATCATGGATGTGTTGTAATGCCAGTCCAAACTTTCAGGTTGGCCTAGACCATGACATCTTAAATGAAATAAAGGCCTTAAAGTGCTTGAACCCCAGTAATCACTGCTTGCAGCTATATTTTCTAAATATATTTGTATGTATTAATATATAGCCATATATTGTCAAAGCATATATTGCTATATATTGAAAAATATAAGCACTAGTTTCCAATGTATGGAAATGTAGTAATACATCCCATTATATTTTGCAGTATATTCTCATAGATTTTTGTTCTGTAAGGGATATGCAGCTGTAGACATACTAATGGTATAACAATAATACTGACAAACCAATTAGTATACCAATAAATTTTTGTGAACTTTCTGGGATAATATAGCATGCCTGTACCTTTCATGCCAGGGACACCAGGTCGCCCAGGTAAACCCCGCTGACCTTGCAGCCCATTAGAACCAGATAAACCTGGGAATCCTCGAGAGCCATGACGGCCTGGTGGTCCTGGAGGCCCTGGGGGTCCAACTCGTGTGTAGCAGTGTTCACAGCTTCTGTGATGACTGTGTTGGCTACTCAATAGTAGAGCAGGAATCTCGGCTGTAACAAAAAAAAAAAAGAAAAAATATAACAATAAGAGACAGGAATGCCTCTGGCCCAGAAGCATTTATTTCTACTGAATATTTACATTTAGTGTTTGAAATTAACTTTTTTTTTCACTCACCAGCCAATTTGGCTGCAGAAATAAACTAGATTTTAAAGGTCATTGAAATATACTATATTTATTATTAAATCTGCTTCTGATAGATTGAATAGCTTTCAGTTTTACTACAATCAATCATTGTTTGTGTTTTTGGGGGGTTTTTTTTTGCTAATATTGGAGTCTCCTGGTTGGAGGACATAATTTATCAATCACAACTGGGTAAATTGGTGTCCGAGTTTGTGTTACATGCCGCAGTTGATTTTTACCTGCATTTACTGGGTTGGCATGTGTTCATTTCAAACCCTTTGTATATCTTACATTCAGTACTCAGCATAAATAAGTAACCCCTCCAGAGGCATCATGCATTCAAAGTAAGGGGGCACGTGCCCCCTCAGAATTTTGAGCCAAAGTGGATTTTGAATGCAGCTTCCAAAAGACAAAAAAAATAGCTGAATAATATTTTCTATATTTGATACAATCACACCAGCGTGATTAAATCGTTCAGCGTGTCATATCATCAGCTGATAAATTAAAATCTGTGTTCGCTGCCTGGCGCTGAGCCAGTCACAGACTCGTTTTTACAGCACTGCGCATTATAACCAATCACACACGATGCTGTTGAGCTTATGAGTCATTGCTAAAATGTCGGTGTTTTCCTCACTCACTCATTGACTGAACACCTCTTTCTGGCGAATTCTCTCGTTAGAAACAACAAAGTGCAGATGTGTGTATGAATCTGTTTTTAATATTCACATTACATATAAAGTCAGTCATATTAAAAAATATGTTATGGCATGACACCCATATCTGTCTTAAGTAAACCATATCTTAAGTAAACAGACAGGTTATTTCTCTTTACATAGAAGACATATTGCGGTTTCTTTTAATAATGTACCAGCAACTCTGGATGACAAATTACTAAAACAAACAAACCAAAATAAACCGTCAAAATTAATTAGGGAAATAGGATTTTCCAATTAAAGTGATAAAATATTGTGTTGCAAAAATGAGTACACCCTCCAGAAAACAACAAAACAACGTTTTCTAAACAAGATCAAGGCAATAAACAGGTGAATTTATTGAACAAAAACACTTCAATAGGAGTAATTATTGACATTTAAAATTGTTACATAGCTTAGTGAATCATTCTCAGACTAAGTCACCATTAACTGGACAACATAAACAACATACAGTGGGATGAATGCACAATATTAATAAATACTATGAACACTGAAATATGTTCAGCTAATGCAAAATAAACAAATAAATAAATAAAGCTGAGACAGTAAAGAGGTAAAAGGTAGCAATGTCTCAGGGCAAAGAGTTCAACAGGGTCACAGCCTCAGTGGAGAAACTCTTCCTGAGCCAGCTGGTCTTGGACTCTAGGCTCCTATAGTACTTGCGAGGTGGAAGGAGAATGAACAGATCATTGTTGGAATGGGATGCACCTTTGATAATCCCATTCTCCCTTCTCAAGAAGTGATTTTTGTAAATGTTCTTGACTGTTGGCAATAGAGACTGGTGAACTACTGGGCAGTTTTCTCCATTTGCTGGAGTGCCTTACGGTCCGATACTAAACAATGGTGAACGTGATTTCACCAAGTGCAACATGTTCCTGGATTAACATCCATGTTGATCCTGCAACAACATTCCAATCAACCAATCAGATTTCATGGATAAATTAACAGGAAATGTCCATTTTAGCCTTACAACCAGAGTTAGGTGCTTCTACACCCTTGTTATTCAACCATCATTTCCCTCCGATTTTAGGGATAAATTAAGGGTAGGGTTAGGTTTAGGGGTAGGGATAGGTCTATATGTTTGGACAATAATGTAGATCCAGGATCAACAAAAGATGTTGATGCAGGAACATGTCTTACTTGGCAAAATCACAGTGACCACTAAACAATTGCCATACCACATGATACTGCAGTCAAAATCAAACAGTATCCAGGGATAAATATGAGCTTTCTTAAGGCCTTGCAGGAAATAAAGATGCTGCTGTGTTTTTTTAAATATTAATGAGCTCATGGACCAGATGAGGTTGTCGTAGATCTTCACCCTGAAACAGGAAGCTTAAAACACACTCCACTATGACTCTATGGCTGATGCAAACAGACAATGCACATGGCTCTTAGTTTGTCTGAAGTCCACAATGAACTCCTTGGTCATCTGGGTGTTGAGGACCACATTGTTGTGAGCACACCACAGAGTCAGTTGCTGGACTTCATCCCTGTAAGCCATCTCATCATCTCTGATCAAGCCAACCACTGTGGTGTCATCTGAGAGCTTAATGGTGTTAAACCCGGGACACACCAAGCTGACGGTCAGACGCCGGGCAATGTGGGGTGGTTTCTGAGTGTCGATTGGCTTTCATTTTTTCAGTGTGCTTTGCATCATTAGCTCTAGTCACCTCCTGGTATGGGAGAATTATGTTCTCTCACACAAGCGGAGAGCATACACCTGGGGTTCTCAAATCTGGACCTCCACTTTCCAGCATATCTGTCTAGTCTGTCCAGTTTGTTTAAGTGCAACTTTTTTTTTGCCCTGATGCAGGTGAAGATGACACCACAGTTGGCTTTCCTCAGCGCTAGTACTTTGCCATCAGTTTGGTGTGTCCCCACCCTTAGAACCATGTACAGAGATACAGTTATGAGTGAACAGTGTGTATAAAAGAGATCTTATCGCACAGCCTTGCAGCAAACCAGTGTGCATGGTGAGGTTATCCAGATTAACAGGGGTCTGTTAGTCAAAACGTCTAACGCCCATTTGCACAGTGATGTGCTACTCCCTAACTGTCTAAGCTTGGAGACCAGAATTGAGGCGGTCACAGTGTGACGTAAGAGCTGGGACTGTCCAGGTGGGTCAGAGCAGACTTGAGCGCCATGGAGATAGTGTCCTCTGTTGATCTATTTGTTCAGTAGGAAAACTGGTGAGGGTCCAGGGCAGTAGGAAGAATGGCTTTCAGATGTGGTAAGACCAGTCTCTCAAAGGACTTAGCAATGATAAGGGTGAGTGAAACTGGGTGGAAGTCATTCAAGGCAGAACAAGGCCAGGCACAGATTGAAAATATCCAGCCAGCTGACCTGCACAAACTCTGAGCACACACCCAGTTATTCCATCCGAACCAGCTGCTTTCCTTAAATCCACTGTGCTTAAGGTATTATAAACCTCAGTGGAGGAGAATGAGAGGCGTAGTTCTCCAGGTAGAGGATCCGGTTTAGATGTTATCTCCTTGCTACCCTGGTCGAAGCAAGCATTAAAGTGGTGAAGCTTTTCGGAAAGAGAGGCAGAGCTGGATGAGGGCAAATAACTAGGCGTCTTGAAATCTCGAAATCGTCCAAATGCCTTTTCACATACATTGGGGGTCAGCAGAGATTAAGTGCTCCCCAATTAAGTGCTTTGTATGCATATTTAGCCTTGATGATGCCCTCCTGGGGTTGGCCCTGGCTGAGCTGTAAGCTTCCTGATTTCCAGACCTGAAAATTGCATCTCTTGCACACCTTTATACCTTTAAGTATATTGTCAGTTATATATACATCATGTTGTTTATACTGCTTTGTTACAGGATGTGTAACAATAAAGAGATCTGATTTGATTGACTGAGTGTAATGGCATGGGTAGCAATCACTCTCCAGTCTGTGCATTGGAATTGGTGCAATTTTTAGGAAGGTGGCTAGAATTTGGCCAGGGGGACGGTAAATTACCAAAATCTGGAGTTTTATAGGAGCTGTTACAGTAATTGCATGAGATTCAAATGATTTGTAATTGCATAGGGGAGAGTAGGTTGAGTATTTCCAATTGTTTTAAATGAGCAGACCAGTGAGCAGACCAGTGCCCCCACCCCAGCCAACTTGACGTGGGGTGTGAGAGAGAGAGAAATATGAGAGAGAGCGGCCGGGGTTGCTGAATCTTCTGGACGAATCCAGGTCTCAGTCAAGCCCAAGATGCTGAGTGTGGATTGTAAAGAAAAAGCAGAAATGAAGTCAATTCCAGAGACCCTCAGGGAAAGAAAGAGGTGTAGTGGAAGATGTAGAGATAGGGCGCAGGTTAGCAGGATTACGTTGCCGTCTGCGTGTGATGTTAGAGCGTGGGTGAGAGAGAACCGGAATGGTTTGGAAACACATGATAGAAGGGGAAGGAAAGAGAATAGGAAAGGAGAGTGTGTGAGGGAAGATAAAAAATATACATAAGTGTGTTGCTCAGTTTCGTAGCTCGGTTAAATATATATTAGGACTATGGATTCAAAATTTTACAAAAAAAAAAAATGTATACATTCAATATCAATATTTATGTACACTACCAGTCAGAAGTTTTTGAACAGTAAGATTTTTTATGTTTTTTTAAAGTCTCTTCTGCTTACAATGCCTTCATTTATTTGATCAAAAGTACAGCAAAACAGTACAATTTTGAAATATTCTTACTATTTAAAATAACATTTCTATTTTAATATTTTTTAAAAAGTAATTTATTCCCGTGATTTCAAAGCTGAATTTTCAGGAAATTACTACTGGGGATCACGTGACCCTTCGACGGCGATGCAGGCTTGAATCTTTCGCTCTGCTCACTTTGCCATATTTTGTATGATCCTGTCAGTAAAATTTGAACCACTCTGCATTGGACCTGTCATGAGTGCTAAGGCAGACAAAGGGGATCGGAAAAGAGAGATTGAGCAATCGCCAATGAAGAAAAAATTAAGAGATTCTGCCATCTCCAGAGAAGACCTCGACGAGGCTATTGCTAGCCGCATCGAACTAGCATTTAAAGAGCAACAAAACACATTGAATTCGGTTGTGAATTTGGCAGTAAGAGAGGCGATGGACTCTGTACTGATTCCAGCATTACGCGAACTGCGTGAAGACATAAAAGCGACCAACAAGTCTGTTAAAGAGCTAAGAGAGGAGTTTGAGACCATAACTACCGCGGCGAAGCAGACACGTGACCGCGTAGATTCTGTTCAAGCAGCTGCACGTGAGGATAGGAGGACAGTCACGGGCTTAAGAAATCAGCTGGAGCGACTCACCGAGAAGGTGACGGATATGGAGGACAGGTGCAGGAGGAACAACTTACGACTGGTGGGGCTGCCAGAGGGGGCTGAGGGATCCGACGCGGCTGGTTTCCTCAGAGTTAATATTTCTAAGTGGATTCCTTCCTTGAAGGGCCGTGACATTGAGATCGACCGGGCACATCGCGTGTATGACGGAGGGAGGGGCTCCGATCGGCCGCGCACCCTCATCTTCCGTGTACTGAGATGGCATGACAGATCAGATATCCTGAAGGGTGCTCGAAAGGCTTATCCGGTGAAATGCGCACAGAACAATGTCACACTGCTATTTTGTCCCGACTTTAGTCCAGCTACAGTGATCAGGAGAAAGGCATTTGGTCCGGTTCTGAAGAAGATGACAGTGCTTGGTCTCCAACCCTTCCTCATCTATCCGGCCGTAATCAAACTACAGCACAAGGGGGAACAGAAAAGCTTCGATTCCCCTCAGAAAGCGGAGGATTTTATTAGCTCCCTGTCCCAGCAGAAGACGTATGCCGCGGCTCTGCGCGGGGGAACGGCGGCCGCTGTTTCTCCAGCCTGGCGGGAGGAGTTTGATGGTCGGGATGAACATGGTCCCAGCGGCTTAGGAGCGGATGATGGCAGAACGGACATGGACGCTGACTAAATTTGTTTTTTTGCTTTTTTCTTCTCTCCACTCTACTACTGAGATATTGTTCCTAACTTCCTATATATCGGGTACAACGATCTCATTGCTGGCAAGATTGACACCCCTTTTTTCTTTTTGGAGGGGACTAATGGGGAGTTGGTTTAATTTAAAATATTTTTTTCTGGCAGTACGAGCTTTTTGGGAGACATGTCCTGCGTTGGAGTGGATCGGTCACGAACCATCACTATTTTTTGTTGCTCAGTCAGACCTATGTTCTCGGTAATGTGCGGTCTGAGTTGTTCCTTGTTTAAGGTTGTAAGTTGTTCATGTTTTTATGTGGTTTTTACTTTTTACAACAGACATTTATACTTTAATTTATTTTACCTTATCTTTAAAGGGATTTTCCATCTAGGAGGTTTGGTATCTAAAATACACGTCAACATTTACACGCTATATATTCAATGCATACTCTAAATATTTTATCACTAAATGTGAATGGGTTAAATTCTGCTGTTAAACGAACTCGTGTGTTAGAATATTTACATCGCAAATCTATTTCCTGTGCCCTAATTCAAGAGACACATTTAAAGCAATCCGACGTGGCACGTTTCCAGAATAAGTATTACAAATTATCAGCTTTTTCCTGCGCTCAAAATAAAACTAAGGGGGTGCTTATTCTTGTTAACCGGAAGTTAAATTTAACAATTGAACACCTTGGTAGTGATGAGAAGGGTAGATTTGTTTTTATCCGATGCAAAATATATAATAATAGGTTAGCCTTGGTCTCTATTTACGGTCCGAATGAGACAGACAGTGCATTCCTTTCACAGATTTCCAAAACTCTGCTTGAGCAGATTGATTGCCCTCTAGTGGTGGGTGGGGATTTTAATGCTGTCATAAATCCTGCTTTAGATAAATCTCAATCTGATACAACAGCCAATCCATCCTCTAAATTACTGAATAAATTTATCACTGAGCTTAACGTAATCGATCTTTGGAGAAGTCAGAATACTAAATCTAAGGATTTCACTTTTTTCTCTAATAGACACAAGACTTTCTCTAGGATAGACTACATATTTCTCAGCCCATCTTTAATTTCGTCTGATTCCTCCATCTCTATATTACCAATTTTATTATCTGATCATTCTGCTGTGCTGTGCAGTGTTCCTCTTTCCGATGTTAAAGCCAAGTCACCTAGATGGCGCTTTAACATATCATTATTAAGTAATCAGACTTTCATTACTTCTTTAAAAGAATATATTAAGGAGTTTCTTGAAATTAATATGCCCTCTGGTCTGGTGTGGATCCTCAAAAACTGTGGGAGACGACTAAGTGCGCTATACGAGGTTTCTGTATATCTTTCTCTTCTACTCTTGCCAAAGCGAAAACCCGCCAGTTTACACAATTAGAAAATAAAATCCAATCATTACAAAACCTACAAAAACAACATTTTACGGAGCAACAGGCTACACAGTTGTCCTCTTTAAAAGAAAAATACGATTTGCTTCCACAATCAAAGGCGGAATTTATTTTACATAGGACTAGGCAAAAATATTATTTTGAATCGGAGAGACCTAGTCATTTATTGGCTCTTAGGTTGAGAGAATGCGAGTCGAAGGCATATATTAGCGCAATAAAATCACCGGATGATCAGGTCACCACAAACCCTGTGGCAATTAATGAAATATTTAAAGGTTTCTACACAAATCTATATAAAGCCGAAACAGATTTTGATGAATCAATCTGTAAGCAGTATTTAGATAAATTGGAACTGCCTCGGATCTCACAGATGGATAAAGAATCTTTGGAGGCCCCATTAAGTTTGGAGGAACTCCATGTCTCTTTAAAAAGCCTTCAGAAGGGCAAATCGCCGGGCCTAGATGGTCTCCCCCCAGAATTATACTTAGAAATTTGGGATTTGGTAGGGACACTTATGCTTAATTCATTTAATTTTGCAATTGAACATGGGGTATTTCATAGAGATCAAAAAACATCACTGATTTCATTACTTCTTAAAAAAGGGAAAGACCCATTAGATTGTTCCAACTACAGACCAATTTCGCTTATCTCATGTGATCTAAAAATGTATGCTAAAGTTTTTGCTTCTCGTATGGAGAAGGTAATTCATAGTCTGATCAAGGAGGACCAAACTGGTTTCATCAAGGGGCGTAATGCATCTGATAATATGCGTCGACTCCTTCATATTCTTGACTTTGCAGACTCCCACCCAACCCCTTGTGCAGTCTTTTCACTTGATGCAGAAAAAGCCTTTGACAGGCTAGAGTGGAATTATATGTGGGCAGTTTTGCAATGTTTCGGCTTCGGTGAACACTTCATTTCTATGATTAAGACATTATACCACTCACCTGCAGCATCAGTCATAACTGGTAATGTTATTTCCCCCCCATTCCCTTTACAGCGGGGAACGAGGCAGGGCTGTCCGCTTTCCCCCTTATTGTTTTGTCTATCTCTTGAACCCTTAGCACAAGCCATCAGGAAGTCTGAAGTATCGATTAAGATTCATGATCATAATCATAGTATTTCGTTATACGCTGATGATATTATTCTATATTTAGACCACTTTGATGTTTCAGTCCCTAATATAATTAAGGAATTTGATCATTTTAGTAGCTTATCAGGATATAAAATAAATTGGAGCAAATCTGCTTTAATGCCAATTAACAATATTAAAGTTAATTCTTCTATTCCCTCATTCATCCCTATTAAGGACTCTTTCACCTATCTGGGCGTTACCATATATAAAAACATTCATAAGATTGCCAGGGACAATTTTAATAATATTTTAGTTAAGGTCAAGAATGACATTCAAAGATGGAAGAATCTTAACGTTTCCCTCCAAGGAAGAATCTCCACTGTTAAGATGAATTTGCTACCTCGATTTAATTTTTTTTTCTCTATGCTACCGCTTTCTCCCCCTCCAGGTTACTTTAAGGAGATCAACTCCATAATTACGAAATTTATCTGGAATGATAAATGCCCCAGAATTAAACTTACCACATTACAACATCCTAATAGTGCAGGAGGACTGGCTGTACCAAATTTTGAACTGTATTATTGGTCGTTCCAGCTTAAGGCTCTTCATACTTGGGTTGATCCTCAATCTACAGTTTCTTGGAGAGTGATTGAAGCTGACAAGGTTAAACCAAATAGACTCCAAGATATTTTATTTACTGGCACAGGGAAAAAAGGGGATAATTATAAATTTGGTCCGGTTGTGGCCAATTCTATTAAAATCTGGAAAACGGTTGAACGTCGGATTGGAGGACCCTTCAAATTTTGTAATAGTACACCTTTATGGCACAATTTTAATTTTGTATGCGGAAATCGCCCATTTATCCAACCCTCTTGGTCTTCTTTAGGTGTAAACACGTGCGGTGATATATATGATAACCAAGGCCTATGTTCATTTCAGACGTTAAGAACTAAATTTTGTCTACCAGCATCTGCGTATTTTGTCTTTCTTCAATTACGTTCCGCTCTCAAAGCGTATGGCGTTCCTTGGTCTTCTCCCGTTTCCTCTCATCCTATGCGGGACTGGATTGCACCATCTGCTGGTCGGCCATCTGCTTCCTTAATATATAATAAGATCCTTGATTGCATTATAAAACCTCTTTCTATTAAAACTATTTGGAATAGGGAATTATCTGACCTTAATTTATCTGTCGACTGGGAGAGGGTGTGGTCTAATCTCAGTTTAACATCTAAAAATCTGGCGCATCGTCTTATTCACTTCAAAGTCATTCATAGAGCATACATAACTCCTTACAAAAGATTCAAAATGAAACTACAATCAAATTTCAACTGCCATATATGTAATACTACATCATCAGGTACTTTTCTGCATATGTTTTGGGAATGTCCTATCACTAGCAGTCTATGGACACATGTAAACCTGGTTTTATCATCCTTACTGAAAATTGATTGGTCAGTTAACCCAAGTTTGTGTCTTCTTAATGATGATTCTGGTCTTTGTATAAGTTCGATGCAAAAGAGAATGTTGTTTGCTGGTTTTACAGCTGCGAAGAAGACAATAATACAGAACTGGTTTACACCGCATATGTGTTGGAAAACATATTGGATCCGTAGCCTCTTGCAAATAGTGTCTTGTGAATGTACAACAGCACGAATCAATGGAGCCAAGCCTTCTACCATTGATGCTTGGCAGTGCTTTCTCTTTGAAATACGTGACTGTATGGAGGAGTGACTTATGGGTTTCTTTTTTCGGTCCTTCCTTTTCTCCCTCCTTTTGACTGGACTTTGAGATGTTGAGTATGTGTCTGTTGTTTTATTTTATTATTTTATTTTATTTTCTTAATATATTGTTGTTTTTTTTATGTTGTGTTATGTATGAAAAATTAAAAAAATGTTGATAACAAAAAAAAAGCTGAATTTTCAGCATCATTACTCCATGTTACTTTTTTCTGTACTTTGACTCAAATAAATGCAGGCTTAGTGAGCAGAAGAGACTTCTTTAAAAACATTAAAAATCTTACTGTTCAGAAACTTTTGACTGTTAGTGTAGCCTCACTATTTTTAGTTTCTTGAACTCTGAAAAGAGGCAAGTTTAGAAAAACCTGCCTTGAAATTAAAACATGTCTAAATGTCAGGTTTGTTTTCAATGCAAAACAAACAAACAAAAAATCATTAAAAAGTTTTATTAAAAATATGTTTTGACAAATGTTGTGTTATTTGAGCTGGACTTGTTTTTAGATTTAATTGGGTTGTTGACATGACATGGCATTTTCACTGTCCCACAAGATACAAATTAATATAATAAATATTGTTGTTATTTAAAATGCCAGGTTAAACGTTTATTTGTCCTACATGGACTTTTTGTTATAAAAGCTGCAATGTTATTCGATTTTTTTAATTTTTGAGCCAAATCTCAAAATTGTCCTATGGTGAGTCTGTCTCAAGCATGGTTCAATAAATTACAACTCAACTATAAATTATTATTATTATTATATAATAACAATATATAAATATTAATATAATTATATAACATATATAATATTAATAATAATAACTATAAATGAAATAAGAAAAGCATAAAAATTTTACTAAATACCTCCGTCATATATGTACAAGTGTCTATTTTAGTAAATGGCAATCATTTTTTTTCATCCATATATTTCTGAAAACGTTAATTAGTTGAAGGACCCCATTCATGGTTGTTACTGAAGCCCCCTGTCAAGCCCATGACGTGCACATGGAAAGTGTTTGTCTCAGAATTGTTCAAATGCTTAACTTTTTTGGAACCACTACAAAAGTGTTACGTTTTGTTGTCCTTTGGTGTGACACCCCTAAATTATATTTTTTTTAATCCAAAAATGCATTTTAAACAACATTATCATGGAGAATTATGCAAATGTGTCTTGCTAACCGCTAATGACAGGTTAGCTTGGAATAGCAAGGTCATTAATTGACAGAAAAAGGCTGAAATGTCCTACGGTGTTACAGGAAATGTCCTCCGTTGTGACGCCTGTACTGTCACACCACAGGACAAAGACAAGGTCTCTTTAAAAACCATTGTATATAATTAAATAAGATTTAACTCATTTTCTGTGTTCTTAAATGCAATAATTAAACTATATTCTGATGTTTTTACAGAAAACTTGTACTGTTATAAAGTGTCATGAAAATAAGCATAAAATGTGATACTTTTTCTGAAACAGAAAATTGAGGGAGAGAAATTAGTGGAAGAGAGGACACGGAAATATAAAGAGAAAATGAACAGGAATCCACGCAGAAGGGAGGAGATCCTAAGAGAACGACGCAGAAAGTAAATACAATAAAATGATGCCTTAAAAAGAGTAGCCATATAGTTTTTAAAAATTCATTCACATCTTAATGAATATAGTTTGAATACCAATTATATTGAACTGTGCCGCACATGCAGCGGGGGGCTAGAAGAGTTTGAGTAACCTACTAATTGACTAAGAGACTGAATGTTGTGGATGAAAATTATTTTTTTGTTTTGTTTAAAATACATGTTGATATTGTTTGTATCAAAATTAAACTGTCTTTCTCCTTTGGCATGTTCAAAATTAAATCGAAATAATTGAATAACTACCATTTCTGTCCTTTAGTGTGATGTAATGTCCTATGGTGTGACACACATAAAAGAACTACAGATTTGTTTTTATTTGTTTTAAGTTAGTGACCCTTTATATTTTCTCAAAGATCAGACTTCACACTACATAAATATATACATTTATTTTTTCCCCCCCAAAAAAGAAAAAACTTTCTTACTGCTTATTTGTCAACTACCCATATGTATTTATACACTTTATTAAAATGCTATAGAGCATTACTGGGAGACCATTTTGGATACTCACATCGAAGGACATCTCTGCAAATCTGCTGAATATGTTGCTCAGACAGTTCTCTGCCCTGTGAAAATGCATGTCATCAATGGAACAGGAGTGTCAATTTAATTGTCTATGCAACATTTTATCCTCCATTGACTAGATTATCTTATTACAGAAGAAGGCTACAGTACAACACAGTGCACAATAGGGTACAACGGGGCTAAAGGCGCTCTGCGGTAAAAAGGCGCCTCTGATATTATTTTCATCTAAACCACTACATGTCACAAAATGTGGCGTAGCACTTTCTGACGCGATTGCGCACAGCAGCGCACAGTTGATTCTGTGCTTTCTTGATCTAATATTTAATGTTTTTTTTTTTAAATGTTGTAGATTTAAGTAGCAAATGAGAATCACTAAAATTAATGCATACATTTTGAGACAAAATATGATTTTCAGTTTTGTTTAAAATAATTAAAGCAACAGTTTTTAAATAATGAAAGAATATGTAAAAGTATGGTATTTGGGGTAAAAAACGGCGCACAGTAATTAACATGATAATTAATAGATGGCTGAGTTTTCCATTTGTTGACATGACTTGGTTAGATTCAGATGGTAAATATCATATATTATGTTGGGTGTCCATATTAGAGATAATCACCATGTGTAGAATGAAACCATTATATTTAAAAACATGATATTAATCATATGATATAATAAAATATAATTTGCTGTTACTACTGTACATATATATTCAATTATTATTGGATCACTACTTTCAGAATCTTTACTCATTCATTTTTTGTTTCTGTATTTTAAAATATATATATGTTTTATATTAACATTTTAATGACAGTATATTTATTGAACAAAAATTCATTATTTTATTTTTCAAAATAAGCAGAATATAGTACAAACTTTGCTAAAGTGATTGTTTTGAACAAGTATTAACTTCTTATTATTAAGAATGCACATTATTTAAAAAAACATTATTTTAGCAGAAGTATTTGTATCAATACCGTGTGCCTTTTACCCCATGCTGGTGGGCCCTCTTGCCACCTCATACATTTATAAGATTTTGAAACTAAATAAACAACTTGAATGATTTATTGTCACACAAAATCTGTTGCTCCATTAATGTTCAATACAACATATATATTTTTTCTGCAACTATACATTTTAGGCGCAGTGAATAGCACATTTTTTTCTTAAGGTGGGCCGTTAGTCCCGTTGTACCATATAGTTATTTGGAAACACAATACTTACAGGTCGTCCTTCCGGTCCAGGTGGTCCCGGGAGGCCTACTTCTCCGCTCAGTCCTCTGGGCCCCGAGGATCCTGTCTGTCCTGTCTGTCCAGGGAGCCCCTGATGGCCGATCTGACCCCTCTGACCGGGCTCTCCTGATGTCCCTTTCTGAGACGCACACAAATACAACTCAACACACTCACAGTACAGCTAATGGGGAATGTGGATTCAGATCAAAGATTCGCCCACCTCTCCTTTCTGGCCAGCTGGCCCGGGTAAACCCTGTTTATGAAGAGAGAAGTCATAATTGTAAGAAGTAAGAATTGCATTATAAAACAGCTTCATAACAATAACACAACTATACTTTTTACAAGGCAACTGTATGATTCAGCAAAATTATGTGCAATGCTAATTCTTCTTAGAACTGCCACCTCAAAAAATGCTGGCGATGCACTAGAAAGTGATGCAAGGAAAAGTAAAGATTTTGAATACATTTGTTTATTAATTGTTCAGTCAGTAAAATATTGAGCAAAATATTGACCCACTGAATAAACAATGTCTTAAGCTTACACTTTAAATGAACTACCATACTGTATGCACTGTGTTATAAAAATACCTTGTCTTGCACTTACAATATGACTATAAAACACTGAAGATCACTCATATCAAGAAGAACTCCACCACCTTGTGGTTGATTCTATAATTTCATTCTATTTCTTACTATTAAAGCATTTATTTGATTTCTAATTCTTTAATGTGCAAAACAGAATAAACTATAGGTTTTTTTTAGACACACACATATATGAAACTTACATGAACACCAGGTCGCCCGTAATCTCCCTTTTCACCTCTCATCCCCTGTTCAATTGCATAAACATGTTTTAGTAAAACAGATATATAAATTTGTAGGTTCAAACATCTTAGGTTCATGAACATATAAGTATGTTCAATAAAATCACTCATAATGTATGCAACATGGGTTATTCTTGAGTACTTCTTGGAAATCTTGGAAAATGAATTTCAGCTATTATATTTTAGGTTGCATAAAAAAATTAAACACTGACAGCGAATTGTTCACTGAAACCTAGTGCTAAAATAAATGTTAATCTTTCTTATCACAGATATCAGATATTATGATTATACAGCCCTATCAGATTGTTTTATTTTTCCCAAATTCTGTGTTTCCCACTTTAATTCTTCTGGAATCTGTTTCTAATGTGTAATTAGATTTTAATAATCAAACAGGATGACTAATCAGTTGAATTCATAAAACAATTAAATTATTTATTCCAATTTTAACCATAATAGAGCCTTATGAAACACTAGTTCATATTGTTATTCAATTAAGTCTACAGCCATACATTTGATTTATTCTTCCAACTTTTGCCAAAGTCCATGACATTCCACATTATTTTTATGACTGGATTGCGTTTTCCACATGGTGGAAATCATAGGCCTCTACTACAGCGGCAAGAAGGCAAGGCTCCCAGAAGCAACATCTTACATCTCAACAGTAATTAAATCTGACAAAAGTTTACATTTATGCATTTCAGCTGCATTTTTACGGTACAAAGAAGAACTCACAAAATGGCTATACATTTTCCATGGGAATACAAGCCAAAAGACATTTGAAAACATTCACTATAATAACATATAACAAAGAATGTATGATCGTTTTCTGGGCTTTTTATTCCATCTTAAGAGGAAGACAGCATTTTCCCCCAAATTCATTCTCCCTATACATGTCTACCAAAATCCTAATAATAATACTAATGCATTGTATTTATAGGCGCCTTTCTTGACACTCAAGGTCACCGTATATCATTAACAAGACAAAAACAATAAAGAGAATAAGATATAAAATATACAATTAAAAACACAATGCAGTTGTGATCAAATGACACCCAGACTCTTAACCTGAAGGGAGGGGGAAATGAAGGAATTATCAATGGGAATAGAGAAATTCTGAGATTTGTTTGATGTAGATCTTGTACCTATAAGAAGAAGTTCTGTTTTATTGCTGTTTAATTTGAGGAAGTTTGAAGTGAACCAAGATTTTATGTCAAGGAAGCAATTGGTAAGGCAGGATGGTGGGAGTTTGGAGTTGGGTTTGGTAGAAAGGTAGATCTGGGTGTCATCTGCATAGCAATGGAAAACCTGATGTTTGCGAAAGATATTACAGAGAGGAAGAAGGTAGATTATAAACAGCAGGGGCCCAAGGACAGAGCCCTGGGGCACACCTGTGGTGACAGGGACTGGATGAGAGGTAAATGATTTTAAATGAATGAACTGAGTGCGGCCAGAGAGGTATGAATAGATCCATTTGAGGGGTGTGTTAATGATACCAGTAGAATAAAGTCTGCATTTAATAATTAATATTTAGCTTTAGCAATATGTCAGTAAACCACAACTAGCTATAAACAATATATTTTAATTTGACAGTCCAACAACATGTGAACATTAAGTTCATTATTACAGTAAATGGTTTACTTACGTCCACTCCTCTTTCACCAGCATCGCCTCTTTGACCCTGTAATACATTTCACAGTACGGTTTGAAGAAAACAGTGAAGAAAAAAGCAACAACCACAAAAAAAGATTTATATAATACAATAAATACAGTAGCAATAGAAATTCTATGAACGCTTTCGGCATAAATTTGACCTACTTAAATTTGACCTTAAAGACTGGTTACCTACATTTCACTGCTGGTTATACTCTGTATAATTGTGTATGTGACAAATAAAAACTCTTGAATCTTGAATCTTGGTCCTCATCTTACAAGGTTTCCATCAAAGAGATTTCTGAGGACTACTCAAAAAAGTTGCTCATGCACACACCAGGCTGGAAAAGCTTAAACTGTTTTTTAAAGAGTCTGGAATCCACTGACCAGATTGGAGAAAATTCAATATTACCAACAACAACAAAATCAAAACCTCCGACATTTCAATCTGTGCATCTGATCTTAATGCCTCTATTAGTGGTATTATAAACTTGAATTACAAACTAAAGTTGTTATTAGGACCACAAGCTCTCTCGTTCTATATATACTGTATATATAAAGGCTAACATGAGAGTTTAGATTGAAGGTGCTTTTTTTCAACCCTATGAAACCACTTGCAATTTCAAGCCCATATTTATGTGTTTTTTCTCCACTTTTAAGCCCAAAAGACACTGAAACTTTGCTCCATGCATTCATAAGCTCTTGCCTGTCCTAGAATTTTTTACCTACGTATTACCTATTCATCTGCAAGAAACCCACACAGACACAGGGAGAAGATGCAAACTCCACGCAGAATTTGATACGAATAAATGTATTTATTTTCTCAAAAATACTGAGACAAATTACTATGCTGACAATATAATTTGTAAAAAAAACAACAAAAAACCTCAACAACATCATTGTATATGGTGCTGATACACAGCTTTCATTCTCATTTAACTAGACAATCCCGCGATAACTGCCTAGCAGACATCTTGGCATGGATGAAAGGATAACACATGCAGCTCAACCTGGCAAAGACAGAGATCTTCCGTCTTCCCTGCCAATCTCAATTTCACCACACAGCTAAAATCATCAACAATAATCACATCAAGATCAGGCAGAAATCTTGGGGTAATCTTTGATGACCAGCTCAACAACAACAGCAGCACGACTGCACAGGTTTGCATTGCACACCATCAGGAAGATCAGGCACTTTCTAATGGAGCATGCTGCACAACTTCCAGTGCCTTGTCATGTCTAGGCTGGACCACTGCAATGCTCCTCAGGCTGGACTTCCATCATGCGCAATCAAACCTCTACAAATGATTCAGAACACAGCAGCAGGACTGGTCTTCAATGCGTGGACTCTTTAGGGCTCATTTGAAGGCATATAAATATCTCACATCTCTCCAAAAGGCTAAAATTAAATTAAATTAAATTACTTTACAGGATGTTTCTTTCACTGATCCTTACTGTTGGAATGATCTTCCTAATCCTTTCCCTGGCCATATTCAAGAAACAGCTGCAAACTCATCTCTACTGTCAGCACTTCAGTGAACTTCAGCACTGCTGAAAAAAAATAAATAAAATATCTATCCTTTCACTATTATTCACTATCCCTTCCTGTTCTAGCTTGAACAATTTTGAACGATGTGTGGATATTTGTATTGCTAGCACGTCTCATGCTATTGCCTCCTAAAGATGGTCGCTTGTTGTATTCTTTATAGATAAAAGCGTTTTCAAAATGAATAAATGTGAAAGTATTGCATTTCCACTAGTGGTTTCAAACTGTACATATAATTTGTGTATACCTCTTAACTTGTCATAAATCACAGAATTAAATTGAAACTTGAAATCCTTCAAAGATGAAATGAGCTTCTATGAAGTCTATCACGTGTACAGTACATGTGTTGGGCAGTTACTACTACTGTTTTACCATATTTCAGATTCAGAACTCTATACAGTCATTTTGAATGATAGATTCATAACAAAATTGCCATTTCGAACACAGGGAGCAAACCAACAGTAATTAAGATTTAGCTCTAAATTTAAAAACAGCTGTAGATAATTCATTTAGTTTCACTGAAAGCGGCCAATGCTTGTAAACCACAAGCAACATTTTCATGAATGCCTTTTTGTTTGCCATGGCAGAAATGATCATTACCTTGCAAAAGTTAATAGAGCTACACTTGGAAAATGTGCTCACCATAACGTGGGCTTTTACCACCAAGACTGACCAAAAATGCAATGTCAGAGTTTTCTTTCTCATTAAATCAGAAGAAATAAATGTAATTTGGATACAGTAACAAAATCATTTTCAGTAAGTTTAGTAAATGTTTGAGACATCCAAAGCCCAGATTTAATATGTGACCCTGGACCACAAAACCAGTCGTAAGACGTTCTGGTATATTTGTAGCAATAGCCAACAATACATCATATGGGTCAAAATTATCGATTTTTATTTTATGCCAAAAAACATTAGGGTATTAAGTAAAGATCATGTTCCATGAAGATATTTTGTAAATTTCCTATTGTAAATATATCAAAACTGAATTTCTGATTAGTAATATGTGTTGCTAAGGACTTCATTTGGACAACTTTAAAGGTGATTTTCTCAACATTTAGATTTTTTTGCACCCTCATATTCCAGATTTTCAAATAGTTGTATCTCAGACAAATATTGCCCTATTCCAACAAACCATACATCAATGGAAATGTATAAATCTCAATTTAAAAAATTGACCCTCACCCTTGACTGGTTTTGTGGTCCAACGTCACATATGATGAATCTTTTAGAGCTGTGATTAATAACTTACCTTCAGTCCCGGTAATCCTGGCATTCCTGGATGTCCTGGTTGGCCAGCTGCCCCAGGTTGTCCAGGCTTACCCTAGATCAAAAAATAAAAAAAAAACATTTATAAAGACAATAACTCTTGCGGTCTATCATGCATGGTACTCTTGCTTGACCCATCTGATGATGTTTAATTTGCATAGGATTTTACCTCTAGCCCTGGAGGTCCTGGTTGACCGGGTTCTCCACTGTCCCCTTTAGTGCCCTAATAATGAAAATTTGAGTTTGAGTATTCAAGTTAGGAAGTAAGAATTTCTAAGTATTTGTTCATTATCTGTTAAAACAGGAAGTCTGGATGGGACGTATCAAAGCCTTTTGCCATTTGCTATCTGCTAATAATAGGGAGAGAGACTTTCTCATTCTAGAGAGCATTTACTGGACAAAATACAAGGTTAGTACAAGCTCTTTTATTTATGGCCTATGAAATATGAAATGTACAGTGGGAAAAAAATTATTTGATCCCCTGCTGATTTTGTATGTTTGCCCACCGGCAAAGAAATTATCAGTCTATAATTTTAATGGTATGTTTATTTGAACAGTGAGAGACAGAATAACAACAAAAAAATCCAGAAAAACGCATTTCAAAAAAGTTATAAATTGATTTGCATTGCAGTGAAATACATATTTGATCCCCTATCAACCAGCAATATCTCTGGCTCCCAGGTGTCTTTTATACAGGTAACGAGCTGAGATTAGGAGCACTCTCTTTAATCTCAGCTTGTTCCCTATATAAAAGACACCTGTACACAGACGTAATCAATCAATCACATTCCAAATACTACACCATGGCCAAGACCAAAGAGCTGGCCAAAGATGTCAGGGACTAGACTGTAGTCCTACACAAGGCTGGAATGGGCTACAAGACCATCGCCAAACAGCTTGGTGAGAAGGTGATAACAGTTGGTGCGATTATTCACAAATAGAAGAAACACAAAATAACTGTCAATCTCCCTCGGTCTGGGGCTCCATGCAAGATCTCACCTCGTAGAGTTTCAATGATCATGAGAACGCTGAGGAATCAGCCCAGAACTACACGGGAGGATCTTGTCAATGATCTCAAGGAAGCTGGGACCATAGTCACTAAGAAAACAATTGGTAACATACTATGCCATGAAGGACTGAAATCCTGCAGCACCCGCAAGGTCCCCCTGCTCAAGAAAGCACATGTACAGGCCCGTCTGAATTTTGCCAATAACTACTGTGACGAGTTGGCTGCCTCCCCCCTTATTATCATCACCATCCCCCGACGTTGGATGGCGTCGTGTGGTAACGTAATGATGCATGCCATTAATCGATCTATGTAACATAACATGTAAAACGGGAACATGAGTTGCTTTTAGAATAATCCTTTCATGTAAACATCTTAATCATAATATTGTCTAATTCAGAATAAGGTAAATAATTAGATTACTGATGTCCATGTAAATGGCCTAGCCAGTCTCCAGACCTTAATCCCATAGAAAATCTGTGGAGGGAGCTGAAGGGTTGAGTCGCCAAACGTCAGCCTCGAAACCTTAATGACTTGCAGACGATCTGCAAAGAGGAGTGGGACAAAATCCCTCCTGAGATGGGTGCAAACCTGGTGGGCAACTACAAGAAACGTCTGACCTCTGTGATTGCCAAGAAGGGTTTTGCCGCCAAGTACTAAGTCATGTTTTGTGAAGGGGTCAAATACTTATTTCACAAATGCAAATTAATTTATAACTTTTTTAAAAGTGTTTTTCAGTTTTTATTTTGTTGTTATTCTGTCTCTCATTGTTCATATAAACCTACCATTAAAATTATAGACTGATCAGTTCTTTGTCAGTGAACGCACAAAATCAGCAGGAGATCATATAATTGTTTTCCCCACTGTAGTTAAGTGCAAAAAAATAATTTTGAAAACTGAATTATTGAGCTGAATAATGACGATATGAATACTGTCTTTCCGACAGCTACTTTATAGCAGAATTTGAATTTGACTCTGCTTACGCATTTTCAAATCATAATCAAGGACCTCCAATGCTCATGCCTTTGTGGGATTAACAATTCCGACTGCAGATGGCGATATAATCTGTGAACCAGGTTAATTCTTTGATCACTGCACTGTCAATTTATGAGTCAAATCCATTTCACTGACGAGATGAGAGAGACATTCAAAGTGACTATTCGTATTGATGCATAAAACAGTCCATGGAAACTGAACAAATATTCAAACTGTAAACAGTTTTCTCTTGCTTTTTTGAGCATATTTAGAGGTTCCTGAAGCAGATTTCACCAGTCTTAACTTCAAAGGTCTTGCTTATTTTATTTGCAAATTATTTTTGAATCGTTCTGCTGGTTACTTAAATTTTATTTTTTCATTATTATTATTTAAAAAAAATTTTTACTGAAACTGGAACTAAAATAGATTTAATTTTTTTTTTTTAATGATTTGGTCTTGACTAGTGTGTTCCAGTTCTAGTTACGCCTAGTTTGATGGCTTTAGTGTGGTTTGACCACTTCTCAGCTGGTCAAGCCATCTAAAAACAGAAAATCTTCTTGGACTAGTTTACGTGTTTTATTTATATTTTAGCAGGGAAAAGTATTATATATATATATATATATATATATATATATATATACATACATATATACATATATATATATATATATATATATACTAGCATTCAAAAGGTCAGTAAGATTTTTTTAAACCAAAAATTTTATGCAGCAAGGGTGCATTAATTTGATCAAAAGTGACATTAATAAGATTTCAAAATACATTTCAAATAAAAGCTAAACTTTGTTGAATAATCCTGAAAAGTATATCATGGTTTTCACAAAATGCGGCACATCAGCATATTAGAATGATTTCTGAAGAATCGTGTGACGCTGAAGACTGCAGTAATGATGCTGAAAATCAACTTTTGTCATCATAGTAAGAGAAAAGAGTTATTTTAAATTGTAATAATATTTCACATTATTGTTTTACTGTGAAATAAATGCAGCCTTAATAAGCAGAAGAAACTTCTTTAAAACAATATTGAAAAATTTTACTGACCCCAAACTGAGTTAAAGGCTGACAGTTAAATCTCTCTTTGGAAGTCACTGAGAACATGAACTTTTCAGAATATTTAGTACAGTGCACATATTTCTGCCTTCTGCTGTCATTGTTTTATGAAAAATGTCCATTTTATCTCATAAAGTGGTCAATGAGTCATAAAGAATAGCGTTGTTGGCTAGCATTCTGAAGTCTGAAGGTCTCCTTCCTTGGACGCAATCTAAAAAACATGATTTGGAGCGGAACAAGTTTGAAGGCTTGTAACCATTTATAAGATATGGCTTTTGTTCTGCACAATTACACATCATATGTAGCAATCCACATGCATGTCTACACTGATGATGAAAGGTGATTGAGAAAAACTGCAGACAGAACAAAGGGATTTCACCATCTGTCTTGCAATTGCTTTGAAATCACTATAATAATGTAATAGAGACTCCAACTCGGTAATCAATACCTATAATGTTTTCCATATGAATTCAACATTACAAAGGACATCTTGCATTTAGAGGGCAAAAACATGAATTGGGACCTTAGGGCCAGGCTGTCCACTTGAACCAGGTATCCCAGGCAATCCCATCTCACCCTGTAGAAAAACAGACACAGTCAAAAAATGCAGTCAAAGTTGACCAAATTTTGAGTTAGATTCATGCATGTGAAAAAAAGTCTTTGTAATGTTTCATCAAAATGAAGTACCTTAAGTGTATTTTTTTTTTTCTTTTTGAATAGTTTCACTTGGAAATACATACTGTACATTAGTGCAATGGGGTTTGAATTCTATTTCTGGTTGACTTTAAGGGAGACCTTTTTACAATATGTAATATAAGTCTCGGGTGTCCCCAGAATGTGTCTGTGAAGTTTCAGCTCAAAATACCCCAAAGATAATTTATTAAATCATTTTGAAAATGCCTATTTGAGTGGAAGCAGTGACACGCTGTTTTCGTGCATGTCTCTTTAAATGCAAATGAGCTGCTGCTCCCTGCCCCCTTTTACAGCTTGTTGCTTTCGCAACTCTGTTTGGTTTTGATTATCATGTCTATCATGCTGAAAGCATGTGTCTTAAACCATAAACCACATAAGCACCTGCACAGAAAGCATCTGTCACATGGCATGTGAGTACTAAAATAAGTTCTCTTTCATGTCTTATTGTACTGTCGAATAAACACAAGTTTATATTAAAAACACGCGAGTCAGTTTACACACTCAGTTATGTATGTATGTGAAGGTAAACAGCTGGGAACGAAATTGCTTGTTTATATTATATCTGTGTGGCAGCAGCGTAATATACAGTAAATAAATCAATAAATGCACTGCTCTCTTGTCTCCTCTGAGGCTGGGACTCTAAACAGTGTTCTGTGCTCATCAGTGCAGCCAAAGATAGATGCATGCTTTGCTTGAACTTTCGCCATGGCGTTAGAACTGGTACACCGTTGTTGCTTGTGAAAACACAATAGTGGCACCATGGGTGGAAACGTGCAGTTTAAGGGGCAGTAATATTATAATAAGATCCCCTTACCACTTCACAGGATGAGCGAAATCTGATGTGCTCATTTTTTCACAAGATTGCAAAGAAAGGCTTACCAAAAAAAAAAAAATTACTGTTGTACTTTTTCATGTTTTCTGGGTTGGTAGATGCATTACAGCACTTATACATGGAAAAAGTTAGATTTTCATGATATGTCACCTTTAAATTGCATATAACATCTCCAATACAATAAATAAAACAAAGCTTTCAGTCGGGTCAATGCAGAATTTACATTGTTTTCACACGAAAGCTTGGTTTAAATGATTCCAAATCCCATTGACTCGCAGGACTCTGTTTCACATTGAGCTCCAAACTGGAGTATGTTTGTGTCGTCAATGTGAGTCTCACTATGAGTACTAGCAGCAACTATTTACCACAGTAGCTAAGTAACGACTCAGAAGAATACATTGCCTAAAAGTTTTTACTGCTATTTTTGTCCTTCTGTCCGTTTGCTACCAAAACATAACACACACAGAGCAGCACCAACCAAAGGTACATTATAGTTAAGGAACTAAAAATTGTATAAAAGTTTTATAGTTTGTTGATAGTTTCATTCACCATCTTGGCTTGTTTTCACTGAGCTTGTCACTATAAATATGTGATCACCTTCTCTCTAAACTTTATATGCAACTGAGCCAACATCACTAGGGATTGAACCTATAAACTACACAATGCCTTGAACATTAAATATTACAGTAGATGCAGGCACGCTAGCTTTGAGCATGCAAAGGCACTCTATAATGGATATCAGCAACTGGATATGATGAAATACTGCAATAAATCACAAATTACAAGTAAATTCAAAATGTCAAATACAGTCCTTTCTTCTGTAACACTGTAAACCATGCAACTTTGAAGTCTGTATTAGGTGTGCTGAGTCAATCGGTCAACGTGACATTTACATTTTCTATTGATAAAACATGTTTTCACCATACTGTATGAATTCACAGGTCAGGGTTCAGTGAAAACAAAATGTCTTCACATGTGCTTGTGTTTCCTCTCTCCAATGTTTGCATGCCTGTGAATGGAAGTGATTTGTGCAACAGTGGAGTTCAGTGCCACCACAATCTTAGCTTTCTTGCTTCTTGTCCACTTTGAATTTTTATTCATGTTGTTTTGGAATTGGTGACTTGGTGGAGTAATTTTCACTCTAAGGTACCTGTACTTTTACTCAAGTATGGTTTTCCGGTACTCTTTAAACCTCTGCAACAGGTCATGCAATTTATTTTTTCAAACAATTGTGGGTTTGGTGCCTTGCTCAAGTGCACCTCAGTCATGGGCATTGAGGGTGGAAGACAGCACTGTTCATACACTCCCCCACCTACATTTCTTGTTGGTACTGAGAATTGAACCAACAACCTATGGATCACAAGTCCGACTCTCTAACTATTAGGCCACAACTGCCCCAAAATCACTGAACATATCAGAAGCACCATGAAAAGTTATATTTACTTTTGATTCATGATTTTTCAAGTGCTTACTATATATTTTTAGATTTACTTACATGGTCTCCAGGTGTACCTTTGGCTCCTTTTGGCCCTGGAAAGCCAGCTTCACCCTTTAAAAAAAAAAAAAAAAATGTAAATTTTAAATATATTTAGGGTAGCTAATGTTATGATAGTAGTGAGACTTATAAACTATAGAATGCATACAGCTCACTAAGTTTTGTAATAGAGCATGAGGCATAACCTCTAGACAACAGCAAATGAGAAACTAATTTTCCACATGAAAAGGAAAATAAAACATCACCTTCATTCCCCTCTGACCATCATTTCCAGGTATACCAGGTATGCCCTGAAAAAAAAAGAAATAGAAAAGAAATAATAATAGCAAAAAAAAAACTTTCTCAATTGTTGTTTAACATTGAGCACGTTCGAGCAATCAGAAAAAAAAGCCAAAATGATAACATTCATTAATGACTTTAGCACTATAGACAGAGTTTTTACAAATCACACAAATGAGCGCATTTGAGGTACTCTGTTAGGATCTAAGGTACACAGTGCTTTGTAAGGACACCAGTGGGTTTTCTTGGCTTCTGATGAAGCTAACATGCATGGGAAGTCTGGATTAATCACATATGAAATGCGTCCCTCCTGGCATCTTGAAGCTTTGTCAGCCAGAGAGAATAATAGTTTTAACAGGATGTTGTTAAATTCGGATACTACTGTAATATAGGGACCAGCTCCACCGGAGATAATAACAGGTCAGAAAACCTACACAATTTGTAGGAGGAAAAAGTTTTAAATCTCAAGGTGCTGTAACATTACCTTTCCTGTTAAAATAATTAAAGGGCTACCATTTAATATTAACATTATTGTTTAAAAAAAAATAGCTGACCTAGCTATGGTGAAAATGAAGTTTTTTAATATGTTTTACATGTCTGTCTTGTGTTTTTAATATGCTCAAAGACAAGCTATGTGCAAATTCATCAGTTTGAAGCCACCCGTTTCCTACCCTCACAAACATGGGTGGGGCTTTTCATATCTGGTCAAAGGTTTCTATTTACAATGTGTCTTTGCAGCGTTGAGTAATTAGAATCCACTCACTGCTCAAACACTCATTTTTTTTATAATCAGTTCTGAGCTCTACATGCTTGTGAATCCTCTCATTATAAGAAACAAAGTGTATACGCAATGCAAATAAAAGATTCCTTGTGCAGTGTAGAGCTTGACTGATTATAACGTAACTTTGTGAGGTCACGATGAACTAAGATGAGTGACAGCTTTTCAGTGATTATAAGGGGAGCGCTCTTTGTGTGGTTTCTAAGCTATAATCCATTCAGAATTTTAATATATTGATTCACTGATTCATTCTCAAAACTGCAATGAATGACACAGCAACAACCATTAATCCAAGATTGCCACTGTGTGAGTGAAAGTGAAACTGAGTGAAAGGGAGCAGGTCTGAGCTGGGGCAATTGAGTGGAGGCAGGGACTAATTAGAATATTAATGTAGGTTAAGTGTGTAGAGTTACATTTAAACCATTTTAAGATTTAAGATTAAATTATTTTTATGTCCAAAAATTTTCAAATATGTAATTTTGAATGTTAAAGATGAGTTTTAAGTGGGAAAATGTGTGACCACAGGGGGAATACATTAACAATTTAATGAGCAAAATATTGTAGCATTTATTGAATAACTGGGTGATAACCTTTGGGTTGGTAATTGCTAAGGTAACCATTAGGTTATGTTAACCATTAACTCTATTTTTGAATAGTTTTCATAGTGCTCACTTTGTGCAGTACATTGCACTCAACCTGTTTCATTTTATCAGTGCTCCTTGCTAAGGCAAGCTTTACTTAGGGTTAAGGGTTTCAAGCAGTGTTTCCCAACCCTGTTTCTGAACACACAACATCAGTACAGATTTTTGAACTCTTCCAAATAAAACACACTTGATTCAACTCATCAGCCTTATACAACCCGAATTTCGGAAATGTTGGGACGTTTTTTAAATTTGAATAAAATGAAAACTAAGACTTTCAAATCACATGAGCCATTATTGTATTCACAATACAACATAGAGAACATAACAAATGTTTAAACAGAGAAATTTTACACTTTTATCCCCTAAATGAGTTCATTTCAAATTTGATGCCTTCTACAGGTCTCAAAAAAGTTGGCACGGGGGCAACAAAGGGCTGAAACATCTAGCAACTAAATTGACATCAGGTCTATAACATGATTAGCTATAAAAGGGATGTCTTAGAGAGGCTGAGTTTCTCAGAAGTAAAGGTGGGTAGAGGCTCTCCAATCTGTGAAAGATTGCACAAAAAGATTGTGGAATACTTTAAAAACAACGTTCCTCATCGTCAAACTGCAAAGGCTTTGCAAATCTCATCATCTATAGTGCAAATCTCTGTGCGTAAGGGACAAGGCCGAAGACCTTTGTTGGATGCCTGTGGTCTTCGGGCCCTCAGACAACACTGCATCACTCATCGGCATGATTCTGTCATTGACATTACTAAATGGGACCAGGAATATTTCCAGAAACCACTGTCGGTAAACACAATCCGGGGACACTGAAGAAGAACCACTTGTCTCCAGCCATCCTGGTGAACTTCTACCGGTGTGTGATCGAAAGCATCCTGACCAACTGTATCACAGTCTGGTATGGGAACTGCTCAGTTGCTGACCGCAAGGCACTGCAGAGGGTGGTGAAAACCGCCCAACGCATCACAGGGACACCACTTCCTACCATTGAGGACTTCCAGAAAAAATGCTGTTTATGTCGAGCTCGCGGCATTCTTAAGGACTCCTCTCACCCTGACCATAGACTGTTTAACTTACTGCCCTCTGGGAGGCGCTTCAGGAGCCTCCGAACAAAGACCAGCAGACTCAGGAACAGCTTTTTCCCTACAGCTGTCTCCCTACTGAACTCTGCCCGATGATACCCCCCTCACACACCACTACAAACTCTTCACCCCTCCCCATCACTAAATCAGTTTAAAAAATATATATATAAAAATATAAAAATCCATCTACACACTGAGTACTATGTACTGGAATTTTTTATTTCCTATGCACTTTCAGTGTTCATTGCACTAGTATTTATATATCTTAATGTATAGCTTATTCATATCCATTTGTAATTATGTACATAGTTTTTGCTCATAGTGTACATTTACTGCATAATCCATCTGTATAGTATGTTAATATCACCCATCTGTATATCATACTGATAGTATTTAAAAATTATGAATTATAAATTATGTCCATAGTACTGCCTTATCTGTATATTTATGTACATATGTAACATATTGTAGGCTGTATATCCTGTAACTGCATTTCTGGTTAGATGCTAACTGCATTTCGTTGCCCTTTACCTTACATGTGCAATGACAATAAAGTTGAATCTAATCTAATCTAATCAGACAGAACACGAGTAATTAAAGACTTACTCAAACTGGCTGGAAAATCATGAATTCAATCATTAGTAATAAGATTGAATGGTTTTTCAATTTTGACAAATAGGTGGTTACACTGTTACCCAATTGATGTGGAGTGGTCAGTGTGAGGTGACAATAACACACAAAGTTTGGTGTCAATACGTAAAAGTTTTGCCGAGATGCAGTCTCAGATACCGTTTGGCATCATGCCATCAAATTTGTTATTGCGGTAAACAAAGACAGTCTCGACTATCAACACGAAACCCATAATATTTTGCTGGCATGGTCTGAAGATGATTTGGGTCGAATTTGGTGAAAATTTGATTAATGGTCCAGGAGGAGTTTCCAATGTAAATCAAAATGGCGAACAGGAAGTTCAACTGATTATGGAATAGTAGCTATCAATGTTCTCAGCATGTCCCAAGAAATCTAATAATACCAGCCACACGACAAGAGGCAAAACTGTTTATATGGTATTAGCATTTTTTGGAATTTCATTATTAATGGTTAATGGCTTTATATTAATGGTTTATCACCTTTAAACAATAGGTGGTGCTGTCACTAAATTGATGTGGTGTGGTCAGTGTGAGGTGGCAATATGTTAAAGCTTTGCAGAGGGACAGCTTCATGTGTGGTTTGGCATCATGGCATCACATTTTTTGACAGGGTTAATGAAAATAGTTTCATCTATAAACTTGAATTCCAGGTTTGTTTGTTTTTCTGTTTGTATTTTTTTTTTGTTTTGTTTTTGCCAGTATATTCTGAAGATGATCTGAGCCAAATTTGACAATATTTATGACACAATAAGTATTGATGTTCTTGGCATGATCCAAGGAATCTATCAAGATATGTCTCATGACAATAGGCAAAATTAATCAAAAGTTATTAGCATGTTTTGAAATGGCATTATAATTAGGAAGTGCTGCCAGTAAACCTTTTGATCTTCAGGGCATGGTGCCAAAGATCCATGACAAGTTTTGGAATGATACGCCAATGCACTCGTTAAATATAGTATTTCATTGTCAAAATTGTAATATTCCGATGCCCAAAATGGCTGGCATGGGAACACTGGGTACCATTCAACTTGTCATGTTGCTCCAAATGTACAGTAAAAAAGACCAGTCTTGGGATTTTTGGCCAAAACATTCAGAAGTTATTAGCACAAATATAAATTTTTCATATCGCCTGACCATTATTTGTTTGACTGATCAACTTGATTTCCTGATTTAAGTTGCCAACTTAAAATTTGAAGGCAAACAGCTTCAGCAGATTTTTGAGGTGCTCTCAACTTATTTTTGTATTTTTGACTCTCCTACAAAAATAAGTTGAGAAAACTCAAAATCTCCTGAAGCTGGTTGCCTTAAAATTTTAAGTTGGCTCAACTTTTCTTTTTTTTTTTTTACAGTGCATCAATGCTCTGGCAACCACCCAGTACATCCTAGCATCAGATGAGCAAGTTATGCTAACAGATGTATGCCATAACAGTATACTAGAAATGTTATAGTGCAAGTGGCACAGCCAATAAAATAGTGTGTGAACAAACTAATGATCACGGACAAGCCCCCAACTGACACAGGTGAGTGAACTCTCTCAGGACATTCCAGAGAAGCAAGCATGTTCCCATATCATTTTGCAACACATAAAATTGGCCTATTTCCGGTGGAAAGCGTGTTAAAAAAGAACAAAACCAGTATATTAAACTGTATATCAAAATCTGAAATACAGACCATTGCACAGATTGATGGCTGTGTTGGCTGCTTTTAGAAAGCGTAACATTTTAGATCTTTGGAAAGTTAATGTTAACTGCAGAACATGCCAAGATTTATCATTTTATCATTTTAAAGCATCTCTGTGGTCATGCACATTTCCTCTTTCAATGCTTCCTCTTGATGATGTATGTGTGCTCCCATGTAATCTGCAAAAAACATTTGCTTCACTTCAGAGTTTTCCAAGAGTTTAAGCTCTGCTTTCTATTTTTGTATCAGTGCAAAACATAGTAATCAACAATGAGCCTTTTAAAAAAACGGAGTGTCAAGTCAAGTCAATATTATTTGTATAGCGCTTTTAACAATGCAAATTGTGTCAAAGCAGCTTTAGATCGACTTGATATAAAGCTGGGTGGCTTTATATCAGCTTTACAGTATTTAGATGGGGAAATAGTTTGTCGAAATAGTGTCATTCTCCTCTGGCCAGACAAAATCAGCAGTTTAAATCTAGACTAAAGCAGAATCAGATTGTGCAAAGGACTCATCTGGTTCCTGTGGTCTTGTCCCGATGGCCGTCTTGGAGACAGGGTCTTCACTTCACACTAAGTGCAAATAGCCCACCTTGTTGGTTCATAAAGGTGTTATGTGTCAACTACCCAAATATTTAAAACAATTACTGTTCTAATGACCAACTGGATGATTTGATAAATATCAGTTTCCCATCAACACTTTTAAAACCAGTGTTTGTTCTCTCTCTTTATATCAGTGCTGTAGGTCGCTAAGCAAAAAAAAAAAAAAAAAAAAAAAATAGTTTAACCAGAACACACTGTTATCTCCCCCTGTAACATTCAACGTTATTGAGCCACTTTTTGTGCAGTAGGCCTACGAGTGGGAAATATTCAAGTGCTTGCAGGATTCTTTAGTTAAATGTATATGTATAACATTTTTTTAATGTATATGTATAAAATTTTTATAAAAGACCATATATATATTTTTAGACCCTGCTTTAAAGGTTAACAGTTTAAGTTTCCAATTGTGACATACAATGTCATAACATTTTGATCTGAACAAAATATTACATCTGCTTAAATACAGTGCTTGCAGGACTCCTATAAAAAAAAAAAAACGATTGTAAAAAAAACTTTCAACTTGGATTTCACAGGTTTTTCAGTTTGTATTTATGTTCTGCGTGCAATTGCCGAGACCGTGACGCGAGCACCGCCCCAACTGCACAAAACGCCCCCAACACTAGAGAAAGCTGCAGCCGCGCGGAGACCCTACTGCCCCCCCACGCGAAGGCTCTTCACACGGGACGCGGCAAGCGGCGGAACCAAGGCAGACGTTACCACAAAAGCCCAAATGACGCCACACTTCAGCTTTATACACCGAAACAGGAACTGGAACTTTTCTTTCGTCCTCCACTACTGGCAGCGAACTATATTAACGCTAAAATTAGTGGCGTGCTCTTATGCTGCTAGTCTTCTTCTTCTTGTAGAATTTGCAGCAGACTAAACGCAACACCGGCGTATTGCTGTCCTCCTCAGGTCATCTGGATACTCCACTTAACACTTAGATCCTTGTGTAAAGTCCAGTCATATGCAGAACTTGATAACAACTTTCGCTGACTTAAAGTCCTTTATTCTTAGAATAGATTTTATACAAGCATTCCTGACTCCACATTCAAATAACTATGAAAACATGCAACGTCTTGCTGCATGATGAATGACACACTCCATTATTACATGGCTCACAGTTTCTTCCAGTCCACATCTACATCTGGATGTTTTCCAATCCTTGCTAACCCAAAATTCAACACACAATGACCCAACCTTAGTCTAGTTAAAACAACACTATCCTTTATTTCTTACCTTATTGTACTAGAATGCCCTATTATTGGTTGAATAGAATAATAATGTCTGCCTTTATATCCTTCATTCCATTCCTTTTGCCACAATTTTACTGTTCCTTCTTGGATAATACTTTTACACTCAACTCTACCATACAAAACTTCCAACTCTACTTCACTTCTATTTACAGCCTTTCTTGCCATTTCATCTGCCTCTTCATTTCCCTGAACACCTATATGCGCCGGCACCCAAAGAAATCCCACTATATTACCCATTCTGTTTACTCGATTCAATGTTACTAATAATTATACTATTAAGTCTGACCTAGCTTCACTTTTCCTTCCGTTTAATGCCAATAAAGCTGCAGTTGAGTCTGAACAAATTACTCTTTTCCCTGGACCATTTTCCTCCACCCACTCCAAGGCCAATAAAATAGCCACTAACTCTGCAGTAATGACTGACATATTATCCGTTAATATGCTGCTAGTGTTGTGAATTCTTTCCCTTTAAGCATAAGTTAAGCGCGTGATGTTCTTGGTCACGCCATCGTCATGTCAGTGGCGCAGTCAAAGCACAGTCACACTATCACTCATGCCATGTTGATGTGATTGCAATCGTTAAACAGCCGCGTTAACCCGCTAGCATCACTGTTCGCGCTAGAAATGTTTACAAGTTTAATCCTCCTGTGATAATGCCTTGTAATAATCACTATTACTAGTACTAGTGACTTTATTCGGGGAAGTCGTGGCCTAATGGTTAGAGAGTCGGACTCGTAATCCAAAGGTTGCGGATTCGAGTCTCGGGCCGGCAGGGATTGTAGGTTGGGGGAGTGAATGTCCAGCGCTCTCTCCACCCTCAATACCACGACTGAGGTGCCCTTGAGCAAGGTACCGAACCCCCAACTGCTCCCCGGGCGCATGCAGCATAAATGGCTGCCCACTGCTCCGGGTGTGTGTGTGTTTACTGCTGTGTGTGTGCACGTTGGATGGGTTAAATGTAGAACACGAATTCCGAGTATGGGTCACCACTTCCAGAGTTTCGCTCTCCGTGTCCACCTCTTAGTGAGTATGCTGTTGTCATTAGAAGGTCCCAGAGGCATGGAATTGAACTGCTGCTCACATGTAGATTGCTTGCTTAGTAAGCTGCCCAAGTTCTTAAGAGATGGCTTCATAGAGTATCTCCAGCTACAAGGGAAGCTCCCCCAGCATCAACCCATACAACCTACAAGACTTTGCGGGATGGCTTCAATTCAAAGCCCAGCAACAGAGACTGTCCAGCAGGTTAGTGCAACGCTATCAGTATGAGAAATCTCCAAGCACTTTTAAGGAGAAGGGTGGAGCTAAACCTAAAAGCCAGAGCACAGCCTTGTATCATGGTGCAGCACCGCCAGAGGCTACAGCCTCCCGCAGTCCCCAGGTATCACGTAAGAAGACCACATCCAAAGTCAACTGCCTCTTCTGTGGTAGCAAAGACCACTACATCACTCGATGCAGCAGTATCAAAGAGCAGTCAGTCGCTGATCTTTGTAAGTGGATTTCAGATGGTAAGCGCTGCTGGAAATGTACTCGTTCTCATGCACCTGAGACTTGCAATCTAAAGAAACCCTGCAGTGACTGCGGAGGTATTCACCTCCAAGTACTTCATGGTGTGGCCCAAAGTCATGTCACTAGCACATCATCAGCTACCACTGAGAGCCGTGTCTACCTTCTACCTTCAATTTGTCGGGCAGAGTTCTTCTGAAAGTAGTACCAGTGCTGCTACACCATGAATCAAAGATGGTGGAGACTTATGCTATATTAGATGATGGAGCACAGCGTACCATGATCCTGCCCACTGCTGTCCAGCAGCTTCAGCTAAGTGGTGAAAACAAAACTCTAGCCCTTCGCACAGTGCGACCAGACACCACTTACCTCAGCGGCTTCAAAGTCACCTTTGAAATCTCTCCAAGAGATAACCCAGAGAAACGATATAAGGTGTTAGGAGCATTCACAGCCTCTGGCCTTGATCTAGTAGAACAGTCATATCCAGGTCAAACACTTCAGAGGAAGTATGCACATTTAAGAGGGGTCCCACTACACCCGTTTCACAGGGTACGTCCACTGGTGCTAATAGGTTCAGACCAAGTGCATCTCATCTCAGCCAAAGAGCCTATTCGTCAAGGCACCAGAGGAGGACCAGTGGCCATTCGTACAGCTCTCGGCTGGGCACTCCAGGGGGCAGAAATGAGCAGTACAGAACATGCACCAGTGCAGCAGTGTTTCTTCATCTCCACTGCCTACCCAGACGATCTTCTCTACAGAAATATGGAAAGATTATGGCAGCTGGATGTGCTGCCGTTTCACAACGAGAAACTGGTTGTCCGGTCTAGGCAAGACAAAGAGGCGATGCATCTGCTCGAGTCCTAAACTCAGCGGGTCACTGTTGACGGAGTCCAACGTTACGCCACCCCTCTTCTGTGGAAACCAGGTGCACCTAAACTTGAAGGCTCCATGCAGTTTGTCCTCGCAAATCTGAGAAGTACGGAAAGGAGACTCCAGAAGGACCCTGAGAAGGCCTCAATCTATTCAGGATAGATTGCCAAACTTATAGAGGCAGGCTATGTAGTAAAACTCGACCAGAGGGAATCAACACAGTCAGCAGAGGCCTGGTACTTGCCTCATCACCTGGTGAGCCATAACAATAAATCACGGTTGGTGTTCGACTGTTCCTTTAGACATCAATACCTGTCCTTGAATGATCAACTCCTCCCAGGGCCCACACTTGGACCATCGCTGTTAGGAGTACTCGTAAGATTCAGGCACCATCCGGTTGCAGTGAGTTCAGACAATAAAGGCATGTTTCATCAGGTTTATCTACTGCCGACAGACAGACCCTTTCTCCATTTCATTTGGAGAACACTGCAGAGTGAAAACCCTCCAGACATATATGAGTGGCAGGTTCTGCCATTTGGTACAACAAGCAGCCCATGCTGTGCCATCTTTGCCCTGCAGCACCATGCTCACAATTCTGAGGCCAAATATGCAGGTTTGCAACAGATCAGTGCATCAAAGCTTCTACATGGATAACTGTCTGACCAGCTTCCCTACAGTCTCTGCAGCCAAGCAAACAGTAGATCAGTTATGCAGAATGTTAGAAGAAGGAGGGTTCGACCTCAGACAGTGGGCCAGCAGTCATCCGGCAGTGGTAGCTCATCTTCCATCCGAAGCCCGGCCCTCGGCCACAGAGCAGTGGTTAATGCAAAGCCGTGATGACCCGATGGAGCCCACATTAGGCCTCAGGTGGAACTGTGCAGCTGATACCCTTGGTTATCATTATCGGCCCAATGAACACCCAGCACTGACCATGAGAGCTGCCTACCAAGTATTGGCATCACAGTATGATCCATTGGGATTCATACTACCATTTACTACCATTTACTACCAGGGCGAAAGTTATCATCCAGTAGTTGTGGGCTAAAAAGAGAGACTGGGATGACCCAGATCTACCGCCAAACCTTCAGACTACCTGGACCAACTGGGAGAGCAAACTTACCCATCTCAATAGGGTATCAATTCCTCGCTGTTACTTACCAACCTCCACGACTGCAGCAGCTCAGCACAGTTCCCTTCATGTGTTCTGTGATGCCTCTGAAATGGCATACGGGGCTGTGGAATATTTGGCAGTCAACCTGGATAGTGACATCTGCGTCTCCTTTATAATGGCCAGATCACGAGTTGCTCCTAAGAGGCAGCAATCTATGCCTCGCCTGGAACTTTGTGCTGCCTTAGATGGGGCTCAACTAGCCAAAGTGGTGAGGGATGAGCTGACACTCTCCATAGGTCAAACAATCCTGTGGACAGACTCCATGACTGTTCTAGAGTGGATTCAGTCAGACTCCTGCCGATACAAGGTATTCGTTGGGACACGAGTCTCTGAGATACAGGAACTAACGGACTACAGATCATGGAGGTATGTTAATACACAGGATAACTCAGCAGACTACATAACAAGGGGCAAAACCCTCCAAAGTCTGTCCGAGCCCAGTCGATGGAACCAAGGGCCTTCATTCTTGAGACAGAGCCCAGAAAACTGGCCTAAGAAACCCGGAGTTACACCGGCAGAGGCAGTACCAGAACTGAAGAGCTTATCCTGCTACCCAGTATTGACAATTGAAACTGATCCTAGTCTTCCTGACATCACCCAATTCAATACCTGGCGAGATCTGGTGGAGGCAACTTGACAAGTGGGACAGTCGACTAGTCAACCTCGCTCCCGAGTGGGACTCAATGACTAACCTGATACAAGTTGGGGGGCAACTAAGGAAGCTGACGGACTCTGAGCCGGGCCAAATCCACCCCATTGTGCTGTACCCGAAACACACAATTGCGAAGCTCCTTATCAAAGAATTTGACGAGCGGCTATTACATCCAGGAGCCGAGAGAATCTTTGCTGAGATGCGGAGACAGTATTGGATTCTTCGGGGACGTCAAGCCATCAAGCATCATCAGCTCAACTGTCTGTCCTGTCAGCATTGGAGAGCCCAGCCAAAGGTCCCGCAAATGGCAGATTTACCACCAGAACGCCTTCGACTGCTTTGTCCACCCTTTTACTCAACAGGTGTTGACTGCTTCGTCCCATACCTGGTAAAAATAGGAAGGCGTAATGAGAAGCGCTGGGGCCTTATCTTTAAATGTCTCACAACAAGGGCAGTTCATATCGAGCTCCTTAATACAATGGATGCAGATGCCTTCCTTCTCGCACTCCGCAGGTTCAGAGCCAGAAGAGGTCAACCAAAAGAGATACGTTCGGATTGTGGCACCAACTTCCGTGGAGCAGAACGAGAATTACGGGAAGCCTTTTCTAGTATGGAGCCAGAACTCCAAACCCGTCTTGTAGACCACCAAATCAACTTCAAGTTTAACCCACCCAGTGCTCCACATTTTGGAGGGATGTGGGAACATGAGGTCCGCTCCATAAAGAATGCGCTCCAGGTAGCTGTCGGTAGCCTAGCAGTGACAGAGCAGTCACACTATCTATCACTCATGCCATGTTGATGTGCAAGAGAAAGTTTGTGAAGCTGTAAGTTTACTACTTTGTTGCTAATAATGACACAAAGTGTTGATGTTGATTGTGTGTGTAATCCTGATGTAATCCTGTTGATTGTATGATGCTGACTATGTTTAGCGATCTTTTTGACCGTGATTGCAATCGTTAAACAGCTGCGTTAACCCGCTAGCATCACTGTTCGCGCTAGAAATGTTTACGCCTGAGTGTTGGGGTTTTCTGTTATAATGTCTTGTAATAATCGCTATTACTACTACTAGTGACTTTATTAATGATACATTCTCATTTCTTCATATGATTCATTGCACTGTGCAGTTTTGCAACTTATTAATATTTGAGACTGATACTTCTTTGTTCGTCTTTCATATATTACTGCACTTTACGAGTTGTTATATTTGTAAAGTTATTTGTACAATAAGTATTTATTTCTGTTATTTTAATTTCCAGAAACTACCTCAAGTACACTACTATGTGTGAATGGTTCCTCTTGCACAATAAATGGTTAAACTCTATCTGATGACTCCAACTCCCTAACCAGAGTTCTGTTGCGGTCAATAACACCATTACCAGCTTTCAGTGGGGCAATCCCCCACAGCTAGTATTTCCTGTAACTGTTTAAGTTCAGAGACGAAGACTGCTCTCTAGCTATATGAACTCCAAATGAAACAACTGCCATGAATTTTGTATGATTTAATTTATTTATTTTTTTAAATATCGATATTCCATTTTTGAGAATCGATACAGTATTGCCAAACACAATATCGCGATACTCACGTGTATCAATATTTTCTTACACCCCTAGCAGTTATCATGATGTGGTTACCCTGCTAGGACATCTTTGTGAACTTGAAGGCAACAGACTTCATACAATTTCAATTTATTTATAAAGCACAACTAAACACAACTACCGTTGACCAGTGTGCTGTACAGAGTAAGTAACCACAAACAGAATTAAAAACAAAGACAAGGTCACAAATAAAACTGAAAGACACAGGGCAGAGCAAATGCAAATTACGAATAATAAGCCAGCTCAAATAAAAACGGTTTTTAACCTGGATTTAAAATGTGTAGTGTAGGTCCAGTTCTGATTTCTGTAGGAAGACTATTCCAAAGTCTCGGAGCAGCTACGGCGAATGCTCGATCACCCCTAGACTTGAGTCTTGTTCTAGGAACCACTAAGAGCCTTAAATTGGCAGACCTAAGAGCTCTTGCAGGTTGATGGTCAATCAACAGATCCGATCAGACACTGCCACTAAAATCACACTAACACCACATGGTTAAAAGTCATTGCAAAAAAGCCTCAGAAAAGTGAAGCTAGCGTCGCTTAATCCTCGACATCTATGAGTACATAATTAATGTAGTCAAAAATAGACTAGACTAAACATTGTCTGCATTTTTAGAGTTCAGTGCTTGAGTAAGTGACTAAGAATCAGTTTAGCACAGATATAGTGACTCGTCAGTAAACGTGGATCGTAGCAGCAAACACACTGTGCGATGATCATGCTGAATTTCTAATACTGTCATAAAATTATCGTAGGCTATCTTTGGTCGCAAGACCATGACAAGGGCCATCTTTGTACCTTTCTCACTGTATGACACAGGACCACTGATTAGGAGCCACGATCACAGAAATCACCACGATTCTTTCACGATGCCAATCTTTCATCTGGGACAACTGGAAATCATGCAGTGTGTCTCCGGCTTAAGACAAAGGATACATGAAAAATGTGCAGTATTGTGGGGCTCCAGGAACAGGGTTGGGAATCACTGTACTTGAACACTGACTGAGACAGGAAAGACTGAGTTAGTTCATTTACGGAGACATGGAAAGATCCATTCTAAATGTAAATATTTGTTTGTGCTTTCCCTCTCCGTCTTGACAGTACACTATTCCCACTGATATCAATGAATTTTCAGAGTTCTCTCACGCTTCATATGCTTGACTCACCGTCGCTTAGCTGAGAGCATGTTTTCTGTTTCTTTCTCTCACACACATGCAAAGAGACAGGAAACAAGAGATTCTTAAATACTTGTTTATTCCTGTAAAATGACTGAATGTGTTTGGAATTACTCATTATTTTAGTCTGTCATGTAAAACAAAGCCTTTACTAAGCAGAAGCGAGAGGTGGTTTCTTTCAGCAATGGGTGGTGCTAATACACAAATGCTTGCCTATCACAGTCCACCTTTTAATTTCTGCAAATCAGTTCAAACAAAAGCAGATTCAATGCAACCAAATACTTGCGGTTTTCCCACCCCTCCAGCAGCCTTCCATTCTGCCCTGCCAGGCTACAACACTGGATTTATTCCCACCCGCCCCACCCCCTCTCCTGTGCTGCATGGCTGCTATGGCTCTGCTATGCATGCTCCCTTCAAGCCCGCCCAGTTGATACCCGCTTGGTTCCCTGTTGTGTTACCACCTCCCTGGACTGGTTTGGATGCCTGGAGGCATCCATTGGGAGGGGGGTACTGTCAGGGTTCTGCCTTGACAGCCTTGTCTGTGTTGTCTTTGTTTAATGTTTCTTTGGTTGTCTTGTGTCTTAACACATTGCTTTGTCTTTGTTTGTGTCTACCATGTGTTCCTGTGTTTCCCTTGGTCACGCCCTCTTGTCCTCGTCCCACGTCTTGTCCTTGTTTCCTTAACTGTGCTCATCTGGCCCTCGTGTAATTTCCTCCCTTTATATTGTGCTGTTTTTCCTCTTGTGTTTGTGGGTTTGTCTTGTGCCATAGAGACAGTTACTGATTTGCTGCTCTATACCCCGTTCTTGCCCTGTCATTGTATATCCTTATTGCAGTTTTTGCTCTTGATGTTCTATCTTCTTTTTTTTTGGGGGGGGGGGGGGGTGTCCCTCAGCAATCTTGCTTATATTTACTTGTATATCATCTTTACTTGTTCATCAGTCTTGTTTCTAGTCTTGAACTACACTGATTTTATACTTTAGTTTTTCATTAGTCTAAATTTAGATATTTCCTTTACTTTTTTTTTTTTTTTTTTGGTTTACTTTATTTACTTGTTGTTTTTCCCTTTTATTACATGTTTCTCGTGTTGCTGAGGGTTGTTGTTGTGTGGTTTTGAGTGCTGTCTTGTTTTGTGTTTGTGCTGTGTGTTCCCTCCAGTCCTGCTCTACTCCCTGTCTGTTGGTTCCCCAAGGTAGTCTGCCAACCAAGCTTGGTGCTGAGAATCTTTCATTGATACTAGCCTGCTTTATGCCCATTCACCATTAGTCTATATATACTGTATATAGACTAATGGTAGTAATCATTTAAGTAGCCTCCTGAGAAGCTGAATATAAAAGTAACAGTTTATGAATGGTTAATGAATGAACAGCAAAATAAGAATGTTTTACAATTTTAGCAGATCCAACAAAGCCACCTTGGTGCATTTTACATGATAAGCGGAAGCAGATGTTTGGTAGAGTTTGCTCTGCAGGGACCAGTAAAAGAACATGGAAACTTGTAGCAAAAAAGTGCCTTCCATTTCTTTGAGGACATAAGTTCTCACCTCACTGAAAATGACTAGAATAGAACAAGTGGTGAAAACTAAACTCGGCTAACATGCTGTGAGTGTTTAATGTATGTTTATGGCTGTCGGCATGGCTGTGATTCGGCCGTAGGTATTCACAGCGTGCCGTTATACCTCATGGCTACGAGTGAAATTACTGTAAAATTGCTAGCAATATTTCTATACTTCTGTAATGCCAATATAGCAATAAATAAACTGAAAATCAATTAATTTAACTTAACTTTTTAACTTAATCAGAATAGAATCACACTAGCTACTGTAGGTACAGTAGTGGCCAAAATTAATGGCTGTCTGTGGTTGCTCCGTATTTTAGAAAACTGACATCGTAGCCCTTTATTTAGACATATTAAAAATGCATACAATTTTGTAAGCATATCGCACAGTTGTGCTTGGAGTGTAAAACTATATGTAAATGCTCCACATTTCAATTGTTTCATTTGTGATGATGCAAAAGCTGACATACAAAGCTTGTACTCATTATTCCAAAGCTTTAATTCAGTCAGTCAATGTGGGAACTGTTAGCTATATTATTAAACATTATCATGTGGGTCTTTGTGAAAATGGCCAAGAGGAAGGAGCTGTCTTCTGCAGCCAAGGAGGATATTATCAAAAAGGCTAAATACGGTCAGTTTACTTAGGATATTGCTGGTCGAGATGTCCACAGAATTATTGCAAAGCACCGTCAGACAGGTACCATGCAGAAGCACTGGCCCAAAGAAGACAAGTGAGTTCTGTCAGCTGTCAGTAGTCGTCTAGAATCTCCGGTTTTATCTCGCACTGCAAGGTGAGTATGGAAGATCTGCTTACAATCATCTATTTTTTTATAAATCACAATAACAATCTCAATCACATCACGCATACAATGAAGGTGCACAGGGATAGAGTTACGTAATACCATTTTAAACTTGAATCAAAGCTGATGAATGAAGAAGTCAACGCTTTTCAAGAAATTGTGCACATCATATGCACTAAGCACATCATATGCACTAATGGCTGCTGTAATAAAAAACAAGGGAGAACCAAGGAAATACTAATAACTGATTTAAAAAACAACAACATACATTCCATGATAATCTAGCTGTAGTTTGCCTTTTTTGACACTTAATTTTGTCAGTTAAATAACTTAAAGGGGTCATATGATGCTTTTTTAAAGATCATTATTTTGTGTATTTGGTGTAACAGAATATGTTGACATGCTTTAATGTTCAAAAAACACATTATTTTTCAAATACTGTACATTATTGTAGGTCCTCTATGCCCCGCCTCTCTCAAACGCTTCGTTTTCTACAAAGTCCCTGCTTCCGACAAGCGTAGTCTGCTCTGATTGGCCAACTGGCACAGTGCATTGTGATTGGCCGAACACCACAAGCTCTTTATCGGAAATGTCCTTAATTTTACCATCAGTTCAAACTCGAGAAGGGAACAGAGTCGCATGACAGACACAGTGATGATGCTCGTATGTGTTTGCACACAAGCCACAATTAAGACAGCTGATGTGCTGTGACGTCTCTCTCTCTCTCTCTTTCTCTCTCTCCCTCTCTCTCATACACACACACGAGCGTGCACGCACGCAGGCTAGGGTTGTCAACATGGCTGAAAAACTCAATTTCAATTTTGTACCTAAATAAAAAAATATTTGACGAATATTCGAAATTCGAATATAGCAATTACTTCAACTAATAACAAAACTTACTTACAGTCGCTGATTCAGAAGCGCCAGATTGTCATAGCAAAGTCAGAATTACCTCCTCTTCTAGGTTCACGAAACAGTCGACCATAAAATACATTGTGATAACATCTGGGTTGTGCTGTTCTGTTGTAAGTCATCTTAATGATTCCTAAATGCATCTGCTTTCAGAAGGCCAAATAAAGTGCTTTTGCTTTCGCCTGGAAACACACAGCGTCTCCCTGACACGGCTGCATCAACACTACTGCGGTCACTGAAACCACGCCTTCTTTCTTTGCGTGAACATTTGGGCGGCGTTACGCAAATATTTCCACATCGTGACGTAGACATGTGGGGGCGTGTTTGAATGAGCCGTTTTAGGGGGTGTGGCAGAGTCTTAACTTTGATAAAGAATATCTCTTTGGTTTTGAGACTATAGTCTTTGCAACTTCAGGGATCTTATCTATGCAAAATCAGCTTGTAACACTCCAAAGAGAAAGGAAAACTTGAAATCACATCATATGACCCCTTTAACCAAAGTTTTCTTCTTTTCAATATAACATGCTCTTCATATTTTTTAACATACACTTCATATTTTGATCTTAATTCAGGCCACTATGTACTATGTACAAAGCTAAGCAACATCAGCAAATGATATCAGAATGAAATTACTGCTGACAACTATTGCATAATTATTCTATATAAAGCAGATGTTTGATTGTAAGGACATTTCTGTTACTATTGTATGATCAATGTAAAATGTCCAATCTGGGTCCTAAAGCAAATGCTGAGAGCGAACTAGACCATCTAAAATTTGAGACTATTCATTGTATAGATTTGGCCTTTTTTACTGTTTATCCCAAAACCAGCTAGATGGCTCTAGTTATCTGGCTTTCATTAAAACTTGAAGTGTTCTCCCAGTAGAGCTAAAAATCTGTGGCTCTTAGACCAATTTCTCTAAAGATGAGTTTAGCGCTAGTCTGCTGAACTGCATTGCTGAGTCACAAATTTTCTTCTCCCCAGTCCAGGTGTAAAGACTTAACCACCAATACGACTTCAAATCATATCATCATTCAGCCAAACTGGAGTGTTGTATTAGAGGATGTAAAAAGGGAGTATTCCTCATGAGTTTCTCTGCTCAAATGCTATCTGGTATTATTCAACAGCTTGCTCTTCAATGCAGTCCACCCACTAAAATACCTGGCAATGGTCTGTTTTAAGATATACTCACAGGATGTCCCTCTCTTCCATCCACTCCTGGAATTCCAGGCTGTCCTGGATCTCCCTGAAGAGACAAAGATCATATAGTCAGAATAAAAGTGCACCGCATCTCTTAATCTTAACAGGGCATGGGAGTGTTTGAAACTAGTTGGAATTTTTCATGTAAATAACAATGAGTGCATTTTGCATGCATACAGTTCTGAGAACATTTCACTTCAAATCCTAATCTTTTTCTTTTATAATAAACAAGATGGCATGCCACTGAATCTGCTGGCAATAACATTAAAGCAGCAACAGTGTGTTTCTTGGTTTCTCATGACTTAGAGAACATACAGCAATGCAAGACATTCTTGATGTCTTTTAAAGTAAGCAGTATGATTAAGCTGCAATACATCTTAAACAGTGTCATGTGTTTTATTTTTATCCTATGATATGATTATTAAACATGGAATGACTCAGTGGTAAGTTGCCATTCATTGCTGTTCTCTGGTTTGAAGAAATAAAGGTGAACTTTAAGAGAGTAGTGCATGTTTAAAGATCTGAAACTAATCAAATATTCCATGATTTATCATATAGGCAACCACCAAGATGTTGAGGAACAGCTTGGTTTAATAAAAGCCATCTGTAAGCCTGGAAAAAAGACAGCGTAGATCAGCATGAAAGAGGAAACGATGGTGCAAACCCTTTTATGGCTTTCCATAAGGAGATTCTGTACTAGCATATTTTTTCATGCAATTCTGTCAAATAATACTGCATCTTGGAATCCTGTGTAGCCTCTTTAAAGTGGGCTTGCCAAATATTCTCAATGGTCCATGATCACAGTTCAAGGAAGCCATTAAACATGTTCAGTCTATTACAGTGAGAAGAACTGTATCAGTACAGACCTTTAGACCAATTCCTCCAGGAATTCCATCTTTCCCATCCCTGCCAGGTGCTCCCTTGATAAACACACACACAAAATGGCATTAAAGCATAATCATTTCTCCACTTAATTTTTGTGAGTGGACAGTTATTGAGTGGTAAACATACAGGCTCTCCTGGATATCCAGGTGGACCAGCAGGGCCTCTACTCCCCTTTTCTCCCTAAAATAGACAGTCTGTTAATGCAATATAGAGTATTGGAACATAACAAACAAACAAGGTTGCATTGCTGTTCAAGCCATTAACTGATTTGATTTGTGAAAGTTATTGTTTTATTTATCCATACCAGCATCTCCCTAAGTACAAAGTACATCATGTATCATTCCAACATTATATCAGTACTTTTCAGCACAGGGATTATTCAGTAACCAAGATCATGCACCAAAAACAAAACAAAAAACAAAAAAATAACTCCATCCAGCTGTTCATTAACTATTATCTCAAGGGGATTGTAGATATGAAGTGGTATAAAAACACATCCAGTGACGCGCTGAGGCAGGGTACAGATCCAAAGTCACTGTTTACAATACTGGCATTGTTGGACAGGTGGTGGCAAAGAGAAGCAGTGACTACATTTATCCTGAACGACTAGGCCTAAATTTTGAAGTACACTAAATTTGCATGTCAAGAGGAATAAAAACAAACAAAACACCCGTCTTTGAGAACAGAGAGAGCTGGAAATAAAAAGGGGAAGATTTATCCTATAGTTAAAAGGATAGTTCACCTAAAATTGAACTATCCTTTTAACTATCCTATCCTTGCATTCCTAGAGGATGCATTTTTGATGCATCCTCTAGGAATGCATCAAAAATATCTTAATTTGTGTTCCGAAGATGAACAAAGGTTTTACAGGTTTGGATTGACATGAGGGTGAGTAATTACTGACAGAATTTTCATTTTTGGGTGAACTAACCCTTTAAGAAAATTAAGAGTATCCATACCATTTGTCCATCTTTGCCTGGCAGTCCTTGCATTCCTTGATTGCCAGCAGACCCCTAGAGAGAAAACACAGAGTAATGATTAACATTAATTTCACTGAAAATATTTTATATGTTATAATAGATAAATAATGAAAATGAACTAAATTATTCCAATTTAAACTGCAATACAAAGTTAAGCAGTTGCTTCAAATAGTATTTGGAGACTTTAAATCGGAAATGACTTAAAAAATAGGAATGTCACTATCAAGCAAGTGGCATCTGCTAGCAAGTGCTGCTAGCTAGAGCTTTGATTTAAGTCAGTTCCCCTCTACTAACTTTGACAAACAGAATACACAATACTTTTTGTCTTCGTTTGGAATCCACAGGGAAACCTTAACTCTTCTTATTGTTGACAACAGGTTTATAAACGATTCTCATTGCACATTTGGGGAGATGTTTGGCGCACGTTGTGTTGCAAATTAGCTTAAGGGGGGATTATTATTACTTAATCTTAACTCTTTATAATTAATTATAATATTTGGATAAGTTAATAGAATTAGCTTGATAAAGCCGAATTTACAGTACAATCAATTGACCAGGTCGTCTAGTGAATGCTCAGTATTGATTATTTATGAATTTAAAGAAATCTTAATTTCCAGGGTAAGAGAAATACCCTTTTTTAAGGTACAGTACTACTCCAAGATTGTAACAAGATCGAAATCATTAAATTGACTTTGTTGCAAGCAGGGAATCAGAAACAAATACTCATATGTATTGTGCATAAAGTTTTATTAGCTAAATCACAAACACATATACACACACACACACATCACACATACATGGTACATGGGAAGGGTAAGCGAGACTGGATGAATGAAACCGGACAGAAACAGGGGAAATGAGGCTGAGTTGACCATCAGTCTCTAATTCAAAGCACAGTATACGATAGCTTACAACAAACCTCTGTGTGGTGAAAGGAATGATACTTGCATTTAGATACTTGCAACGAGAACGAGAGTCCCATGAAGTTTCTGAAGAAGGTCTGGATGGTTCCATTCGATGGCCGAAGTTGCAATCTCTTGAAACTCCGAGGTTGTTCTTGACTCTGTTGGGGTTGAAAGAGTCCTCTCTCCTAAGTAAGCACACGGCTGGGTGTAAAATGGGGCCTGTTGGCCCTGTGGGCTGCAGTGGAACTGCAGGCCGTAATCCATAGATGAAGATGCAGAGACTGCCGGGAGTGGGGAGAGAGAAATGTCTGAGAGAGTGCATTTCCATGATGGTGAATTCCAGGGTTGAGTGAAGATGAACTCCAGTGGTATTAGTCTGACTCTTTGTAGTCAAGAGCCATCTCCCCAGGCTGGGGAGACCGCACACGGCTTTATGTTGGGGCCTGCCGGGCGCGCCCGCACCGGCTCAGGCTCAGGAGCTCCATGAGTCCAACCATACAGGCAGCAATCGGAAGATTTAGCAGAAGAGAACGGCGGACCTGTGTGTGAGCCCTTTAAAACCAGGGAAGAGTCACACCTTTCAGGATGGGCTTGACCAATGAGAAAGGCTGAATTTCCAAGTGGGAGGCTGGAAATATTGGGGGGTTTTATGACCCTTTGTCTGAGAGCATGGTTCGAAAGGTTTGAGCCACTTGCAGAGTTCGCGTGGAGTAACATTACTGTGAATCTCTGATGATTGCACAAAGCTCTATCAACTCACAGCCATGCAACCTCTAAATAACCACCTGAGAAATTAGAAACGTCACTGAAACCCTTTCAGTTTTAGCCAATCAGAAAGGCTCTAGTGTGCGCTCGGGTTTATCGTGATTGGGTTGGCTGAGGTGTCTTTCGAGAGCGTTTTTTTTAAGCATAGAGGGTTATGATGGTGGCGGTTTAATTCAGAGAAGCAAGCAAACATCACTGAAATTGCAAACAGCATATTTAATCACACATGTAAGTATTTTACAGTTTCGCAATTAAAATAGCATCTGTTAAAGAGAAAATTTTATCGTGAATTGAAAAGCCTCTGTCATCAAAAAGCCTTGCCTTCTTCAGTTAAACTTGGCGTGAACTGATGATATTGGCTTATAAATAGCCTGCGTAATGATGAACAACCTTTAAACAATAGTGTGTTTTTAGGCTTAAGTAATGAAGAATGGTCCAGGCTTGTCCAAGAGCACTGCGGTAGATAGTTGATAGACTTAGCAACGGTAGTGCTCTGCGGTAGAGCACTGTTGATAGACTTAGCAACGTGCTACTTTTTGCAAACATGCAAACTCATCCACCACACTATGAAAAGGTAAGGATCAGTTAATCATTCTTATGTAGAACTAATTCACATTTTGTGACAGACAAATTAAACATATTCATGTGCAAGTTGTTAAAAAAATAGTAATGCGATGCTATTCTTGACTGTGGGTACTATTTACAAAAGTATATGCTTTAGTAAGAAACTATTATTAATGCCAATCGATTGTTAATATGTTGTTAGCAATTGTTAGCTATTGGACTATTATTTGAAATGCAAAAGTTACATGTAAGACCCTTGTTAACACGATATTAAAGGTGAACTAAGCAATTTTTGAAAAAAACGCTTTTGACCGCAGTGTCAGACCTTGTCCCAAAACACACTTGCAGCCAATCAGCAGTAAGGGGCATGTCTTGTAATGATACAGCGCTCAATTTGAATGTACAGGACGGATATTAGTAGATCGACTAAGGTTATAGATAGAGAGAACTGGAAGATAAAAAGAGCAAAATATCGGAGGAACAAAACATTAAAAAGAAGGGTTATGATCAGGCAAGCGGTAGGACCCGCGTAAATATCAAAGCAGCTTTCTAGCGGTGGAGAGAACTCAAGGAGTGGGAAGGGCTCGAATCGGACGTAGAGGTTGCATTGTTTCTTTTTGATAGGTGAGTAACGCTGATTTTGCATTGTTTCACACAACTTATCTGTGTTGGCTTTTGTTTAATTATGCTTGTGTGTCATCTTTGCTTGTTTCTGCAATCGTCGTTATGCCAGGGTTGTGTACGTACGTGTGGGGCGGAGATATCAAAATGGTGGCGAGGTCCTATTGGGCTATGGGCGTGTTTGTTTTGCTTTCAAATATCAGCATCGTTTGGCAAAAATTGCTTAATGCACCTTTAAGATGTAAGACATGTACTGTAAGTAGACTACCATCACTGAAGATTGTGGCCAGGTCCACGTGGAATAAGCATCCACAGATTTTCACCATATTTTGACTAATTTGATAATCCTTTAATTGGAAATAAAAGTGTAGTACTGTCATCATCTTCATTTTAGACATTTTAAATCCATTACACAGGATTCCCCAAAAGATTCCCCAAAGAATTTCCACCAAATTAAAGCAAAATCCCATGTGTGTGTGATTAACGCCAATTTAATATAAAAAAAAAAAAATAGCACAGGCATCTTGGAACAATACTTCAGAAAAAAAATATATAAGGATGTTCCTACATATAGTCGGTTGTACCTGATATTTACTGTCAACAATAAAACAGCAATGGGCAAAAAAAACTATTACATCTATAGTATTAAACATCTTTTAACACTTTTAAAACTGACCTTTTCACCTGGTTTGCCAGGTTGCCCAGGTAACCCTGGGATACCGCTGTCACCCTAAAGACAAACACACATACACTGAAAAAAAATCATTTCAGTAAATTCAGCTAAATAAGTTATATAATAATCTAATAATATTAGAAATAATATCCATCTGAACTTAAATATATTAAGCAAAATCTAAACAAAACCAGTCACAAGACTCCAGCAAATTTAAAACCTTGGAATATGTGTGAGGGATCTAAGGAAAACTGACTCTGCATCCAAATATTTACCAGAGCATATGTGAATATATGGTGACTGAACATGTTGCAATAATTAAGATTTAGGAATAAAATCATAGCTTCTTACTGCTTCCCCTGGGCTTCCCTTGTCCCCCTTATGCCCATCAGCTCCACGTGACCCCTACTCAAACAGAGGGGGAAAAATATAAGTAATAAGTGACATGATCAAGTATCTCATGAGGTTTTAAAGGGTATGTCCATTTCTGACTCGTGCATTCATACCTGGATGCCGGGAGAGCCTTGAAAGCCGGGACTTCCTCTAGAACCTGGGACACCCTTCAAAAAAGAAAGAGTCTTATATTAGTCTGACCCACAGTCATGCAAATGAATATCAAGGTCAGTCTGGAAGAACACAACACAAAAAGGTCACAGCTTTCAATCTTTTCCCACGTTACAATTTTTCCCAAATTCCACAGGGATATAATGAAAAATCTAATTTGCCTTATTCATTTGAGATAAAAGAGTTTGATATAGTGTGAACTTATACGGCAAATTTCAGACTCAAAACATCCTTCTCAGCCCAAAATGTGCATTTATCTACTTTATCTTTTATTGAAATAAATTTAATTTAATATATTTTTAAATTTATCTTTTATTGAGGCTACTGTAAGCCTCAAAAATGACTTTTTACAAACAAACCCCCAACTGCTCCACGGGCGCAGCAGCATTGGCTGCCCACTGCTCCGGGTGTATGTTCACTACTGTGTGTACACTTGGATGGGTTAAATGCAGAGCACAAATTCAGAGTATGGGTCACCATACTTGGCCACACACCACTTCCCTTTCCCCCCTTTCCCTTTTATAGACCCTTGAACTTGGCAAATTTTATGCCATCAGCCCATTTCCTGTCATAGTTTCTCTGCCGCAGCAGAAGATGTGTTAAATTGGACATTAGGCCTTGATATTAGGGGTACTACCGTAATGAAAAGCAAAATTGAGCAGGTAGATCTCTGTGTCACGGTGCACACACGAGGAGGAAACAGGAACGCGCAGACGAGGATGTAAACTCAAATAATAGTCTTTAATGATAGACCAGACCCAATCAAACTGAATAGACAGGACTATAAATACACAGGTAAATCACAGATAATGAGACGAACACCGCTGGACAAAAATTAACTAATAATCACATCAGAAAAGGACAGGAAACAAACCAAATATGGACACAAGAGGCAGGAACACATGACACACATGACAGAGGACTGACATAACTCCCCCCTCCCGAAAAGGCTCGTCCCGAGCCTTAACAGTTCCATCGGGGAGGGGAGGTGGGCGCTCTGGAGGCCCCTCTGGACAGACACAGAGAGGAACAGAGGACGGGGACCTCCAGAGTGGAACAGACAGACGGAGGCCAAGGTGGAGTTGGGAGCTCAGGAGGCCATGGCAGATGGTCTTTGGGGCCTTGGCCTCGGACCCCTCGGCCCGGCCCCTACAGCCAGATCCCTTTTACCCCACCCAAAATTTCCCTGGGGAAGTTAGGGGGTATCAGGAGCCCTCCGGGGCAAGACACACTGAACAATACAAGACAGGACAGGAACAGGACTGGACAGGACAGCCCATAGGAACAGGAAGCCCTCCTGGGCTAGCTCGGAAGCTGAGGCTTCTCCTGGGCATGACAAGGAGTCAGGGGCCCTCACAGGGTCCCTCAGCAACCGCCTCCACTTCCATGACAAGGGGGCGGGCGACTGGAAATGGCCTCCGCAGTCACTACAAGAAGAGCCGCCTGCCCCAGACGAGTCTCCGTGGACAAGACCGACCAACATGACATGATTAAAATGTTCCTGTGGGCACACACAACAAAACCGGCACTCCTGGCCGGAACAAAGAACCAGTGGCGGCCAGCGTGCTTGAGTCAGCGACGATCCGGCGGGCTTGAATCAGTGGCAATCCGGCGGTCTTGATTCCCGCGAACGGCGGGCTCAGTGAAGTTGGCTTTCCCCACGGACGGCGGACTTGGGTGAGCCGCAGACGGCAGCGGATAACTCCCGCGATAGGCGGGCTCGCGGCCAGGGCAAGACATGGCAGGACAAGGCAAGGCTTACAGACAGGAAACACCGGGGGGAAAGACCAGACCCAATCAAACTGAACAGACAGGACTATAAATATACAGGTAAATCATAGATAATGAGACGAACACGGCTGGACAAGAGTTAACTAATAATCACATCAGACAAGGAAAGGAAACATACCAAATATGGACACAAGAGGCAGGAACACATGACTCACACGACAGAGGACTGACACTCTGTTAATTCATGTGCATACATGCTATCATTTTATTCATTGTAAGACGGCAGTGATGCACAAATTAAATAGGTTATATAAAACTATAAATTGTAATGCGTTAGCATGCAAAACATTCCCATGCACATGTGAATAGTTCCTTGAGGACACAAAAAAGTTTATTGTGTGCATGTAAAAGTCTGTATTTTTTATGTATTTATTATTTATTATTTTAGGGACTGTGTGTTATTTTAAGTACATCAATGAAAAACCCTGAGAAAAAAAATAATATATATATATATACATTTACAGATGACTGTACTATATACCAAATATAAAACTGAAACTAATGCTTTATGAACAATTTATGTTAAATATGGTCTGAAAATCTACCGAGAGGTTTGGAAATTTGAGTCTGGAAAAGTATGGAATTTTGAAATGAAAAATGTGTAGGAACCCTGTACAGGTAACTGCATAGTAATACAGTCAAACTCATCCTAGTCTTTTACTGGAGCTTGAACCCTGAAGAGATCTACAGCCTAAAATACATCTTAGATGGGCCGGGGCAATCTATTCACAGTTTGAGTGGGTAATATTGAGAATAACATTAGAGACTTATTTAATACCTTTTGTTCAAAATATGTATTTGTTTCTCATCTGTGCAAACCACATTCATTCACATATTCCTTTTAAATGTAAAACTATTTTTTAAAGGTGCCATAGAATGCATTGATACAATATTTTAAATTGTTCTCTGATATCTACAAAGAAGGTATGTGGCTTAGGTAAGGGCAAAAATTCTCCAGAAACGGTTTTACATGTCCATTTAAAACCCTAGGATTTGTCCCTATAGAATGAAATGGTCTGTTATTACTAGGGCCGGGACTTTAATGCGTTAATTTAGATTAATTAATTACACAAAAATAACGCGTTCATTTTTGTGTAATTAATTAAAAAAATTTTTAACGCATTTTAATCGCACTTATTTTTGCACCGCGGAACGTTTCTCACTGGATGAGTTTCGGCGGACCGATTATACTGCAGCACCAACTAGCGTTCAGACAAAAACAAACCACAGTGAACATGGACAAAGAAGCTGATGAGACCGCTTTGGTTGGCCCTGTGGATGGGAAATTTAAAAATCCATATGAAAAAACTTACTTCTCACTGTTCTCAGGTCAAATATTTATATGCGATTAAAATGCGATTAATTTCGATTAATTAATTACAAAGCCTCTAATTAATTAGATTATTTTTTTTAATCGAGTCCTGGCCCTAGTTATTACCTTATTTGGAAGGGCCATTACATTTACATTTATTCATTTAGCTGACGCTTTTATCCAAAGCGACTTACAATTGCTATATATGTCAGAGGCCGCACGCCTCTGGAGCAACTAGGGGTTAAGTGTCTTGCTCAGGGACACATTGGTGTCTCACAGTGGATTCAAACCTGGGTCTCTCACACCAAAGGCATGTGTCTTATCCACTGCGCCATCACCACCCCATGAATAACAATGTTGAGCTCTGCTCTGATTGGCTGTTTCACTGTGCGGCTCATTTCAGTAGCTCATTTCAATACTTTCTCTCAAAGTTATATTGTTGGGTAATTATACTGTATATAAAATACAGGCATCAGGGAGCCACTATTAATAAGCTGGGCATTAAAACTGCTTTCGAAATGCATGATCGCTTATACTTTCACTTTCAAGATTTGTGATCGCACGTGCTCTGTCTAAACTACAGCGGCAGTACTTACCACACATTTTACAAGATCAGATGCTTGTCAGTGGTGCTCAGGATCTGTAAATCATTCGCCATCATCCCCAGTCATCTCTCCTTACTCTGTTTATGTGGTAAGTGAAATCTTATGTTCTGTAATGTAACAGGCTATTGCAAGCAAGAAGCTAACCATGTCCCTTTAGTGGCTCGCGTTATTTTATTAGAACTCGTTATTTGTTTTCCGTGCCTTTCTGAATACAGACACCAACCCATTCCTGCACTTCACATCCCCACTTCACATCCCACATATTAGTGATCCTGACTGTAACGTCACAGTCGGTGTTATGTTCTCATTCGCCTATTTTTCAGTGGTCTTTTGCATTCATGAGATTTACATAAGGAGGAGGAAACAATGGTGAGGCTCAAGGTGTGTCATTTCCATGTACAGAACTGTAATTTTAAAACTATGCCAAGGTAAATAGAGTTTTCCTTTCTATGGCACCTTCAACTGAAGTTGCTTTTCCAGGTGTATCAGACCTTACATTTGTAAAAGCTAAATTCAATCATTTCAAGGTCTTTAAGGACCTTGCGCTAACCCTGTATATACATAAGATTATTTGAACTACTTTTATAGTATGTTAATGGTGCCTTTCGCAGCTTGAATAACATTACCCTTCCACCGCCATTGTATGGGACAGGTTTATTGTCGGTAGGGTGTTACCAAATGTTTGCTTACCAACATGTTTTAAAAGAACCAAAGTTTGACAAAAGGAAAACTTGGAAAACTTCCAACATACATGCCAGTGAGTCAGCTTAACTTAGTAACTGATGTGAGGTATGTTTCCCAAACAACAATGTATCTCTCTGTTGTTTTGCTTACTTTTTAGATGTTTGATTCAGTCTCATGTTCCCTCTTACATCATACTTAGCACTTACTCACAACACATTCTTTCTCATATAAATGAGCATATTGTCAAGTTGTGCCTAGGTTTCTGTTTTCAAGGACTCTTATTTTGGTATTCATTTTGTGGTATCCATGTTCTTTTCCTGTTTCCTTTGTTTCCTCGGTTTCAAAGTATGTTCTCATTGGTTTCCATGGTTTCTCATTTTGTTCACCTGTTTCTAATTTAGTTATTGTTTACCCTGTGAATATTTAGACCCGTGTTCAGTTCGGTCTTTGTCCAGTCTTGTCAAGATATGTTTTGTTTTGCTATTCTCCTGCATTTTCCTTTTTCTCATGTGTGTTTTGTTTAGTATCGACTGCATGTGTATACATACAGTATGTGTGTGTGTGGAATAACATATATATTGTGTTATCTTGCTTATTTTGCTCAAGAGCATGATCTATTTAGGTTCACATCAAACTAACCAGAAATCATAGAATTGTTGAACTATGCTTGTAGTGATGGAACTTGCAATCATGGTTCCCTATCGTTGCTTTTGGGAAATAAAGCCCTGGCTTTTAAAGGGACAGTTCACCCAAAAATTAAAGTTCTGTCAGCATTTACTTCTCATTTTCTAATCCCAAGTGCTTCTATAGGAGTCTGTAGGGAAAAAATATAATAGGTATGTTTGTATTAGCAACAAACATATTAGCACTGAATGATAATGGCTTTTATGGAATTATGGATGTAATTGCTGTAAACATTTATTTTGAAAAGGACATTGTTTTTACACACAAAGACAAGAAATAAAACTCAAAATAAAACTAAAAAATAACAGCAAGTTCAAAACTTCATGTGAATATTTCAAAGAGGTCTGGATGATTTGTCCTGAGTATGCGCCTTATTATTAATGTGTGCAATCTGAACACGCCTACATAAAAGATTTGTGCAGACTCCAGCTGGACGATGACACTTGTGTCTTTGTTTTTGAGACATAAAATAACTCCCACTGTTTTTTTCTAAATTCAGAGTTTTTTCTTTTTTTTTATGAAAAATGTTGTTGACATGTGAGAATGTTGCACAATTCTCTGCTTTTCTGAGATCACTTGATACAGTTGCCAAGCTTCAAAGGGCAATGTATTCATAAGATTCTCCTCAATAGAATCTCATTTATTTAAACAGTTAGCCTTACAGTGACTTGACCTTAGACATTTGCACAAAATAAAGTGAAAAGGTTTTTCTACAAACACATTATACAGTATTTTGGTATCACTTTGACTTCTTTTAGGAAGCATTAGAGGCCATGTTTTTGATGTGGGGATTTTTAATAGTTCAGTAAATTATTTTCCAACATAAAATGTAATTTCTCATTATTTACAAATGACTGAGTATAGTTAAACACATGACTGAGTATAGGTAAAACACATCCTTTGGCTGAGCATTTATTGGTAAAGATTAAAAAAAAGCGTTTAAGAGTTACTTCTACCTTATTTTGGTGGTTGGTACCAAAAGTAGTATTTTCACGTTTCTTAAACATATTTAGAATTAGGTAGTTTGCACAGAAATATTTAGGCTACTTTATCATTGTGTTAGGAATATTAACTGTTATCTGTGAATGTTATCAGTATAATAAAATTACATGAAGTGAAATACGCTTTGCTTCACTAAAAACCAGCTGTTTATGGTTTAGGCGAGCAGGCATATGTGCATAATGTGGACACACATGCATAAAGACATAAAGAATTGCTAGTATGGCATCCAGGTGTTACAAATTTATTTATTTTTTTCACCTACATCACTGAACACTAACTGTGAATATATCAACTTGCAATATCATTGACAAAAATATCCCTATTTGGACGGGACTAGTTTTACAGGGGGACATTAGAGAAATTTGTGTTTTTCTCACTCTAATTCCAGAGTAAATTACCTACTGTTTTTCAGCAAACTCAGTGATCCTCAGAGAAAACTAATCCTGTCCGAATGCGAATGTCTGTGATTGCCGGCGATATTTTTTTCACAACACGTTTCCTTGTGTGTTTTGTCCAACATGAATTACCGTAGACGCTCTTACCGCACGCATGTTTGATATATTTGCCTCCCGGCAAAGAAATAAAAAAATAACAATAATAATAATAATAATAATTCATTACATTTATATAGTGCTTTTCTGCTTTTTCTAAGCACTCAAAGCGCTCTACATTGTGAGGGGTGGTGTCTCCTCGTCCACCACCAATGTGCAGCATCCACCTGGATGATGCGACGGCAGCCATAGTGCGCCAGAACGCCCACCACACACCAGCTTACTGGTGGAGAGGAGACAGAGTGATGAAGCCAATCAGTGTAAGGGGATGATTAGGAGGCCATGATGGTCAGAGACCAATGGGAAATTTGATAAATAAAATTAAGAGCTAGATCACGTAAACTTTTAAAGTGCATATTGCAGGTTAAAAATGTTTTTCAAATGAATAACCTTGTATGAAAATACCACATGAACCGTTAATGCAGGATTTGAAAATGTTTTACAAGACGCGAGGGCACAAATCTAGTTTAAAAAAGTGAGGCTTTCCTGGACAGCTCTCAAAAAGCGCTTTTTTTCAACGACGCGTCATATTACGTCACGAGAGGGAGTCGTGTGCCGCACTCTGCTTTGAGCGCGCGCGAGTCAGTGTGTTTTCGGTAGTTATTTTTATTTCAATTTATCATTGTCATGGTGAATTATTGTGTTTGTGGAGGTTGCACAAACTCCAGCCTGTCAGGACATCGAGTCCACGGGTTTCCTAACAAGAAATAGGACGGTATCTTCCGGGCCTCGGTGCGTTAGTGCAGCTGAAGAGACTGGACTTCACTAATGCATCTGCTTCAAACACCACGGTGGTGTGTAACTTAACGATCACTTTACACCGGAGGATTATCATCCAGGGGATATGAGTTTCACATGAGATGCTGAAGCAGTAACTTAGTGAGACTCGGTGCGGTTCCTTCACCGGGTCCCGGTCCCGGTCAGCTTGTGTCCGGCCGCCGGCGGGAGACATGATGCTCACAGATCCGTCAGAGATGCAGCTCCACAAAAATGTCAACTGTGCACTGTAAGTCTTGTTTTTTTTTTAACATTTCTTAACTACCAAATCAGTGAACATAATTATTTAAATAATGAGCCACAACGAGATGTGTATAAATTGTTGTAAAGCACCGCAGCTAGCTTGTAAGCATTTGCAATATCGTCATATATTTAAAACCGTGTAAAAACGTTACCATATGAGAAGGCATAACTGGTAAGTTAACCTCATTTTGCTAATATTATTACCATTAAGTCTAGTAACAGCTTAGTGACATTGTTTGCACAGCTAATTCGTCATTTTTTGTCATGTGTGTTTTTAAGGCTTTGGGAGATGGGAGTGTGAAGATCTGAAGCAGAGGAGGCCAGCTGTTATGAACCACCTCTACTGGACCACAGCTTCCACTCCTGATGGAAAAGCATGGTCAGCAGTGAATGTGATCTAAACTTGTGTTTTGCTTCTCCCAGCATATGCCGTCTGAGAGAGGAGTACTGCAGGTCACCACAGGCTCCAGGAGAACACAGCACTGTCATGTCCACTACACCTGCTCCTCTCTCCAGATCCCTCCAGTCAGAGGATCAACATGATGAGGCTGTTGGTGTATATCTAGCACAGCGTTCACCATTTAGCACACTTTAACAACACATTAGTGTGATACCCAGACTGAAAGATTGTTAAATGTTTTTAAATGGGTCAGATGGTATTTCTTTTGGTAGTATATGTTTGGTACATCTATATATATATTAACAGTTGAAATGTTGTGTTTTGAGTTGGGTATTAACAGTGCTATGAAGTAATATTTATGATTTAGTGCTGTATAAATAAAACTGAATTGAATTAACCATAAATGCAGATCTGCTTGATTGTGATTTATTTTTAGGCCATTCGAAACCTTTATAAAGTCCTCCTTCCTCTGTAAACTATTTTCTAATGGCTGACACAACACATGCAGTTAAGGGCTGCCCAGAACACCATAGGTCATGTCTGCTGGCCTGGAAAGGTCTATGCTCCTGTCTGAAGTGCAAATAGGCTATCTGTAGCTCATATGGGTTCAGACAGCAAGCCGCAAAGCCTGGGTGTAGAGTCAGACCCTGCACATCAAGTATGGGGGTCACATTCTCCACTAAGACCCAGTATGTAACGTATCTAACTTTCCTCAGCTGTGACCATGGCCTCGCATTTCCCACACAAGCACCTATGAATCAAAAACGTGTTTATCTCTCTCTCCTGCGGTGATAAGAAAGCACTATCATGTAACGTTAGTGTCGGATATTAACGAGTGTGACACGCCTGATCAATGCTTATTAGTTTCTATTACTGGTAGTATCAATATTAGCATTGCTATTGCCTGATTACATTATCTAACGTGTGTATATCTGTAAGCTAACACTGATCTCTCACCAAACACCTGCCCTGTTCTCCTCACATCAACTCAATTTGTCTTCTCTGACTGTTGTTCTGTCTCCTGGCCTGTCCTGCTCTCTTGGCTGCATAGCAGGCTCATCATTTTATCTGTGGTCCGTCATACGAGTGTAAATACACATTTAACATTTCCTCAGCGTCTGAACTGTCATTGTGATCCATTGTTTTCCTGTGGTTTAAATGTACCGCTCTCCCTTTTGATGCGTCACTTCCGGTTTTGGCGCGTTTCAGATGCGGAAGTAAAATTCTCTCACAAAAATGACTCCAGAAGCCATAATAGCGTATTTTAAAGTATATTTTAAAGAAAATCTAGTTCCTACAGTATTTTTCTATACATCGACTCACTGGAGTCTCTAACCTGCAATATGCCCTTTAAGACTGGCTATTGCAATATCAGCACCAGGTAAGATTACTCGCATTCATTTCTGCACTCAATTACATAATGTTTTAATTACATATGTATCTTTATGAAAAGTAACCTTGTGTTTTCTACAAATAAATACAAAATAAAAAAAGTTAAACTGAAGTAATCACATATTAACATGGTTTTGCTACACTAGCCATTTGGCTTTACCATGGTATTTGTAGTAAAACTGTAATTATACTAATGGTAAACAATCCAAATGACTATACGCAATGCACGCGTACAGTACAAAAAAGACCCTCCCACCTCTGTAATAAACATGGAGATGTTAGTCCCATCCGAATTGGTACATGACAATCACGGACATCAGGTGATAAGAATCTAAACTCAAACATAGCTCAGAAAACTAGTCCCGTCCGAATAGGGCTAAAGACTAGGCAAGGCAAGGCAAGGCAATTTTATTTATATAGCACATTTCATACACAGTGGTAATTCAAAGTGCTTTACATAAAAGAAAGTGAAATAGTAGACTAGATTAAATTGTAGTTTAAATAATAAAAGTCGGGGAAGTCGTGGCCTAATGGTTAGAGAATTGGACTCGTAATCGAAAGGTTGCGGGTTCGGGTCCCCGGCCGGCAGGGATTGTAGGTGGGGGGAGTGAATGTCCAGCGCTCTCTCCACCCTCAATACCACGACTGAGGTGCCCTTGAGCAAGGCACCGAACCCCCAACTGCTCCCCGGGCGCTGCAGCACTGGCTGCCCACTGCTCCGGGTGTGTGTTCACGGTGTGTGTGTGTGTGTGTGTGTGTGTGTGCATTTGTTCACTACTCACTGCTGTGTGTGTGCACTTGGATGGGTTAAACGCAGAGCACCAATTTCGAGTATGGGTCACCATACTTGACAATACGTCACGACGACGACGACGACTTTAAAAAAAACTCTTTATATTAAATCTCTCTATATTTTCTTAACGATAAATAAAATATTACATAAAGACCCTTTTGAGATTTCATGCTAGAGGTTGCAAGCTAATGTTACATTTAATTACATTCGACACTGACGTTTGGGGTCTCACTTGGGAACCCCAGTCACTTCTGAGTAGTATGAAAAAGGCCAATGAATACTGACGAGTGGAATTTTGCCTTCCTAACCACTTCCCTGTATTCACGGGTATATAATGTGGGGGCGTAAATTCAATCATTCAGATTTTTGCTTTGGAGTTGAGTAGTTGCCCATGAGCAATCACTCTTTTTTGTTTTTTGGCTGCTTCTGACAGCCACGATTGCTGTCTTGTGTGTCTGGGCTGTAAGCATGCTGAGATAGTGTTTATGGATAATTTATCCTTTCGTTATGAGAGCATAACCATGCGATCAACAACGCTGCTATCATGACTTGACTTCCTCACAAAGGCTTGAGTCCCCTCTGCCACTACTCAGCCCAATTCCTCTGCACTGCACAGTGCCACTCTGACTATCGCTCTGGGAGATCAGAGGATTATAGTGCAAGCTTTCTGCTGGGCCAGTCCCCACGGCCCTACCGCTCCTCTCATGCATCATGTCCTATCAAGCTCCCGAGTGATGTCTAGTGTGTCATTTAGCACTCCCAAAGAGGAGCGGATTTCAATCAATGCATCAGAGGGTGAGGATGAAGACTCAGATGAATGTCACCTCTCTGGGCTAATTGCTTAGTCAGAGTCTGACTCTGAGTTGATGGACATGCTTTCCCAGGGCACCATGAGCAGCAGACTGGAGTTTAATCCTCCATCCAGTCCCAAGCACTTGCGGCAGGATGCCTTTCTTCCTGTAAGTGCATGAGGATGTAGTGAAGTCATGAACGGACATTTTTACACCCTGAAGCTGATTCCCAGCCATACATGCCTTCCTTCCAAGGCCGGTGAGCTGATGTCATCTTTTGCTGCTCAGACTTGCTCACCATTTGACTGGCCGCCTCCGCTCTGCATGCAATGGCCATCCTGCAAGTATATCAGGCCAAAGCACTGAAAATTTGTAGTTCTGAGCTGGTGTTGATGCCAGAACTGCATACAATGACCAACTTTGGCTCTAGGGGACTTAGGTCACAGTGTGGGACCTCAGCCAGGCAATGTCCACTCTGGTGGCCCAGGAAGGGCATCTCTGACTGAACCTTGCAGAGATGTGCAATGAGGACATAGTGTGTTTTCTTGACATACCCATCACACCACACTATCGAGGACTTGCCCAGCACTTCTCTGCAAACCGAAGCAGACAGAGACAATATTCTGCCTTGGCATGTGACAACCGCTACCAGGATGAGACAATTTTGCCTATCCCGCTGGCTCATTTGGGCTACCAGACTCGGTTATGTGACTCATTTTGCCAGGTGTCCCCGCAGGTTCAGTGGGATCCTATTTACTTTGGTGGCAAAAAAAAATGGTGTCTCTGTCTCTGTCTGAAGATTGCGGTCCTGCTGGCGTAGGACACAATAAAGCCTGGCCCTCCAGCCAAGATGAATTTGGGGCTTTGTAGTCTTCACTTCATTGAACCCTACAATGTATTGGTTATATTTCTTGGATCTGTGTATGTTGACTCAGGCTCTGCACAAGCTCCCATTCAAGATGTTGTGGCAGGAGCTCAACCTGACGTGCAGTCACCCCCAAAATTGTTTAGCAGTGATCTACCTTAAAGGGGACCTATTATGCAAAAATCACTTTTATAAGGTGTTTGAACACAGTTGTGTGGCCGCAGTGAGTGAAAACAACCAGCCTATAATGGCAAAAATCCACACACTAATTTTTTTTAATAATCTAAAAAAATCATAAACAGTCTCTCAGAACGAGCTGTTTCAGATTCTCCCTCTGTTCACGTCACCGAGGGGAAAAAGTCGCGCCCATTTGTAATGCTGCCCTATAAGCATAGACACAGCCCGGAGTGAGAAGCAGCAGTCCGACTCCGCCATTACTGATAGCTTGCTGTAGCTGCTGGAGATATACATGTCAGTGCCAAAGAGGCATTTCAAGTGTTGTGTTTTGGGATGCACTAATGAACATAGGACTCCCTCCATCTGAGCCGCTGAGGACACTGTGGTTAAGTTTCATTGTCTAAGGAAATGTCCTGGAAAAAATCGGTAAAGTCCCCAATATGTGTAGGGGTCAATACCAACACTTTGTGCGCGAACGTCAGCTCCAGACAAAGTAAGTATCATGCGTTTGTTTTCCAAATTGCCCTTCTGAAAGAGCTTCTTATTTGGCACTCTGTAAGGCTAATGATGCTAAAGCTACCTCCGTCTCTGCTTGTTTTCACTGGTGCTGCCCATGAATTTTCGTGATTAGGAATGTGGTAGTTAAAAGTTGCAAATGAAAGCAATGTGAGTCGATCGCTTGAGTTTGTTGAGATCATAATCACGAGTTGGACTAAAGTTTGTGATTGCATGAGACCAGCTATGTTGTTATTTTGATCGCGCTGTGCTCCCTGTCTGTGTAATTCATAAATGCGAATTTATTATGCAGAGTACAATCAGATGACTGACTTTTTTTTGTTTTCTGATAACAGGCTTGTACTAATAGGGGAATGTTTATTTGCAAAGGCTAGCACTGCTATTGCCTGAGCGTGAGCTCTTGAAGCTCCGCCCTCTTCTCCGGGAGCACCAGCTCATTTGCATTAAAGCAACACACTCAAATACAGCGTGTTTTGGCTCATACCCTAAAAGTGGTAATTTTAACAAGCCATAAAAAATTATCTGTTGGGTATTTTGAGCTAAAACTTCACATATACACTCTGGGGATATCAGAGACATATTTTGCATCTTGTACAAAGGAGCATAATAGGTCCCCTTTAAGTATTTGTACTCTAATGTCTCAGACTGCTTGAACACAGACCCTTTCTTTAGCTTGCTTCAGTCAGTAGCATGTGCCTTGAATCAGGGCTGGCTTACTTTTACTTCATCCTGAGACACATGCCCAAAGTTCCCACCAATCCCTTGGAGGAGGCAGACCCAGCCCTTGAGTTGCTGTTTGCTGTTTGTGCCTTGCACATTTACGTGAACTGCACACAGAGCTTAAGTAGCTCTGAGCAAAACTTTGTCTGCTTTGGAGGTTAGCAGAAGGGAAAGGTTGTCTCCAAACAGAGGTTGGGGCCCACTGGCTAGTGGATGCCTTCACCCTGGTGTACCAGACACAAGGTGAGCCGTAGCATGTCAATAAATGATATCTTTGTTGGACAACAGGTTTGTAAACAGGCTCATACACATGCAAAACTGTATTGCACAAATGATGCTGTAGTACATTTATTCAGATTTTTTTGTGCACTGTACAGCCCTAACCAAACCAATTCCAGATTGTAGGAGGAGCTCCTCATTTAGTGATAAAATCCTCAATTTTATGTCTGCCTTCCGTGATGTCGCTCCGCACTGTTGCACACAGAAATATGTCAACAACTAGACTTTATTGTTATTATCACGGGAAGACTAATTCTTATTGTGGGGGGAATTTACTGGTATATCGCAAAGGATAAGATATCACTCATTCCTAGTGGCAGCTGTGACCCTCCTCGTGGTAAATACTGTTCTTTTGATCATTGTCTTGGTACAAAAGATTATCTGGCTCACAACCAGGTGCTGGCTAGATTACAATTTGAGATGCCAGTTGTTACCTGGCACATGTGAGCTTGCCGACATCTACATTGCTCACTCTTGTAACACAGTTTTGGCCGGCATTTTACTTTATCTCCACAAACTGGCAGCCGTGTGCATTTTTTGGTGTTGTTGTTGTTTTAATAGAAAAACATTGATATAAAACAGAATTATTGGAATTAATATTAGGAATTTATTTTTAAATCAGTTTTCATACTGTAGCGAGTTCATTACATTATAATAATATTATAAATATTATAATAACTTAATACAATTTAATATAATATAAAATATCCACCATATATACAGTATCTAATTTTACCAGTAAATTAAAATAGGTTCTACCTTAGTTTACTGTACAATCACGCACTGCAATAAACATGTTTCTTTTTTTTTTAAGTGACAATATTTTTTTTTAAATGTATTGCATTATTTTGAAATGCACGTAGACTGCAAAAGAGCATATGTGTCTAACACAATTCTGTATTTCCAGCTAAGCAGAATCATGAATATTTTTATTCTGGTGTCACCATTTTCCTGTTTATTTGGTGATCAGGAGAAAGGCCAAGTCCATTTAAGTTCACAAATAATACCAAAAATGGTAATGCCAAACTTTCCATTTTAAATTTCTTTATTTGTTTGTTCTTCTTCTTCTTCTTCTTACTTTGACTTTATTTTAAGTAAGACTGTGAGATCAAGCATGATCAATTTGGACCAAATTGTGACATTACACCCCTATTATTTGTACATACCTGTACATTTCAGGTACAAAATTCTTTTTTTGTCATTATGACACAGTGAGAAAGAAATATTTAAGATTTTGATTAGGCCACATTTCAGCATTCATTTTTAACTCATTGAAAACATTTCAACCAATATGGTATACATTTAGATAAGAATAATAAATATAATTATTAGGGCTGTCAGTCGATTTAAAATGTTAATCAAATTAATTACATTATGTTTTGATTAATTAATCTAATTAATTGCTAAATAAATTTGACTGTGAAAATACCCACAAATGATTATTTAAAGCTATTTTTGTGTTAAATGAGAAAGTATCAATTAAACATTTCAAATAGTAGCTTTAGAAGGAAATATCTCATTTGATTCAACATTAAATGTATTACACATAAATATTTAGGCTACACTGCCCTAATGTAAGCTATGGAACATAAAATAAGATAATTTGAGAAACATCTCAGTATTTTTTGTTTTTACAATGACGTTATTGGTAACCAAAACAGCTTTGCTACCAGCAGTCTTCAAAATACCTTATTTTATGTTCCACAAAAGAAAGGTTCAAAACGACATGAGGGTAAATAATGACAGAATTAATTTTTTTAATTTAAAAGAATGAAGTCCCTTTAATGATTTTATTTTTATTATATATTTGTAATGAAATTATACTCTAAATAAGAAACTAAATCTGCCAACAGGTGGCGGTAAATGTCTTTGAGTCATTCATTTGATTCAAATGGATGATTCATTCAGGAATGAAGTAAATGGCTTAGGGCTGGACTATTTGAATATTTATTCGGTGGGTTGGCATTCGATTTTCAATTTTGAGATTTGAATATTGTTTTTTGTTTTTTTCTCGAACACCTGGCATCCCCCATAAAATGTTCTCATTTGCACTTGAATATGAATCGCCCCTGAGTGAAAGTCATGAGCGTCATGATTCAGTTCGTCTGGAAGAGAAGACAAAAATGCTAAAGACCTCAGCTGTGTGGAAGCACTTTAAATTGAGGGAGGACAAGACAAAGGCAGAACACACCACAAAATCTTTTACTGGATTTTGACTACTTGGACATTTTGCTGGACATTGTAGTTGGCGGAGCCGTAGCTCTGGTCAAACGTTTCAGGAGGACGCACATCTGCCTAATTTCCAGCTGATCAGAGCAGATCGGGACGCGGAATCAACGGGGAAATCGCGTGGCGGCAGGACGTGGTTTTACATCAAAGAGAGGTGGTGTACAGATGTAACTGTGTTAAAGAACATGTGCTGTTCTGATCTAGAAACGCTCCTCATTAACTGCAAGCTGTTCTATTCGCCGCGGGAGTTCTGCTTGTTCATTTTCGTGAGTATTTACATTCCATCGCAAGCGCACGTGAGCACAGCTTTACAGAAACTCGCTGATCTGATCACAGAGAGTGAGCAACAACACCCGGACTCTGTTTAAATCATTCTCGGGGACTTTAATAAAGCAAATCTCTCCCGCGAACTGCCAAAATACAGACAGCATATCACATGTCCCACCAGAGACAGTAATATACTGGATCACTGTTACACAGCGATAAAGGATGCATATCACTCTGTTCCAAGAGCAGCTTTAGGACTCTCTGATCACTGTTTGGTTCATCGTATTCTGTCCTAAAGGCAGAAACTTAAATCTGCAAAACCCGTGTTAAGAACTGTTAAAAGATGGACTAATGAAACAGAGTGGGATTTACAAACCTGTTTCTCTCTCACTGATTGGACTGTTTTTGAAAATGCTGCCACCGATCTGGACGAGCTCATAGAGACTGTAACATCTTATATCAGTTTCTGTGAGGATATGTGCATTCCTACCAGGACTCATTTAACCTACAACAATGACAAACCATGGTTCACTGCAAAACTCAGACAGCTCCGTCAGGCCAAAGAAAATTCTTACAGAAAGGGGGATAAAGTCTTGTATAAACAGGCCAAATACACACTGGAAAAGGAGATCAGAGTGGCAAAGAGGAATTATTCTGACAAGCTAAGGAACAAATTCTATTCCAGTGATCCTGCTTCAGTGTGGAAAGGTATGAAGGATATCACCAGTTACAAGTCACCATCCCCCAGCGCTCTGGAGAATCAACAACTGGCAGACGATTAGAATTACTTTTACTGTAGGTTTGAAAAAACATCCCACCCCCGCCCTGAACACCTCTCCACACAACCATTCACACCTCCAGCAACCCCCCTCTCCCCCACACCTACAATTCAAATCAGTGAAGATGACGTGTGCCAGGTCTTCAGTAAGAACAAAATAAGGAAAGCACCGGGCCCAGGCGGTGTGTCACTAGCCTGCTTAAAAACCTGTGCTGATCAGCTGGCCCCCATCTTCACACAGATCTTCAACAGATCACTGGAGCTGTGCGAAGTCCCCTCATGCTTCAAACGCTCCACCATCATCCCCGTCCCAAAGAAACCCAAAATTACTGGACTTAATGACTACAGACCTGTGGCTCTAACGTCTGTGGCCATGAAATCATTTGATAGACTGGTTTTGGCTTATCTGAAGGACATCAATGGACCCCCTGCAGTTTGCCTACAGAGCAAACAGGTCTGTGGATGATGCTGTCAATATGGGACTGCACTTCATCCTGCAGCATCTGGACAAACCAGGGATTTATTTGAGGATCCTGTTTGTGGACTTCAGCTCCGCTTTTAACACCATCATCACCATCATCATCTACATCATCAGCTCTCCGTCCCCACCTCTGTCTGTCAGTGGATCACCAGCTTCCTGACAGACAGACGGACAGCAGTTAGTAAAGCTTGGTGAATCCACATCCAGCACTCGTACCATCAGCACTGGAGCTCCTCAGGGCTGTGTTCTCTCCCCACTGCTCGACGACACCACACTGATCGGACTCATTCAGGATGGTGACGAGTCTGCTTACAGACAGGAGATTAAGGAGCTGGCTGTATGGTGCAGTCTTAACAACCTGGAGCTGAACACGCTCAAAACTGTGGAGATGATCGTGGACTTCAGAAGAAACCCACCTGCACCACCCCCACTCACCATCATGAACAGCACTGTAACAACAGTGGAGTCATTCAGATTCCTGGGCACCACCATCTCTCAGGACCTGAAGTGGGACTATTACATTGACTCTGTTGTGAAAAAGGCCCAGCAGAGGTTGTACTTCCTTCACCAGCTGAGGAAGTTCAACCTGCCACAGGAGCTGCTGAATCAATTCTACTCTGCCATCATTGAATCCATCCTCTGCACCTCAATAACTGTCTGGTTCAGCTCAGCTACCAAATCTGACCTCAGAAGACTACGGAGGGTAGTCTGGCCTGCTGAGCGAATCATTGGTACAACCCTCCCCACTCTCCAAGAACTGTACTTATCCAGAGTGAGCAAAAGGCTGGTAAAATCACTCTGGATTACTCACATCCGGCACACTCCCTCTTTTAACTGTTACTGTCTGGTCGACGCTACAGAGCTCTGAGAACCAGAACGACCACACAAAGAAACAGTTTCTTCCCTCAGGCAATCCATCTTATGAACACTTGACAATAAAACGCGGAACACACAACTCTATTATTTATTCAACACATTTGCTTACTTTTTTATTTATCTTATTCTTTCATTTCAAATTTGCACATATCAGACCTGTACACACATAATTGTCTATATTATATACTGTGTTTTTTGCTGTGTTGTGTCCTGTCCTGTTGCTGTCTCTCTGTTGCACTGTGGAGCTTCTGTCACTAAAACAAATTCCTTGTATGTGTAAACATACTTGGCCAATAAAGCTCATTCTGATTCTGATTCTGATGCGATTTCAAGTTTTCCTTTCTCTTTGGAGTGTTACAAGCTGTTTGTGCATAGATAAGATCCCTGAAGTTGCAAAGACGCCTTCCTAAAATAGCTCATTCAAACACGCTTCCACATGTCTACGTCACGGTGTGGGAAGATTTGCATAACACCGGCCAAACGTATACACAATGAAAGAAGGCCGTAACTTTCATTCTCGCTGTAGTATTGTTGTTGCCGCCGCCATGTCGTGGAAATTCTGTGTGTTTCGTTGTGAAAGCGAAAGTACTTTGTTTGGCCTTCCAAATGAGTACACAACTAAAAATCAATAATAATAATAATAATAATAATAAATTTTATTTGTAACGCACTTTATATTCACACAGAATCCCAAAGTGCTACAGATTAAAAACAAGAAGAAATGTTAAAAAATAATTCAAAGGCTTTGCTAAAAAGGTAGGTTTTGAGGCCAAGTTTAAAAATATCGACAGGTTGTGGAGTCCGTAAATGATCAGGGAGAGCATTCCACAAACTCAGAGCAGCTGAGCAGAAAGCCCGATCTCCCATAGTGCGAAGCTTAGTCCTGGGGGTTTTTAATAGATATGTTGAAGCAGAACGAAGTGTACGTTTGGAAGTTTGTGGAGTAAGGAGTTCCTTAAGGTATGATGGGACATCGCCACGGATGCACTGATGGGTAAGGAGAGAGACCTTGTAAACAATCCTGAATGAAACGGGAAGCCAGTGTAGTGATTTGAAAATGAGTGTGATATGATCGTATTTGCACACCCTCATCAGGATTCTAGCAGCACTGTTCTGGAAGTACTGCAATTTCTATAGGCTTTTGCCTGGGATACTGACGAGGAGCGCATTTCAGTAGTCCAGCCTGGAGGAGACAAGGCATGGACAAGCTTTTCCGCATCTGCTAGAGAGAGCATAGGACGAAGTCTTGCAATATTCCTAATATGGAAAAAGGAAATCTTGCACAGTTGTTTAACATGGGTCTCAAACGTGAGATGAGAGTCCATTTTAACACCCAAATTCATAACTGATGTTGAGAGTGGAATATTTTGGCCAGAAAAGGTATTACTGGAAATTACAGATGTCTGGATCTGGTGTGGGGTGCCTACTAGAATGGCTTCAGTATTTGAGCTGTTCAACTGCAGGAAATTTGGACTCATCCAGGCCTCTACCTCCACCAGACAGGTAGTCATGGTGGAAGATGACAGGGCAGCAGAAGTGAATGAGTTGGTCTTAAGGTAAAGTTAAGGGTCATCAGCATAACAATGAAATTATATTCCATGCCGGCTGATGACATGACTGAGAGGGAGCATATATAGTATAAACAGAATGGGGCCAAGCACTGAGCCATGATGGACACCACAGGTGTCTCTCCCAAGGCAACATATTCCATTTTCCCAGTAAGGTAGGATGAAAACCAGTTATAGACAGAGTCAGAGAGACTGATGGTGTGACGTAAATGGTACAGAAGAATGTTGTGGTCCACAATGTTGAATGCTGCTGTCAAATCCAAAAGGATGAGAAGAGATGGAGAACCAGCATCTGCTGCCATCAGCAGGTCGTTTGTGACCCTCACCAGAGCTGTTTCGGTGCTGTGGCCAGAGCGGAAGCCAGACTGGAATTTCTCAAACAAATTGTTTTGTTTTAAATGGGTCTGAAGTTGTGCAGCATCTACCTTTTCCAACACTTTAGAAAGGAATGGAAGGTTAGAGTTGGGCCTGTAGTTGGCAAGGACTTCTGGATCTAAAGTTGTTTTTTTGAGGTGTGGTCTGATGACAGCAGTTTTCAGTTCAGGGAGTGATTTATAACCTTCGTAATCAAGGGACTTATGGCACAAAGGTTAGATTTCACCAAGGCTGTAGGAAAAGGATCTTTATATATCGTTTCAATATTTAAAGAATTTGCTACTTACTATTCAAACGCGAGTTTTGAGCAGTGTAGATTAGTGCTTGTTTGGCATTTCTACAATCACAAATGCAGACATGGTAATGTTTACGCGGTGTGGCACAACGCATAAAAAGACTGTATGAATCATTATAATCAGTAATTATGTCCTCACTGAATGCAACAAATGCCTCGTTTATAGTGGGTTTTATTTGATTAAAATAATCAATTGATTTGTTTTAGTCTCATCCCGCCGGGACACGGCATCACAACATGGAAAGGGGAGTAATGCGCTTGAGGTATTCGACCAATCACAATGCACTTGATTGCTGGCCAATCAGAGCACACCTCGCTTCTCAGAACGATGAGCTTTTTAAAGGGGTCATATGATGCTTTTTTTAAAGATCATTATTTTGTGTATTTGGTGTAACAGAATATGTTGACATGCTTTAATGTTCAAAAAACACATTATTTTTCAAATACTGTACATTATTGTAGGTCCTCTATGCCCCGACTCTCAAACGCTTAGTTTTCTACAAAGTCCCTCCTTCGGACAAGCGCAGTCTGCTCTGATTGGCCAACTGGCACAGTGCATTGTGATTGGCCGAACACCACAAGGTCTTGTCGGAAATGTAATGCCCCTTTCCATAATCGGGAGCTTCATCTTTCAAATAAATGTAAAGACAGTTAAAGGTACAATAGATGATTGTCTTCAAAAACATTTTTTGTTATTCTGGTTGAAAGTCTCTTCACATCCTGATAGCAATCATTAAGTTAAGTGGTCTAAATATATTTATCTGTATTTATATATTCTGTGGAAGGTGTAGCGTTTTAATTGGCTTTCCTACCTGCCTGTTAACGTATGTATTTGCATACCTCTGAGCACCCTGTTCACACATACACGATACATCATCAGCGCGTTCACGCTCGCTGTGCTTAGTTAACACACCTGAATCAGATAACCAGCTCGTTAGAAGAGAGTTACGTGCATGAACTGTGTTCCTATTGACGTGCTCCCTACACAGTGTTCATTGCTCCCTACTCCCTGAACAGGGAAAATCCGTTGAAGTTTATTTCACTTTGGAACATTCATTCACGGATTTGCGCTGTGCAGCATCTTCACACACAGACAAAACTTACTAGAGAAGTGTAAAGTGTGACATATTATACCTCTGCACAATGGTGTATAAAGTACCTGAAAGCCATACTTAAGTAAAATTATAGATATCTTACCAGAAAATGACTTTGGTAGAAGCTGAAGTCACCGTTTAGAATATTACTTGAGTAAAAGTCTTAAAGTATGTGATATTGATTGTACTTAAGTACGAAAAGTATTTTTTAAAATCTTAAACGTGCTTAAGTATTTAAAGTAAAAGTACACATAAATGCAAAATGGAAAAGAAGCATATAGATAATGTTCATACACAACTTGAGTAGCAAGATTGTGTTCAGTTTTAACTCTTTTTTCCATTTTGTATTTTTGGGTAAGAATAATAATCTCTTCATCTGGTACTTAGTGTCTTTCATTCCAACATGAGAAAAAATGTCTGGAATCTGCATCAGAAATAGCATTTAGATGTATTTACACAGTTTAATGTATCTCAGAGGGGACATGGATGCAATTAACCTGCAGTTACAGATGCATAAATAGGCCTAATGTTTTGTTTTTAACATAAAACGTGGAATACTGATATTTTAAATAATTTAAGACATGAAAAAACCGCCAGGAGGTGGCAGACTGTTAATCAGTGAGTCATTGAGATTCAACTGATTCATTCAAATGGCTGATTCATTCAGAAACAAAGCATTTGACTGTGGCTGTGTTCGAAATGGCATACTTGCCTACTGCTTACTGCCCAGTACACAGTGCATACTGCCTACTATTTTTTAAAGAATCGTGTGTGAAACAGTATACAATAAGCAACACATATTTCAGAGTAGTATGCTTAATTGTCACATGGCAAACACAAACATTAATTCAACACAGCTGTCAAGGTTGTTACCTTATAAACAAATGTGCTAACCATTCTTTTTACAAAGGCTTATTAAAGAGGCTTCATACTAGTAAACAGTGCTACATTGCCCAATTGAACTCTTTTCATAATTGATCAACTTTACATATTGGACAGAACTGAATCAACACTGAGCTGTCCTTAACTGAACAATGATATTTTTGGCAGTAACACTTAGTGGAAAAAGCGATATATTCTACTTACAATGAGGGCAAATAATGATAAATTCTATTTACACTAACATTTTCTTTAGCTACAGGCGTATAAATAGAAGTTAGGTGGCAGATATTTATTCTTCAATACTGTAGTACATTATAAAACAGTATGCAATAACATATTGAGTGTAAATTGCCATATATATATATATACACACACACACACATTTTATTAGATGAATGCCACTTTATTGGGACAAAAACCTACCTACAGCTAAGCATACATAACACTGTATTATTAATTAGGCATTTTATTCCACTTTTCAAATATTTACTTAATTTTTATTGAAAATAAATGCCTTTCTGATCTGGTATGTGATGGGAAAAGGAGAAGCACTAGTTTGACAAAAGATGGAATTGAACTCGGGTCGATCTTGTCAAAAGCTCACATCTTTTACTCACTGCACCACTGATATTACAGAAATGCATGTGCATTTTGCAGTGCTGTTTATCGCTGCCAGGCATTGGTGGGTGGAGTTTATGTAAATAGTCTCTGTTAAAAAAATAGTCTATTTGAGTAAATACACTGCTTGACAGGGGAATTGAATTCTGATTGCATAATTGAAAAATATTTTTTATTTATATATCATATAACTGCAATATTATTAATATCTTTGAAACAATCTAAGCACTATAAAGATCAGTTGACTTGATCCGTAGAGATTAAAGTACAATTTATGTCCTGCTAACGATATTGTTTTTAGATACACAGCGATAATTTGTAGTTTGCATGTATATGTATATACCTATAGGCCTATATACAAGTCTTATATTTAGCCTATAATTACTATTCCCGCCTCCAGTTCAGTCACGCGTTTGAAGATGAAAGATCACATGGAGCGTGTTGCGTTCTGGGAAACAATATCCCATGCAGCGTCTTCAGATGCATACATCAAATTTCAGCAAATGTAGCAGGTAATCCTGGCATTCCATGCATACAGAAAATTCACATATTATTCACAGTATACACACAGCATACTGCAATACAGTAGGAGTTGTGTGGTAGTATGCAGGGGCGGACTGGCCTGGCCATCTGGCAGACCGGGCATGTACTTTTTGGGCCGGGCCTATACATCTTCTCATACCATATTTGTCTCTTAGCAGAGACACTTAACTCTTAGCAGCCTATAGTTTTTCTGCCTAAATAGTTGACGGCAATGTGGTCTTTGCAGCTGTTTAATGTATTTGTCAAGTCGGTTTAAGACCCCCCCCCCCCCCCAGACAGACCGCCCATGAGACATTTAATAAGCAGCCCATTGGTTATTTTCTTAATTGACATTGGGCTGACCCAATCACATCTTTAAACAACTCCCCTTTTGGGCTCTCTCTCTCACACACACACACACTCACATAGTGGTGTATTTTAACGAAGTAATACGTTACAGTGCTTAAGTATTTTTTGGGAGTATCTGTAGCCTACGTGAGTTTTTATATTTCAGCCAACTTTTACTTTTTCTCCAATACATTTCCCCGAAGCATATTCGTTACTTCCAACAAAATAGCCAGAAGAACACAGACTGCAGGAAAGCAGGTTTGAGAATCAGTGGTCTGGTGTTTGTAAGTTAGAACAGCTTTGCTCATCTGCAAACCGTGCAAACAAGTGCGCGCACAATCACGGATGATTCATTTTCCACTCAAAGTCAGTCTGGGGTGTGTGATATACACTATATATTTTGCAATAATAGGGTAAGTGTTGTTGTAATGCTGTGTGATCTGACATTATCAAGTAGGCTATATCATCAAATCACACACAGAGTGCACGCACTTGATTTATTAATATATTAAAAAATTCCAGGCATTCTAAATTGTAGACGGCAAAAATACTTCAGTATGCTTTTTATATTTATATAATATAGTTAACTTCTATATCTATATCACACAAAGAGTACCGTTTTTCTGCAGATATCAGCATGAACACATTTAATAATAATTTCATACAAGTTCAGTAAAGCAATAAGTGACTTACATTTTAGACTTATTGCTTGTTTTTGCTCAATTTTGCCAACAAAAATAGTTCCAAACAAAGATCACAGCACTGTTTTGCGTCTCTGAGCAATGGACGGTGTACTTATTGAATGAATCCGCTTTTTGAACGAATCGGTTGAATAAATGATTCAGTGATTCACTCATTAACACAGTCAAATGCTCTGTTCCTGAATGAATCAGTCGTTTGAATGAATCGGTTGAATAAATGATTCAGTGATTCACTCATTAACACAGTCAAATGCTCTGTTCCTGAATGAATCAGTCGTTTGAATGAATCGGTTGAATAAATGATTCAGTGATTCACTCATTAACACAGTCAAATGCTCTGTTCCTGAATGAATCAGTCGTTTGAATGAATCGGTTGAATAAATTATTCAGTGATTCACTCATTAACACAGTCAAATGCTCTGTTCCTGAATGAATCAGTCGTTTGAACAAATCGGTTGAATAAATGATTCAGTGATTCACTCATTAACACAGTCAAATGCTCTGTTCCTGAATGAATCAGCCGTTTGAATGAATCGGTTGAATCTCAATGACTCACTCATTAATGGTTACTTTCTGTCACCAAAGTCTTTGCTGTCACCTACTAGCGGTTCTAATTTCACATTTTGACTATTTTTGTCATGTTTTAAATTATTTCAAATTCAGTATTCAATGTTTTATGTTAAAAACACAACATTAGGCCTATTTATGCATCTGTAACTGCAGTTTAAATGCATCCATGTCCCCTCTGAGATACATAAACTGTGTAAATAAATACATCTAAATGCTATTTCAGATGCAGATTCCAGAAATGTTTTCTTATGTTGGAATGAAAGACACTAAGTACCGGATGAATGCTTCTTATTCTTACCCAAAAATACAAAATGGAAGAAAGAGTTCAAACTGAACACAATCTTGCTACTAAAGCTGTAACAGAACTGTTTGTTTAGTTTCCTTTTTTCCTTATTTGGTTCTTCCTGTTTTAGTTCATGACCTAGTTTTGTTAATTAGTTATATTCATCACCTGTGTTTGATTCAATTACCTTGTTTCCTCGTTTGTTCCAGCCCCTTTATAAGTCCTCAGTTTTGCCTTTATGTTTGTCGGATCTTAAGTTAATAATGTCTTATGTGAGTTGATGCCATTGATTAAAGAATATTCCTTTTTGTTTCATTCCTTCGTCGAGAGCTTTATTGCTACAACCACCGACGCATAACAGAAGATCCGACCGACACAGAAGATGGGCGAGCTCGCGCAATTTTTTGAGCTGGCTCACGCCATCCAGGACCCCATCAGCTATGTGATGGCATTTGCGCCTCTCGCCCTCGCCAGCTCACTCGAGGATGGGACCCTCAAGATGCTGCTCCGGCTCGGGCTCACGCACCACCAGCAGCGAGAGCTCCCAGACACCTCCGACCTCACTTGGAGAGAAGCCATCATCCGGTGTCTGGAGAGTCTCCGACCCCGAGCCGGAGCCTTATCCCCGGCGAAGTATGTTCCGCCCGCGGCGATGTGGAAACCGCCGCAACAGGCGATGAACGTTGCGCCGTTTACGGCGATGATGGTCCCGTCCAGCCCCGCACCTCCCGTGCGCCCTCTAATGTCCGCGCTGCAAGAGCGCCCTCTGACGTCCGCGCTGCAAGAGCGCCCTCTGACGTCCGCGCTGCAAGAGCGCCCTCTAATGTCCGCGCTGCAAGCGCGCCCTCTAATGTCCGCGCTACAAGAGCGCCCCTTTGAATCCGCGCTGCAAGAGCGCCCCCAAGTGTCCGTGCTGCCAGAGCACCCTCCTGCGTCTCCGCTGGTCTCATCCAGCCCTCCTTCGTCTCCGCTGGTTCTATCCAGCTTCGCGCCTCCCGTGCGCCCTCAAGTGTCCGCGCTGCAAGAGCGCCCTCAAGTGTCCGCGCTGCAAGAGCGCCCTCCTGCATTCCCGCTGGTCCCGTCCAGCCCACCTGAGTTCCCGCTGGTCCCGTCCAGCCCACCTGAGTTCCCGCTGGTCCCGTCCAGCCGTCCTGAGTTCCCGCTGGTCCCGTCCAGCCGTCCTGAGTTCCCGCTGGTCCCGTCCAGCCCACCTGAGTTCCCGCTGGTCCCGTCCAGCCCACCTGAGTTCCCGCTGGTCCCGTCCAGCCCACCTGAGTTCCCGCTGGTCCCGTCCAGCCCACCTGAGTTCCCGCTGGTCCCGTCCAGCCCACCTGAGTTCCCACTGGTCCCGTCCAGCCCCGCGCCTCCCGTGCGCCCTCTAATGTCCGCGCTACAAGAGCGCCCCTTTGAATCCGCGCTACAAGAGCGCCCTCAAGTGTCTGCGCTGCAAGAGCGCCCTCAAGTGTCTGCGCTGCAAGAGCGCCCTCAAGTGTCTGCGCTGCAAGAGCGCCCTCAAGTGTCTGCGCTGCAAGAGCGCCCTCAGGAGTCCGCGCTGCAAGAGCGCCCTCCTGCATCTACGCTGGTCCCGTCCAGCGCTCCTTCGTCTCCGCTGGTTCTATCCAGCTCCGCGCCTCCCGTGCGCCCCCCAGTGCCCGCTCCTCCAGAGCGCCCTCAAGTGCCCGCTCCTCCAGAGCGCCCTCAAGTGCCCGCTCCTCCAGAGCGCTCTCAAGTGCCCGCTCCTCCAGAGCGCCCTCTAGTGCCCGCTCCTCCAGAGCGCCCCCAGGAGTCCGCCCCTCCAGAGCGCCCCCAAGAGTCCGCTCATCCAGAGCGCCCCCAAGAGTCCGTTCCTCCAGAGCGCCCTCAAGAACCCTCTCCTCCAATGTGGCCCCCAGAGGGGAGCTTTCCCAAAGAAATTTTGGGGGGGGGCCATATAGTCTCAGTCTGTGTGGCCAGGCCAAGGGCCAAGGCCACGGAGGCTCCAGATCCGCCATGGCCTCCCGAATCTCCAGTCCTGCCATGGCCTCCCAAGGCTCCAGATCCGCCATGGCCTCCCGAATCTCCAGTCCTGCCATGGCCTCCCAAGGCTCCAGATCCACCATGGCCTCCCGAATCTCCAGTCCTGCCATGGCCTCCCAAGGCTCCAGATCCGCCATGGCCTCCCGAATCTCCAGTCCTGCCATGGCCTCCCAAGGCTCCAGATCCACCATGGCCTCCCGAATCTCCAGTCCTGCCATGGTCTCCCAAGGCTCCTGATCCGTCCTGGAGGCTTCCCTGTCCCATCCTGGTCCTGCTCCAGCCTCCAGGACGCCCACCCCCCCCTCCCCGATGTTACTGTTACGGTGCGGGACGCACCTTCCGGGAGGGGGGCGATATCTGTAACAGAACTGTTTGTTTAGTTTCCTTTTTTCCTTATTTGGTTCTTCCTGTTTTAGTTCATGACCTAGTTTTGTTAATTAGTTATATTCATCACCTGTGTTTGATTCAATTACCTTGTTTCCTCGTTTGTTCCAGCCCCTTTATAAGTCCTCAGTTTTGCCTTTATGTTTGTCGGATCTTAAGTTAATAATGTCTTATGTGAGTTGATGCCATTGATTAAAGAATATTCCTTTTTGTTTCATTCCTTCGTCGAGAGCTTTATTGCTACAACCACCGACGCATAACAAAAGCTGTATGAATATTTTTTTATATATATATATATTTATTTGCTTCTTTTCCATTTTGCATTTACTTGTACTTTTACTTTCAATACTTAAGTACATTTAAGATTTTTAAAAATACTTTTCGTAAGTACAATAAATATAATATACTTTAAGACATTTACTCAAGTAATATTCTAAACGAAGACTTCAACTTCTACCAAAGTAATTTTTTGGTAAGATATCTGTACTTTTACTTGAGTATGGCTTTCGGGTACTTTATACACCACTGCACACACACACACACACACAAACAGGATGCCTTCTTATGCTTTTAAAGGTTCATCCAAGGAGTTTACAAATTTGACTAAGTAAATTTACAGTTTATTTAATGCTATACTATGGGAAACTGTGATCATCTGAGCAACAAGTTATCATGTCCCTTCCCTTTCTCCCTCAAACACACAGGCACACACAAGATGGATGTCATAACTATATAGGCCTATAGTTTTAGGATTCATCAGTGTGGATTATAGTTTTATTATATTAATAAATTACACTTTTTAGAAGTTTTTAATTTGTCAACTCTCACTCTTTCCTACCTATTATTATATGGCTTTAGTGCTTTTATGGAATAGGAGCTGGTATACATATTCAAGAGCGTGCAAAGATGGGTAGTATTTTGATCGTATGTAGTGGGCCAGTCTGGGCCAAAATGCCAGGGCCGATTTTTTTGTCCCAGTCCAGCCCTGGTAGAATGCCATTCCGAACACAGCTTCTGTACTGATTTCAGTGTACTTGTGTTATGTTTAGCAGATTCTGGCAAATATAGTAGGTCATCCGGGTATTCCACATACAGAAAATGTGCATACTATGCAGAGCATACATACTGCATACTGCAGAAATAGTAAGAGTAATATGATAGTATGGCATTTCGAACACAGCCACCGTTAATGAGTGAATCACTGAATAATTTTTATCAACCGATTTGTTCAAAAAGCTGATTCATTCAATGAGTAAACACCATCCATTGCTCAGAGATGCAAAACAGTGCTGTGATCTTAGCGAAAACGAGCAATAGCCTATTATGTGTAAAATGTGAGTCACTTATTGCTTTACTGAACTTGTATAAAATGATTATTAATGTGTTATCATGCTGATATCTGCAGAAAAAAACGGTACTCTTTGTGTGAAATAGATTAAGTTAACTATATTAAATTGTATAAATATAAAAAGCATACAGAAGCATTTTTGCGTCACAATTTAGAATGCCTGGAATTTTGAGTTTTAATAGACTAATAAATCAACGTGTGTACACTCTGTGTGATTTGGTGATATAGCCTACTTGATCATGTCAGATTGCAGATCATTACAACAACACTTACCATATTATCGCTGAAGATATACTGTATATCACACACCCCAGACTCGATTTGACTTGGAAATGAATCATCCGCGGTTGTGCGCGCACTTGTTTGCAAATGAGCAAAGGTGTTTTTAGGAGTCTAATTTTCAATCACCAGACCACTGATTCGTCAAACCTGCTTTCCTGCAGTCCGTGTTCTTCTGACTTTGACTGTTTTGTAGTAAGTAACGAATATGTTTCGGGGAAATGTATCAGAGTAAAAGTATACATTTTAATTAGGAAATGTAGTGGAGTAAAAGTAAAAGTTGTCTGAAAAATAAAAACTCAAGTAAAGTACAGATACTCCCAAAAAATATTTAAGTACTGTAACAAAGTATTATTACTTCGTATTACAAAGTATTAAGACGATTCTTGAGATTCGCCTTCGAGGGAGTGGCTTATCAATACATGGTCCTGCCCTTTGGGCTGGCTCTAGCTCCCCGCACTTTTACGAAGTCCATATATGCGGCTCTCTCCCCTCTGAGACAGATGGGAATCCGTGTCCTGAATTACCTCGACGACTGGCTCATTCTAGCACAGTCGAAGGCAGATCTGGTAGCCCACAGGTCCCTCCTCCTCAGTCACTTGGACCTGGGACTCGGGATCAATTTGGCCAGGAGCTCCCTGTCCCCCAGCCAACGAACTTTGTTCCTGGGGACAGTTTTCGACTCAGCCCGCATGATGGCGAAAGTCGCGCCAGATCCCGTTCTGGCCACACGGCAGCTCACGGCTTCCTTCAAAATTGGAGCCCTTTACCCACTCAAATCATTTCAGAGGATGCTGGACCTCATAGCCTTCGCATCGCCAGTTCTTCGGTTGGGCCTTCTCAGGATGAGACCCCTTCAGTACTGGCTGAAACCTCTAATTCCGCCTCATGCGTGGCATAATGGACGCATCCGCATCAGGGTGGACCAGGCCTACGTGTCGGCCCTGGCCCCCTGGAAGGACCTGCGATGGTTGGAACAAGGCGTGACCATGAATTTGGTTTACAGAAGGAAGGTTGTTACGACGGATGCCTCCAACACAGTTTGGGGGGCTCTGTGCAATGGCAAACCGACCTTCGGCTCCTGGACGAACGCAGAAGGATAGATGCACATCAAGTGCCTCGAAATGATGGCAGTATGTTGAGCTCTTCCTGCCAGTCCTGAAGGGACACCACGTGCTAGTCCGCTCGGACAACATGACGGTGGTGTCATACATAAATTACCACTTAGTATGGGCACACCTCAACCTGAGTTCACTGAGAGCAGCTCTTGTGCCCGGCATGCTGAACCAAGGAACAGATATGCTCTCTCGGAACAACGTCCCCTCAGAGGAGTGGATGCTCCACCCACAGACGGTTCAAGAAATCTGGCAAATCTTTGGCAGGGCAGAGGTTGACCTCTTCGCCTCCAAATACAACTCTCACTGCCAAATTTACTTTTCGAAGAGCGAGGACGCGTTGCCCCACGAATGGCGCAACCTCCTTCTATTACTCCTCAAGTAATCAGGCGAATCAGGGAATGCAGGCAGAACGTGCTTCTAGTGGACCCACTCTGGAAGAACCTGCATTGGATCCCGGAGATATCTCAGCTGCTAATAGCGGCTCCGTGGCCCATTCCCCTGAGACGAGACCTCCTCTCTCAGGGCATTGAAAACTTACATCGAGCGTTCCGCGCCCTTTAGGCAGACGGAACAACTTTTTGTCTGCTTTGGCGGCCGCACCAAGGGTCACAAAGCACAGGATATCTCGATGGTTAGTTGACGCTATTGCACTAGCATACTCCTCTCTGGGCCTCCAGAGCCCTATTGGAGTGAGAGCCCATTCCACTAGAGGCGTGGCCTCTTCTTGGGCGTGGTCTAGTGGTGTGTCCATGGCAGATTTGTGCGGCGGTTGGCTGGGCCTCGCCATCCACATTTGCCAGGTTCTATAACTTGGATGTCCCAGCCTTACAGGCTCGGATTCTCTCTGCTTAGAGGGCACACGCCTGTTTTAAGCGGTCCCCTCAGGCATTGCCTGATTCTCCAAGAACACTCTTGGCCCCATTCCTGGTGCTGAGGCTGTATTTATGACCGTTGAAACGATTTCTAGGCTGGACTGACCTCTAAGAATTCGGTCCTCATGCCTCCTGCAGGATTCTTCCTGCTCATAATTGGTCCCTCTGAGCCTTATTGCTCAAGGCGAGTTTATGTTTGTCGTTTCTCTTTATGGCATGGCGGGATTGTATTTGTTCACCATAGCGTCTAGCGATGCAGTACGAGTGAAGTATCGACAGGGAACGTACTCGGTTCCCTTAGATACGGGAACGAGTACTGCGTACTATGCCATGCCATGCAGCTGCACGACTCAGGTCGTCGCTTCAGTCGAATTGGCCTGTTTTCCTATGACAAAAAAGCGCCCGCTTATATAGCCAGATGACCCTGCCCCTTGCCGCCATAGGCTCGTGCAGTGCCGCTGATGAGCCATTGGTTTGTTTTATTTACTGCACAAACCAATGGCCGTGCAGTCACACTGTGTGATTGAAAAAGTCTTCAGTCCTCTGAGAAAAATGAGTTTTCCTCATAGCATCTAGCGACGCAGTACTCGTTCCCGTATCTAAGGGAACCGAGGTTACGTTAGTAACCGAGTACGTTATGTCCACTTCGCAGGGCACTTAATGACTTATGGTCGAACAGAACAACCGTCGGACGTGATAAGAAATACAGTACGAAATGTGCAGAGCAGGGAGGTCGCGAGGACTGTAATTGGGAACCGTTGATGTAGGCTATTGTAGTAATTTAATGTTGTCTCTGACTGCTCTTTGAGCATACTGTATGTGCATTCAAGGGGCGTGGCTTTGGACGGCTATTGCAGGGAGGGTGGAACGTTCGCGTTCAGTGTTACCATGCTAAAGTTAGCATTTTCCGAGATCTCCTATTGCACATTAATCATGTCCAAGAGGGGAGCAGAGTCACGTGACAAACACTGTGATGATGCTCGTATGTATTTGCACCCAAGCTGCGATTAAGATGTGACCCTCTCTCTCTCTTACACACACACGACAAAACTCTGCATTTGAACAGTCAATAGCAAATACTTCAACTAATAACAAAACTTACTTACAGTCGCTGATTCAGAAGCGCCAGATTGTCATAGCAAAGTCAGAATTACCTCCTCTTCTAGGTTCACGAAACGGTCGACCATAAAATGCGATGTGATAACATCTGGGTTGTGCTGTTCTGTTGTAAGTAATCTTAATGATTCCTAAATGCATCTGCTTTCAGAAGACCAAATAAAGTGCTTTTGCTTTCGCCTGGAAACACACAGCGTCTCCCTGACACGGCTGCATCAACACTACTGCGGTTACTGAAACCTTCTTTCTTTGCGTGAACATTTGGGCGGCATTATGCAAATATTTCCAGTCCTAACTTTGTTAAAGAATATCTCTTTTTTTGAGACTTTAGTCTTTGCAACTTCAGGGATCTTATCTATGCACAAACAGCTTGTAACACTCCAAAGAGAAAGGAAAACTTGAAATCGCATCATATGACCCCTTTAAAAATCTATGCGTTTCAGAAAGGCGGAGCATAGAGGAGCAACAATAATGTACAGCAGTTGTCGTCAAGTAAGTTTGGCATCGGGCCAAAAAAAATATTTCACCACTAGATGGCGGGCCAGAACATAGTCAAAGGATCATTTCAAATATTAATTAATGAAAAATGCAACCAGAATTGCCTGTGACTGACTGTTACAGTGTATTTTGTAACTAGTAGTGAGCTGTTACTCTGTGTACAATCTTGCAACAGTCATTAACAAAAAGCCACACTTGTGTGGCAGTGTCCGATCAGAGTATCTGAGCGGAGTGGAGCATCAACAATTTCCCCTCCGTCCTCCGAGCATTTATTAATAATCACTCCGCTCCACTCCGCGTTCACCGATATCAGAAACACCGCTCCGTGTCTAAAGTATTTCAGTATGTTTGAAATATCACAGTTCTATGGAAGCCCATTTCCACCACTGAATAAAAAATAAAAAAAGGTTATTGCGACTTTTTATCTCGCAATTCTGACTATTTTTCCTCAGAATTGTGAGATATAAACTCGCAATTGCAAGTTTTAAAGTCAGAATTGTGAGTTGAAGTGGGGGGGGGGGGGACTGATATGTTCTCAGAATTGCGAGTTTATATCTCACAATTCTGAGAAAAAAGTCACAATTGTGAGTTTATATTTCAGTTCTGACTTTATTTCTCAGAATTCTGAGTTTATATCACATAATTCTGGGAAAAAAAGTCAGCTGTCAGCTGAAAATATTCAGAAGGAACAAATAAATTCCTTGAAATATAACTTCCTGTTCATGTCCACTGCAGTCATCATAGCCTTCACATTCTTTCTGATTTGAGTAATCCTTTTCTATCTAGCTAGCTAAATATGTTTAACATGTGAATTCTTGCTAAATATGCAGTTATGTTATGGGCTGTTGGCATGAATTTTACTCATGATGGACCGGTGATGGAGCTCTCTTGGAGCGAGTGAAAACCACGATGCTCTGACTTTTAAAAAATCCGCTCCTCGCTCCAGTCAAAATCCCACCGCTCAACTCGCGCTCCGCTCCACTCACATACTCTGATTATGAGTAACTCTTGCTGTCATGACAGATCTATTTCAGAGCCAGCCGCTATCAAAATAATCTGGCTCCGCTATCAAAATAATCTGGGCCAGATATTATTGCTGGCGGGCCGCCTGTTGCTGACCACTGATGTACAGTATGTGGAAAATAATGTATTTTTTGAACCTCGAACCACGTAAACACATTGCATTACACCAAATACACAAAATAATGTTCTTTTTAGCAACATCATATGACCCCATTAAAGGTAATATTTTCTCTGCAAAATTGTGCAAAACCAACGCTATCTCAAGGCAATTCGTACGTATTTTACGAGGTGGCTGATTCGTACAAATTCATACGACCTCACTCATACGATTTAGTACGATTTGTCTAAACCCCAGTGACGGGTAGGTTTAGGGGCGGGGTTAAGTGTAGGCTATTCGTACAAATTCATACGAATTGGAAACTCGTAAAATACGTGAAGTAAAAAAAAGTGAAGTCGTATGAATTAGCCACCTTGTAAAATATGTACGAATTGCCGTGAGATCGGGTTGGCAAAACACATAATATTGTGTTTACAATATAACGCAATATCAACTTCTTGTTTACTGAACTGTTGTATAAAATCACTTTTGCACTCACAAGTCAATAAACAGAGAATGGTTACTAAATGTCAGAAATCTTTTTTGCACTCTTTTGTAATTTACTTCATACTTCATAACATACTTCATATTATTATTAGGGCTGTTAGTTTAATGCATTAACTTAACTAATTAGTTATGAAAAAATAATGCGATTAAAGGGTTAGTTCACCCAAAAATGAAAATTAGTCCATGTTTTACTCACCTTCAAGGCATCCTAGGTGTATATGACTTTCTTCTTTCAGACAAATCTAATCAGAGTTATATTAAACATTTTCCTTGCTTCTCCAAGCTTTATAATGGCATGGGTGGGTATTTTTATTCAACAGTCCAAAAGTAGTCAAATAAATCGCATCCATCCATATTAAAACATGCCTCGCATGGCTCCGGGGGTGAATAAAGGCCTCCTGTAGCAAATCAATGTGTTTTTATAAGAAAAATAAGCATATTTAAAACAATATAAACACCTCTCTTTCACTTCCGCTAACTGTCTGTTCCAGCGGATGACGTAGGACATATGCGTCGCACAGGCGCCAGTGATTAGCACGATGGAGAGACAGCAAAACAAAACACCGGTTACGAATTAGAATTACAGAACAAGGATTTGTACAGTAAAATGTTGGAGGATTTCGATATAAGTCAAGAGGAGACTGGTTTTCTTTTGGTAAAGTAGGGAAACTTTGCTTCTTTTGCTCCTGTAAACATATGTCCGGTGGCATCCGTCAGAATGGCAATCTCTCATGAACGTGTGTACAACATTTAGCGGAAGTTACACAAAAGTGTTTATATCATTTTAAATATGGATATTTTTTACAAAAACATATAGATTCACTACAGAAGGCCTTTATTCACCCCCCGGAGCCGTGTGAGGCACGCTTTAATATGGATGGATGCGCTTTATTTGACTACTTTTGGACTGTTGAACAAAAACACCCGCCCATGCCATTATAAAGCTTAAAAGAGCAAGGGAAATTTTTAATATAACTTTGATTAGATTTGTCTGAAAGAAGAAAGTCACATGGATGCCTTGAAGGTGAGTAAAACATTGACTAATTTTCATTTTTGGGTGAACTAACCCTTTAATCGCGTTATTTTTTCATAACTAATTGATAAAGTTAATGCATTAATCTTAGAGCCCGTAATAATTAAATGAAATTTAAGTAAACTACAAAAGAGTGAAAAAACAAACAAACAAACAAACAAAATACTTCATTAATGATATCTGACATCTAGACACCATTCTGTTTTTATTGACTTGTGACCACACGGTGAAGAGCACCAACAAAAATAAAAATTAGCAAAATGGTAAAAATTCTTACATTCTGAAAGAATGAAAACAGTTCTCCTATGGTGAATGCCATGGACAGTTCAATCCGGACACACTTGTGGGGAAGTTAATGCATGTTGCAGTCCTGGATACTGCATTGAACACGACATGTGTTCAAGTTAATTTGAGGTTGTATTAAACTGTGTAGTACTCACAGGCTTACCATCAGCACCAGCTGGGCCAGGTTGACCCGGATCTCCTATTCTCCCCTGTTCTCCCTAGAGAACGTACAAATGATGTATTGTAAATATTATTAACATAATTTCATTACAAATGGATACCTATCATTGGATCTTTGCCAATGGGTAAAAGCTAGTTTGGAAAAACAACATTTTCAGGCATTTCAGGGGTCAAAATATTATTGATATTTACGCATCTAAGAGGTTACACTACAATATAACTTAAACTAACTTAACAGTTTAACATACAAATTAATATTTTCTACCCCTTTGAAACAGCAGGATTTGAAATCGGGAGAATCGTGACGTCACAATATCCCCCTCTACATGCTCTTAAATATACATAATCATTGTATGTAATCATGTGTTCTGAACAAATCATGTCCGTCCATCACAAGAGCAATACTGCTGTTGGATAAACAGTCAAGTAAGAGCATCAAACTCAGCCACTGTTCCTTCAGTGGATGTAAAGAAACTGCAGCTCCAAAAACTTTTACGTAGCCTTCCTAAAGATCAGTGAATTAGCAGTGAATAATCAAAATGAGGATGAAAAATTATACTTTATACAAATATTGGATCTTTTTGGTACAAAAAAACTTTATAAACTAACCTTGTGAAAAATAATATAAAAAAATCTGCATTTCATGACCTCTTTAAGGCATTTATTTATTAACATATTTGTATTATTATTATATTATATAATAACTTTTTTGGCCTCTTGTTTGAGAAAATGACCAGAATAATAATAATAAATCTGAATAAGTGAAAATGGATAAATTATAGTATAGCAATGTACTCTGTTTGTAACTCTTTTGATCGCCACACGCAGTCAAGGTTATCTTTCTGCAAACTATTTAGAATTCAGGGCCATTTTACTGTGATCACCTGCTGAAAAGCAGCATGTGTTTTCAAGCATAGGCTTGACCTTATAAACTTCAAACTTGCCTTTTATGCAATGACTTCTGATGTAATAAAGAGATTGCATAAACTGTGCTGTTGTATAAACCGACCAAAGGTATTGAGGGAAAGATTATTGTACCTTCATTCCTGGGGCACCAGATGGCCCAGGTGGACAGATGCATGGCTCTGGGGTTGGATCAATGTCCGCTGGTTCATTAGCACACTGAAGAAAAAACAACAAAACTTGTTTTACCATGGTGCATTTAGTAAAACATAAAGCGTCAGCCATAATTTCCTTTTAGTGGTATAAGCTAAACCTTGTGGCAAAATCCAAAACAGCATTCAATTTCTCATTTCACGGCAGCCATTGTTAAATTATTCATTCATTCAGCAGTACGGCCCAGTAGTTCTGAAATTGCCAAATGACAGCAGTAGAAATACAGCACAACACAATTGTTGAACCTGACATTAACATAAGGTGCTTTAAAGTCAGCATGAAATCTAAATAAACCATTTTTATTTTTATGGAACATTGCACTGTTTATTATAAATGATTCATTTATGCACATTATTTATTTTAGCTCATGTGACACCATAATCTTAAATCAGAATAACTTCTTCCCCTCGCAACAACATCTCTTCTGAGATGACTCATGCACTGGTGTGAGGGCGGGACAATAATCCTAAATCTGCCACTTACATGAGATCACAGCAGTTAGCAAACAACAGTGATCCAATCAATTCCCAATGGACAACAGTTAAATCGTGACCTACATTTTTTTTTTTTCCTTCTCGTTTAAGAAGCTGGTTCACTCTGAAACATATGTCACAATAGGGAAGAAAAGATGATCTCAAGTTTCATGCCGACTTTAAGCTACCATATGATACACCGAGAAGTACTATGACACTACTATGCTTTTTTGACATAGTACCTTGATAGTAGGCTACTATGATATGCTCTAAAATATAGTATAGTAGCATGGTATTGCTAAAGTAGTTTTATTCAAGCAGTTTGACTGAATGCTTTTGTCAGTGAGAAGGTTCACACCAGCATCATTCAGCCATTCATTCTCAAAGCTGCTGACAGTCCACTGCAAGATTTTTCCAGCTATGACAATACTGAGACACTCCAAAAAAAACATGAGGCAAATCTTACCTCTGCAATTCAAAATGAGATTAGCAGTTACTTTTGAAAGCGAGCAAAGCCATCTTCAAAAGTACATACCTCTCCATCCTAAAAATAAAAGGAGTGAAAATACATAAAGGGGCAAGGGCAAAAACCATAATTTAGCTTAAAGATGCCAGGCTTTACTGCAACATGCGCAAGCAGAAAGCAAAATGATGTGAAATAAAGTGTTTGCCACAGTGTTTATAAATGCCCTACATCTCTAAACAGTGAGTCTGAAAGAGAAAATATTGCCAGGTCAAGCAAATCGAGTTAGTGAACTGAGAACAATGACACAGGCAGTGTTTCACAAAGATGTGATTGACTTTCTAATAAACGGTTCCTAGCAAATATCATGCTCTGTTTGAAACTGAGAAGATTCTTTTATTTTGTAAGTGAAATTGAACAGATTAGATAAGATTAGTACATTAAAAACATTCCAAACCACGTTGGACTGGAATTATAGGAATTACAAAAAAGAAATAAATGAACAAAGTCTTCTGTGTTTTACTTCTCAGTTTATAAAGACAGAATTGTCTGGTAATAAGATCAAATATTTTAAATATCAAATCACTCTTAATACGATATGACACTAATAGGTGGAATATATTTGGGCCAAATATAATATAATATATATATATATATATATAAAATGGGCCAAAACAGAAACATCCAAGATTCTTGTACTCACAACTCCAGGTATTTCACAGGCTGTTTCTCTGTTATTCTGCTCAGGGTCACAGTAGATTCTGAGTTTTTGTATTTCAAACTGTTCAGGGAGAGAGGGAGAGAGAGAGAGGTAGTTTAGAAAACTCAAGGCCTGGGGCTGAGGAAAAGGGGAAAGGTGCTCCCTGTTGCATATAAAACACATTTGGTGTCAACATGACATGGAAAACCACAGGAACACTGCTGTGTTGCACATGTTGAAAATGTTCCATGTTATGTTTATTCTTTGGCAAAAGATCACAAATACACAAATATTCCAATATTCCTTCATGAAATTATATAATATGCTTTGTCATCATTTTGTTAAATTTATACACCAGAAGTATTAAAACCAATATCATGTGTTTACTTTTTCCTTCATTTTTTTATTTATTTTGATTAGGGATGAGAATTAGTGTTTGAAAGAGTGATGTTTGTAGTCCAAAGAAAGAGTGGTGAATTAATCAATTTAACATTTAAATTACATATAAAACAATAAAGCGCTATATAAATGCATCATTCATTCATTCATTCAATTGAAAGTGAACTTCAGAATGTTGGCAGAATTAGGTCATCTGGTATGTTTTGCCTACTGTTTTACAATACCCTTTATGCACTCTATGGTTAATAGAGTCAATTATTGTCTAAAAATCACTATACTGCTGGGTTCAGATTAACCCAAAATGGGTTGGAAATTAAAAATAACACAGAATGACTACTGTGGTTGTGTATCATTTAGGTTTTTTACAATACCAGTGCCAAATACACTTTGCCGTTGCTAGGAAACGCTTATTTTTGTTTACTGTGTTGAGAGGTGCTGAAATCACGTTTGGTCTCGTACTGTATCGCGTATCTTGTCAGTGTGTGCACTTGCTTGGCCATTTTTAGTTGATAAACCGGAAAGTGGGTCCAGCTGAATTGAAATGGTGATTTGTTGGATTGGTATAAAAAAGGTTATTATACCGCGGCAGTCGTCGTGTGAAGCCCTCCTAGTGTGAAGACCGAAGAGTGTAAAGACCATCAACTCTACCGTACGACTCCACCGGCAAGGGATAGAAGTATCGCTTTTTATTTTAGTTTTTTCATTTATATGTTTACTATTGAAATGTTGTTATATGCATGTGTCAATTTTATTTAATTTCTTTATTTTCTTAAATATGTGGGTATATAGTATTTATAGAGTTGTAACTTTTAGTTTTAGTTACTTTTTCTTATTTGTAAGTCGCTAGTAAGTAAGTAAGTCAATCGGTGTGCCCTCTTGCAGAAAGTCCACATATGCATCACAGAAGTAATAGAACTCATGACGCTCCAGGAAATCCCTAATATGGACAAAGGTATCTACCTTTTGCTGTAACTAAATAAAACAAACAAAAAAAGATAGAAATGCTTTGAATGATGAAGCATGAAGACAATAAACACAGGACTGTGACAATCAGAGGCGTCATGCCCATTCAAAGTGAGGGGCACGTGCCCCCTCAGATTTTTGAGCCCCCTTTGGATTTTGAATGCAGCTTCCAAAAGACAAAATATAGCCGATTCATATTTTCTATATTCAATACAATGACACCGGCGTGATTAGATCGTTCAGTGCATATCATCAGCTGCTAAATTCAAATCTGCGTTCGCTGGCTGGCCAATCACACACGATGCTGTTGAGCTTATGAATGCAATGACCAATCAGAGGCGTTCAGATGAGTCATCGCTAAAATGCCAGTGTTTTTTTTCACTTGTTCGCTGACTGAATACCTCTTTCTGGTGAATTCTCTCGTCAGAAACAACAAAGTGCAGATGTGTGTACGAATATGTAAGTAAGATATTCATTTCATAGTGTAAGCTTCAGTGATTTTTTCAGTGGGTGTTTTTGTAAGTAAAAATGTTCTTTGATAATGTAAATGTTCTTAGCTCTCTTTATGTACAATGAATGTGTTACGATTAGTAGCCTAACTTACTCGTACTCTTTTTAATGTTTTTATTCACATTAACTTTAAATGTTGAATTCACATTAAACATAAATCAGTCGTATGTTATGGCATGACACCCATATTTAATAGATTACATTATTAGGTTACTTTGACCATCGCCCACTAGATCAACTAACATAATCTATAAAGGTGAGTATCAAGATATTTCATGATTAATATAGAATGTTTCGAATAAAAAGGAAAAATTAGATAAAACATAAGTACTGTTGTGGCTGCTGTGTGTCACAAAAGGAAGCAAATATTTTAATTGACAGCTCAGGCATTTAAATGCCACCGAAATCTGTGTTATGACTCGGTCTGGTACATACATGCCAGGTTTTGATACCCAACGCTAATGACGACAGTAGCAACACAGACAGTAATAATCGTCCCTCGATCTGAGCCAAACAGGAACAATTGTTGACGCTTAGTCCCACCCCCCATGCCCAGATTGGTTCATACTGTCATATATTCAACCAATAATCATAGGTTTTGGTCTTTTGTGTTTCTTTGGGATTTTGAGCAAATGCAAAGTGAAAGTAAAGTGTGTCGTGCGTGCGTGAAAACAAACACAAAATAACACACTTGCATAAGAGCACTCTCTGAAAAAGGCCAGAAAAACACAGGACAGAGCACTTTGGCATAAAACAAACCAAAATCAAGGATGAAAAAGCAGTACATATCGGATAAAGCACTGGAATGTCCCGGTAATTTTGTGTGTAGTTTGTGAATCATTTGCACTGCTTGTATTTTTGTTGCACAAGACAATTTTTTCACAACTTGCTGCAATGTTTGTTGTTCATACTCAGATTGAAAATATTTTTTTTTCTGGAAAAAAAGTTAATTTTATTTGCTGTATTTTGTTATTATATAACACGGTTTCCATTTTCTTTACTCCCTAAATGTTTTTTGGATACATCTATACTGTTAGTAAAGTAAATAGACCTATTTTTCACTGAAAAAGTGGCTATAACAATATTGTCATAAATGGCTATAACTTGCTTGGGGAATGTTATATGTTGACAATTTTATTTGGAAGTGTAAAACACACAGATACAACTTTTTAAGGGAAACAAAATCCAAACTTCAGGAGTTTCTGTTTGAGTACACAGTAAAAAAAAAACACCCAATTATTGCTTGCGTTTTTCTTAAAATTCTGTAATTTCGTTAATTCGTAGAGAAAACAAAGGGAATATTGGGACTTTAAATTAGCAAGACTGAATCTTCAAGTTCTCCTGTTTCTAATGATATATGGCACTTGATGCTGACTGCTAGAATTTGTCTGAAAAAACTCAGAAACGTAAGGGGGTGTCAGGTGCCCCAAAAATGTTCTAGGTCTTTAAGGGTTAACTGTTTAGTAAAATTGCTTTTGAAAAGTGTAATGCAGAATAACCATTAATTCCAATACTGGTTCTTTTGACTCTATGAATTTGTATAAGATTTTTTGGTTTAGACATTCTAGGGTTAAATCTAACAGCTCAGCATGTTGGGTCACATTTAACCCAATCCAGCTGTGTCAAAACTACCCAGCGCTGGCTTGCCAAAATGACCCAGATTTGGTTGTTTTTGATCCAGCGTTTTACTCTAGATTGTAATAGGTTAGAGCAGTGGTTCTCAAACTTTTTATGCCAAGTACCACCTCAGAAAATATTTGGCTCTCCGAGTACCACCATAAAGACTAACATTAAAATACAGTAGCATAGTAGGCCTAACTATTCAGATACAGCTCTGCACAGTTAAAAAACAAGGCAGTTTTATTCCTAATAAGAATATTTGTTGTTGTCAGCCACTTTAAATACACAGTTTGAACATTAACACCGCACTGTGCTTACATACAGGTAAATAAAAAACTTAATGATTCAATTAAAATTGTACTGTACTTAATTGTAAAATAAATAAAGATTAAATTGAAATGTATTGTGTTTTAACATCAATTTATATTTAATTTAGTGATTCCTCTGCGTACCACTAGAGGGACGCTGAGTACACAATTTGAGAACCACTGGGTTAGCGCTATCCATCGAGCTATCCTGCTGCTAATGCATTATTCACACTACTGAAGGAACCATCCGGCAATGTCTTCTGCTTAGTCTTAGGGGGCTTTCTCACTAGCACGTGTGGTGTATAGTTGATGTCAGTAGATTTGGATAATGTGAACACTGTTTTCTGAACTCAGGTGCACACCCGCGAACCGTACCTGAGTCCGCCAAAAAGGAGGTTCTGGGGATGGTTCATGTGAACCAGGATCCGAAGTAAAAAAAGTGAAGCAAGCCAGCATCCATTCATTTTGCATAGTCGTTACCTAGCAACAGGGCTAAAGCGCTGCCACTTTGATGATACAAACATATCGTGGTTCGGAAACAAAAACTACTGTATAAACACCATTCAGTGCAGACAGGGGGAAGGGGATCAATTGAACTTGGGTTCAGACCAAACAATTGTACCAAGTGTGAAAGCACCTTTAAAGGTTGAATGGTTCTAAATGAACTTGACATGTAGCAATGTAGCATGTCAGTTCTATGTGGTATGTACAACTCTCTTTCTGCGTGTGTGAGAAACACAGGGCTCGTGAATCAGGCACCTACACACTATGCATCAAATACACTGCACATCAAATGAGATTACTAAGAATGTTAAAATCTCTAATTTCGGTGTTCACCTTAGGTGAGTTAATATATAGCTGTAGTAAACTAATTCTCAAGGTCTGAAATTTTTCGTAGTCATTTTTTTTTTTTCACATTCTCTATCCTAAAAATTTGCCATGCACAGAAATGTTGCACACTGAATCTATTGTGTATTAATTAATTTGTTGCAAAAAAAAAAAAAAAAATGGTGAAACAATAGAAATGGAGTCTTCAAGCAGTGAGGATGATTTAGTTGTCCTCTCTCTTCTTGAAAAAGAAAGAAAGAGGAAATATTGGCTGTATCCAATCCTGTGATTGCAAAGACATGAAGGAGAGTTTCACCTCCTTATCAAGGAGCTGCGGGATTATCATGGGTGATTCAAAGTTTACTTTAGGATGTCAGTGGCTCTGCAATCAACTGCCACAATCTGTCTTTATATTCCGTCTCTTTGTATTCCACACTTTGTTTATCACACAGTGCTTTGTGCTGGGAGAAGTGGATACTTTTCAGACACCATTCTGGATTTTGGTGTTCGCTTGTACAGTGGCTCTGAATTGTCAAAACACCTCTTAAAATGCTTGCTACGGATGCAAAAAAACAAAAAATGCAGAAAATTGAACCTGCTCCAAATTGTTTTATGATGGATGAAAGTTTCTGAGGTTTCTGAGTTTCTGATTGATACAACATGAGGTCGTATTTACTTTTCAGTGTGTGGAAATTTTAGACGAGAATTTTGGATTCGGTGTGCAAGGACTTTTTAGCCTGTAATTCAATCACTGGCAAGTGAAATCTAACAATAATAAACATTATTTAGTTGCCTAGCGTGAAGTGTATTTGCATATGCGAGTGATGTACTCACAGTGTAGAGGGTTGATATTGGCCTTCCCTTATAATGATTAGGAGAAAGCTAACTTCAACTATTAAAATCCAAATAAAAATCTAAATTTTACCACTCTTTAGTGTGCCTGTAAGGACACACATCATCTCAATATCACATCTCCACTGCACCACCCAGGTAATTCAGTGAGATTTAGATGAGATTTTCAGTAATAAAGTATATTATTGGTGTTTATGACAAGAAATGACAGGTCTGTAGAATGGAATCCAAGAAGTCATTGGCATACTTACAGGTACAGTTGTTTCTTTACTGACGTACTTCCCAACCTGTGTTTTTCCATTAATAAAAATACCATCAGGAGGCTCCAGTGCCAAGGTTTCGATTTCCAAATCATCAACATACAGAGTGACATCTTCCTCTGTCACTAGAAGACGCAGCTGATGCCATTTTTCATCAAATAGTTTCTGTAAAATACATAGAATGCAGATGATGTTGTATTATACATTTACATTTTAGTTACATTACTTCATTAAGTTCATATACCATAAATGTGACTTGATGAGGAAGATGAGAACATTTCAGTTAGGGCTGCCCTCTAATAGTCGACTAACCATTAGTTGACCAGAAGAAGCTTGGTCAACCAAAATTGTATTAGTAAAAAAAAATATATATATATATTTATAAATAAAAATTCACTTTGGACTAAATAAAGAAATAGACAGGCTGAGTACAGCTGGAACTCAGCGCAATTGGGAATCCACAAATATAGTTAAACAGTACATGAGCGACTATGGACTTTGCGATGCATGGCGTTCTTTTCACCCCAACCGTAGGGAATATACTTTCTTCTCACATGTCCATCACTCTTACTCTCGTCTGGATTATTTCCTAGTCAGCAGCTCTCTGCTGAGTGACATTTCAGACACAGAGATAAACCCTATAGCTGTCAGCGATCATGCTGCTGTTTCTTTAACTCTAGTAAATAAGAAGGCCACTCCACCAAGTAATAACTGGAGATTCAATACATCATTGCTTAAAGACGATGATTTTATTAAATATTTTAAAGAAGAGTGGGCTTTATATTTAGACTATAATGACCTGCCTGGAACATCAGCATCTGTTCTCTGGGAAGCAGGCAAAGCTGTGATGAGAGGTAGAATAATCTCATTCTCATCGCATAAAAAGAAAAGAGAAAATAAATATATTCAGGAATTAGAAGAAACTATAAAAACTTTAGAAGAAGCCTACGTATCCTCCCAGGAACAGGAAATGCTGAAAAAAATACGTAAAGCAAAACTAGAATTAAATGAAATTATTAATAAAAAAACCCAATTCTTAGCACAAAGACTTCGCTGGCAAGAATTTGAATATGGTAACAAATCAGGTCAATTCCTAGCGAACCAGTTAAAAATAAATAAAGAAAAAACAACTATATGTGCTGTTAAAGATTTAACTGGGGATACAGTATATGACCCTGAAAGAATAAACAACACTTTCAGGGACTTTTACAAATCTTTATATTCTCCACAGATAAACCCATCTAAAGACGAAATTGACCAATTTCTTGACAATATAACTCTTCCGAAATTATCAGAAAATCAAGCGATGACATTGGATTCTCCACTGACATCAGATGAACTTCAGGAAGCCTTGAACAGTATGCCCAATAAAAAGGCTCCAGGTCCAGATGGCTTTCCAGCAGAATTCTATAAAGAATTCTGGGTAATTCTGTCACCAACATTCTACAGAATGTTGCAGGAAACCAAGGAAAATGGTAGACTTCCACCAAATATGAATTCTGCCAACATTAGTCTCTTGCTAAAACCAGGCAAAGACCCTGTATTGCCTACCAGCTATCGTCCAATATCCCTTATTAATGTGGACACTAAAATAATCTGCAAAGCTATCTCAAAAAGAATAGAGAAGATAACCCCTCTCATAATTCATTCCGACCAAACTGGTTTCATAAAAGGGAGGCACTCCTCAACAAATACACATAGGTTACTTAACTTGATAGACTATTCATGCAATAGAAACCTTCAAATTACAATATTGTCTCTAGATGCAGAAAAAGCTTTTGATAGGGTTAACTGGAATTTTCTATTTGCAACTTTACACAAATTTGGTTTTGGAAACTCTTTCATAAACTGGTTAAAAATATTATATAACTCTCCAACAGCATGTGTCAGGACAAATGGCCAAACATCCTCTAGCTTCTATCTTAAGAGGGGCACCAGGCAGGGATGCCCCCTCTCCCCCTCACTGTTTGCAGTTTTTATTGAACCACTAGCAGCAGCAATTAGACAGGCTACAGTGATTAAAGGCATTCAATGCAAGAATGTAGAACATAAAGTTAGTCTTTACGCAGATGATGTGTTACTTTTTCTTCAGCATTCACAAACCACTTTCTCTGAGGTAATTACATTAATAAACTCTTTCTCAAGAGTCTCAGATTATTCAATAAACTGGTTAAAATCAACAGTTCTTCCAATTAATTGCTCCTTCCAGAATTCCTCCACTCCACTGCAATCTGGAAATATTAAATATTTAGGTATTAATGTTTCTCCTAGGCTGACAGATTTGATTAAATTAAACCACATCCCACTTTTAAAGACGGTAGAAGATGATCTAACCAGATGGAAGTCTCTACCCATATCACTCATGGGAAGAGTCGCCTCAATAAAAATGATGGTTTTGCCAAGAATTAATTATTTATTTGCAATGATCCCGAGCAAACCATCACCTGACTGGTTTAGATCTCTGGACTCCTCCATCTCTAAATTCCTTTGGAAAGGTAAACCCCCGCGTATTAGCTTAAAAACGCTACAAAAGACCAAGGATAAAGGAGGACTAGATCTACCTAACTTTCACCACTATTTCTTAGCCAACAGGCTTCAACACATTTCAGGGTGGTTAAAACACACCCTCTTAGATGAGCCTTGGCTAGATGTAGAACAGGCATTATGCAATAATATAGAGATTTCGGATCTGCCATTCATTAGCTTGATCATCAAACGACACGTATGCTTCAAAAGCATCAGTATCAGCTCTTCTCTGACAGCATGGTGGGAGTTTCTAAAAATGACTGAGTCTTCACTAATCCCATGCAAACGTACCCCCATCTGGAACAATCCTGACATATTACTAAACAATAATATGATGAACCTCACAGATTGGAGTTGTAAAGGTATTAAATACCTGGAACATATATTAGAAGGGACAGACTTTATTCCCTTTGACAAATTAGTTAAACAATATGGGATTAACAAAAACAGATTTTTAGAATATCAACAAATTAAATCTATTGTAAAAGGGAAATTTAAATCTAATCATATCAAATTACAAATACCACCAAGTGTGGCAGATTTTCTTAATCTCAAAACCCCCAAATTAATGTCTAAAATATACAGGACACTTTCCAAAATAGATGAATCAGTATCACTTCCTATTGCAAAATGGGAGGCAGATCTAGCAGTAAACTGGGACCATAATTTCTGGTCTCAGATATGTTTAAAAACCTTTGAACTGATTAGAAATCCTGGTTTACAATTAATACAATACAAAATCCTGCATAGAGTGCACTACACAGGTCATCGGATGTTCAGGATGGGTCTTACAGCTTCTAACAACTGCTCACACTGTCAAGGCAATACACCTGACAATTACATCCACGCTCTATGGTTCTGTCCACCTGTTCAGAGGTACTGGTACAGGATTTGTGAAGATTTATCAAAGTGTCTTAAATGCTCTATTCCAGCCTCTCCTTCAGTCTGCTTGTTGGGCGACCTAGATGGTGTCACTACAGAAGGTAACACAATCCACATGGCTTTCACTGCCCTATGCATTGCTAAGAAGACTGTCCTCATGAACTGGAAAAATAAAAATAATCTTAATATCAACCAATATAGAAATCATTTGTGGGATTATATTAGTCTTGACACAGCTTCTGCTGCCACATTAGATCAATCTCTCTGGACTCCTTTGATCAGCTCCATCACCTAGTGTGAGTGGGGGTCCTGATTCTGTCCGGCTGTGGTTTTTGCGGTTGGGGTGACCATATGGGCTTGGGGCATCTGGGAGTTCCCTGGGGGTGGGTTTCTTGGGTGGTTCGGCGCTGGGGCTGCGATCTTGGCCTGGATGGGGTATTGGTGACTCTTGGGTGCTGTTTTTCTGGCGGCTGCATGCGGCGCTACTGGGGATGCCTGTGCCGGCGGACGTAGGTTGCCGGCCTGGCGGCTGCACTATTCCGGGGTTGGTCCGGGGGGGGCTTGGGGTTCTGGGGGCGCTCTGCCTCCCGGTTGGGGTTACGGCTGGGCCTGGGGGGCTTGGGTCCTGGTTGGTGTGCCGCCGGGAGCATGGGTTGGTGCATGCGCTTGGGCCCGGCCCTGGTGTGGGGGTCTTCGATGCATCGGTGCCTCCGCGGGGGGGATCCAATAGAGGCAGGGAAAACGGGCCTAACCTGGGTGTCTTATTGTCTTATGTAGTCTGGGAGTTGAATGAGTGATGGGGTGGGGTAGTTTTTCCTCTGCTGTGGGGTCTGGTGGGCCGCCCCGGGCTGCCATGGGCCCTGGTCTGGATGGGCCTGGGCCCCCCGCCCTGGGCAGATTTGGGGTAACGGGGGTGCCTATGGGGGTCAGCGGGGGAGCTGGCTCCGAAGGGGGGGGTATTTTGCCCCCTCTGATGCTTTCCTCCCCATCCCTAAGGCTTCACTTCTCCCGCCCCATCACACCAACACATAGGTAGGGTTTTGAGGTGCGGGTGTGTCGCTGGGATGCGGGGGAGGTGGTACTCCTCTGTCTCCTCGTGGCCGCCTGCATCTCAATCACACATTACAGCTTAGACATTCTCATTACTTACTGTCACATGACACATACATATAGGGCCTTGGGGGTGGGCACACTGAATGGCATCCGGAGGGCGGTCTGTTCATTCAGCCTCCCCTCTGGTGCCAGTGCCCACTTCTCAATTTTAAGTTGCACATAGACATTGAGGGCTCTAGGGAGGGGACGAGCTGACACAAGCTTGTGGAGGGTGCCCCTCCCCTGTTTTAAAGCACCCCTGTTTTAAAGCACCTTAGAACAACACACACCAACACTACATTTGAGCGGGTGAGGTGAAGCATGGGGTCTCTTTTTTTTTTTTTCTTTTTTTTTTTTTTAATCTCACACCCCTGTTCTCTGTTCTCTGTCCGGGGCCGGGGGCTGCGAGGATGAGCTGGCCGCCCGGTCGGGGTCTGGGCTGGTGGTCTTCTCTGCTGCTGCGGGGACCGGGGTGGTCTTCCTGTCCCCACGCCAGAGCGAAGGGGGTTCAGCTCCGGGATCGGGCGCTGATTACCCCTCTGGGGGTGGTGGTGCCTGGATCTAGGAGTATAGAGTGCATATAGGGAGTGTGAGTGTGGGTACCATGTCCATTTTTGTGTGTCTACATGTGGGGCGAGGGTGAGAATATTCGTTGCGTGCTTGAGGGTGGGAACGTATGCTTGTGTATATGTGTGCTTGTTCGTCTACGTCTATGTGTCAGGTCGGGCCTTAGACTCCACCTCACTCATCATCTCAGTCGACCCCCACCCCACCACCATGCCCTGCCGGTGGAGGATGCCGCCGGTGCATTGGTGGTTTCTCGCGCCGGGGTAGGATGCTCGGGTGAGCGCTGGCCCACTCTCGGCGGTCGCTTGGCGGGGCCTGGCCCTACTGGCCTTGCTGGGCCCCGGTTGGGGGGTGGGGGGCCCTTGGATCTCCGGGCCCAGGGCTCGGTCTGCCCTGGTATGGTCGGCTGCCGGCGGAGCCTGCGGGCTTGCCGCCACGGCACCCTGGGGTGTCTACACTGTGGCTGTCGGATGTCCCACCTTCGGGCTCTCCTCTGCCCTTTTCTGGGTGGGGGCCGCAGTTGTCCCTGCGGTGGTTCCCCTGGGGGTCCCGTGCCCTGGGGGCCCTCCGGATGTTTGGGGCCTGGGTCTCTTCCATGCCTGCTTCATGCCTTGCGGGATGGGACTGTTGTTCCCCACACACACACTATTAAACATTTACATGGAGGAACCTTATGAACACAAGCGCGCTCACACACACAGGTGTACACTCAAGCATTCACATTGGTGTAAAAACGGGTGCTCACAGACACACATTGTTCTGATCTGCTGTTGCTTCAAAACTTATTTTGTAATATTAGTTATGCGTGTTGCTCAATAACATTTAACATTTAGAATTTATTGTGATTCATACAGATGTTGGTTGTTGCTGCAGTTTCTCTGATGTTGTGTCTTCTGTTGTGTCTTCTGTTGTTTTCTCTTTTTGTCAGCAGGTATCGAAGCAAATTGTCTGTTTTTTTTTTTTTTTTTTGTCTTGTTTTTTCCTCTCTCTCTCTCCCCCTTCTCTGTTGACTTTATCCACAATTTTTTTTTTTTTTTTTTTTTTTTTTTTTTTTATTATTATTATTATTTTTATTATTATCATTATAATTATAATTATTATTTTTTTTTTTATTATTATTATTATTATTATAATTTTTTTTTTTTATTATTTTTTTTTTTTCTCTCTCTTGTTTCCTCTGTCCCCTGGTCTTGTCGGTCATAGTATGGTTAAATAAAAGGGTATATAAAATTTAATTAATTAATAAAAAATAAATAATATAAAAAAAAAAAAAAAAAAAAGGCTGTGAATGATGATAGCATAACTACACATACGTACTGTCATGTGTTATCTGTGTTACTGACAGGCCAAAAAAAAAAAAAAAAAAAAAATAAAAAAAAAAAAAAAATAAAAAAAAAAAAAAAAAAAAAAAAAAATTCACATTGGCCAAGTCACGCAGATCATTAATGGCTGGTCAGTGGTAGTACATCGGGCAGGACATCCAAACGCTTGCCTATCATTCATCAACCTCAAGTATGACTTATCATCTGAAATATGTTATTAGCAGCTAGGGCTGTGACGATAACCGCATTACCGCGATAATGAGATGCAGACTGCGGTGTTGACCGTCATCACCTCCATTACCTCCTATAATTTCAAGTCAATCAGATCCAAAAAAAACCCCAAAAACTTTCACCAAAAGAGGAACCCCTTAAATGTGCGTTTTTAGATGTTTGAGCCTTTATTTTGGGTAAGTTTCACCACTTATTGTAAAATTAAGAGAATAATGTTCAGAATTTTGCATATTATATCCTGGAACTTGGATGTAGGAAATAATTACATTAGATCCAAAAGACAGTTTTTAGCAACATAGCACAGATGCTACAGAACACAGTTAGCTGACTAGCTGTATAAGATTGTGTGCTACGCTAACATAGTACTTCACAGCCATTACTGGCTTGTACTTTTACATCCATAAAATTATAAATTGACAGTTTATTGCTGGTCTGTCATTTTATAGTGCTGTCATTTTGAAAGATTTCTTATTATTTTAAGGTGAGCTTAAAGGGTGCACTCAGTTGATGAAAATCACACAGTTTCAGTGTGACATCAATAAGAAAAAGTATCATTTCATAGATTTTGTTAATAATAGTTGTTCATATTAAAATACGTATTTGTAATATATGACCTAGACTATTTATTTAACAAAAGCCCTGTCATTTTAATAAATATTACATTCAATTTAATAAAAAATGTTGCTGCTCCAATTAATCTCAGTGTGCTCTCTTTAAACTCTTCCACATTGAACGTCTATGTAAATACAGGTCCTTTTAAAAAAATTAGCATATTGTGATAAAGTTCATTATTTTCTGTAATGTACTGATAAACATTAGACTTTCATATATTTTAGATTCATTACAACACAACTGAAGTAGTTCAAGCCTTTTGTTTTAATATTGATGATTTTGGCATACAGCTCATGAAAACCCAAAATTCCTATCTCAAAAAATTAGCATATTTCATCCGACCAATAAAAGAAAAGTGTTTTTAATACAAAAAAAGTCAACCTTCAAATAATTATGTTCAGTTATGCACTCAATACTTGGTCGGGAATCCTTTTGCAGAAATGACTGCTTCAATGCGGCGTGGCATGGAGGCAATCAGCCTGTGGCACTGCTGAGGTGTTATGGAGGCCCAGGATGCTTCGATAGCGGCCTTAAGCTCATCCAGAGTGTTGGGTCTTGCGTCTCTCAACTTTCTCTTCACAATATCCCACAGATTCTCTATGGGGTTCAGGTCAGGAGAGTTGGCAGGCCAATTGAGCACAGTAATACCATGGTCAGTAAACCATTTACCAGTGGTTTTGGCACTGTGAGCAGGTGCCGGGTCGTGCTGAAAAATGAAATCTTCATCTCCATAAAGCTTTTCAGCAGATGGAAGCATGAAGTGCTCCAAAATCTCCTGATAGCTAGCTGCATTGACCCTGCCCTTGATAAAACACAGTGGACCAACACCAGCATCACTGACTGTGGGTACTTGACACTGGACTTCAGGCATTTTGGCATTTCCCTCTCCCCAGTCTTCCTCCAGACTCTGGCACCTTGATTTCCGAATGACATGCAAAATTTGCTTTCATCCGAAAAAAGTACTTTGGACCACTGAGCAACAGTCCAGTGCTGCTTCTCTGTAGCCCAGGTCAGGCGCTTCTGCCGCTGTTTCTGGTTCAAAAGTGGCTTGACCTGGGGAATGCGGCACCTGTAGCCCATTTCCTGCACACGCCTGTACACGGTGGCTCTGGATGTTTCTACTCCAGACTCAGTCCACTGCTTCCGCAGGTCCCCCAAGGTCTGGAATCGGTCCTTCTCCACAATCTTCCTCAGGGTCCGGTCACCTCTTCTCGTGCTGCGTTTTCTGCCACACTTTTTCCTTCCCACAGACTTCCCACTGAGGTGCCTTGATACAGCACTCTGGGAACAGCCTATTCGTTCAGAAATTTCTTTCTGTGTCTTACCCTCTTGCTTGAGGGTGTCAATGATGGCCTTCTGGACAGCAGTCAGGTCGGCAGTCTTACCCATGATTGCGGTTTTGAGTAATGAACCAGGCTGGGAGTTTTTAAAAGCCTCAGGAATCTTTTGCAGGTGTTTAGAGTTAATTAGTTGATTCAGATGATTAGGTTAATAGCTCGTTTAGAGAACCTTTTCATGATATGCTAATTTTGAGAGATAGGAATTTTGGGTTTTCATGAGCTGTATGCCAAAATCATCAATATTAAAACAATAAAAGGCTTGAACTACTTCAGTTGTGTGTAATGAATCTAAAATATATGAAAGTCTAATGTTTATCAGTACATTACAGAAAATAATGAACTTTATCACAATATGCTAATTTTTTGAAAAGGACCTGTACTTCATAAACAGACTTTAAATATTAACTGATGGTTGTCACTTTAAGTTAAGTTAATCGATTTTCTATGGATTCTGTCGACTCAAATCTGCACACTGGCTCTGACCTTTGCCAACTAGCATCAACTTCTCCAGACTGTAAATCTGTGAAAAAATCTGGTCAAAAATCGTGTAGTGTACTCCAGCCTTAAGAGACTATAGATTAGTTGACATCCATTTAAAAAGATGTTTCATAATGAGGCTAGTGTCTGTGTTCATCCCCATGAATGAAATGTTTATTGGTTTGTTTTATTTGATTTTTGAATATGTTGCTTAGCTGAAAGTGGACTAGTATAGATGTAGATATGTGCTTTAATGACACTTCACTATGAATATATAACTGATCGACTTGAATGCCTGGTTGCTTGATTTTAGTGTTCTGTTTTTTTGTGATTGAATAGAAACAGAAAAATATATGTTTTTACAATTATTCTTTTAAAAATGTCCTTAAAATAAACAAGAATTTTAATACAACATGATGTGAGCTTAATGGGAACAGGGGTGTTCTTAAAGGGTACACAAATGTACCCATTAAGCACAGCCAGACTTTTTGCATTTAATTATGTATATCTTAATTTAAATGCTTTTGTAATTTAAAATAAAATTAAATATTTTTGTGTGAGAGAGTAATATTTTATTTCAACATAACTTTTTGTACTGAAACCAATATCTTGTGCACTAAAAAAGTCTCAATGTAGATTTTGGTGAGCTTAATAGGTACGTTTACCCTACATACATACATACATACATACATACATACATACATATATAAGTAGGCATATTTTCCCACAATATATCTGTTAATTTAGACATGGACATGGGCTAGCTGTCTGACATTGCTACAAAGTTATGCACGCTAAATTGATGTCATTCTTTATGTCTATTTTAGCTTTATGAGTGTGTCAAGAGGCAGCTCACCCGTGTGCAATATTTAAAACCGATGGGCAATTTACCCGTCCCTTTCATCATGTTTTGACTTTAATTAAATCAGGCAGAGTTCTCGTTTCCATCACAGGCCAAGACTTTGAATTTGCTCAGCCAGCCAGACACGTCTTACACTGCAGATCTGTGGTGTCCACACAGGACTTAGTCTAGATTATTAGTGTGGGCTAATTGGATTTGAGCACTATAAGTAGGTCATCCATACAGCACTGGACCCACTGATCTAGTGTCTCACATGTGTTAGCAGACACGCTCCAATTCAAATTTGCACAGACTACAAATCAATCTCAGATTAATCTGTTATCGGGCCAGTGCTTTCTGTGTATTTTATTGCAGGGTCTGTGCGAGCAGCATGTGCATAAGGGCCCTCAGACAGAACAGGCAGGTTGTCCATGAGCAGAATAAGGATGGCAAAGCAAAGTGTGGATGCGCTGTCCTTGAAGGACGTTCAACTTGGACTGGTAAACGGTCTACAATAAAATACATTTTGTGCTGACTACATTTTTATTTGTTATCTCTCTCTTTCAGTAGTGGAAATTTAAATATGAGATTCTGGAAGTCTGGGTCAGGAAGAAAATTATAGAACAAAGTGTGAATTTATAGCGGGAGCAGGTGGGTGCGGATAACCCGGACTAAAAAAACAGTTTCACTTAAGCAGCCTAGTTTGTACAACAGCCGAACACTTGTACAGACAGCCTAGCCTGATGTTCCCTTTTTATGTTGCACTTTAAAAAGGTTATTATTATAAATCTAGCCTAATTAATAGTTAAATAATATTAATGACAGCCTAATTTGCTGTTACAAACGATGCGTTTCAACAAACAAATTTTTCAACAATTGCGTTTGGAGGCCATTAACTGCCAAACCGCGATATTTGTTGCTGACATTGTTGTATCCCTGCTGAAACCTGCTTAGGCACACATGAATCTTCAGACTGGATTGGTGCTGATATAGCTGGTGGAACGAAACTTCAAGCAGCATGGCCTTTTTGGTGAAGCTAGTGAAGCAGAACCATTAAGACAGCAGCACATCAGTTGATAGTTTTCATGTGACGTCACACCCTCATAGGAACGCCCACCTGGAGGGCAAAACGAAGCTTTGCTCCACTGACCGCCAGCTATTTTTACGCAGATTGCATCAAGTAATAATGTAGTAAAATGCAGATATTAAAAGGCGAGATTCAGTGGACACCTTATTGATGATGTATATTTTGTACAGGCAAGAAGATGAAGCCAGAATATAAATGCAATGTGCAAAGTTTCACATTAAATGGCTTTCCATAGAAAACCATTAGAAAGAAAACACTGAACCGTTAAGCGGATTGCGTTCATGTTCCCGGCCTCATCTGCTTGCCTGTGTAAATTATAGATCATTAATGTGGTGATTACTGAGTTTTATCTTTTAATATTACTGTTTTAAATATATTGAGGCACTTTTAAGTGTTTTTACAATGTTTTGTCGCACTGTTTATGATTGAAATATTGCTGCGGGTGCTTAATATGGATTGCAAAACTTGGTCAAAGCTTGCATTTTGTTCAGAAATACCTTTGTTTATTCTTTTGAGAGGTGATCTAAATATTTGCAGCTGGGAAACAGATGAAAAATTGACACGCTTGTGCAGCAGTTCTATGGATGTTTTGCCCTCCAAGTCTTCGAGCCGGTCACGGGACTGAAAACTATAAATTTAGGATCCCAAGCATCCGGACAAACCATGCTTATCTTTTCAGCATGGATTTTTTAGGTGTATTTTGTGGAAATTTTAACAGATGGCGAATGAACTAATGGAGCTGACTAATTAGGACTGCGAGTTCATAAATTGTTTCAGGGTTCTTCTGTCAAGCTGTGTATTTACCTTAGCAGGTGGTTTAGTGAAGACCACAGTTTGAGTTCCGCTTGGTGTGCTGCTTGTGGTGGTGAACATCACTGTTCTGTCCAGACCATTTAGAGAAACAGCCATTTGAGGCTTTTCATCCTTAGTCTGTATCCGCCATAGATCCCACTCCTCCATAACCACGGAGCCTTTGTACTTCAGTGTGGCCACAAATACATAGGATGGTGGAAGTCCGACTGGAAATAACGTCCTGCGGACATTAAGATGAAGAGACTGTTTCACTTCGAACAGAGTATATTTTCTAGAACAGAGGAGCTTGATACCAGAAGTAATTTTACCTGGTGCTCTCACTCAGGTCAACTCGGGATGTCACCTGGTAGGCTTTGCTGCCATTAAAAGATCCTTGTGTCTTTTTAGCTTTTTTAGCCAAGTTGAGATGGAGGAGTATGTCAAATCCTTTCTCATCTCGAGAATTGATTGGAATCTTTGCTGGACATACAGTCTCTATGGTACATTAAATGGAAAAAACAAGGTAAACTGCCACACAGCAACAAATAATGCATGAATCAAAACTAAGCTAAGCACTACCCTATCATTTTCCTGCCTTTAATGAGCTTTAATATTAATATAAAAAGCAATTTTTGCAATGTATGGTGAGAAAAAATGGCTGGAAAGGGTTAAATATTTATGGAATGTAGTGGTTTATTTTATTTGGCTTGGAGACTAGTCTAAAAAATCGTAGGAAGGACCTTGGCATGGACCACTGGACATTGTGCAAATTTGCAGTCCAGCTAAAGAATGTCCCCGCCATTGCAAATACCAGACAAGAGATGACCTCTTCTATCATAAAGTGCCTTAATCATTAACTTTTCCAGTGTCCGGAAAAAACTATCTATGATGAGCTTCAGGAGTCTTAGCAAAGTTTTATGGAGGGCAGTTTTTCCAACATAATGGCTGTATTTTCGCTTTTTAAGAAGTCTGCGTGGAGTTGTTTGCTGAGTAATCCATTGTTAGAATAGAAAAGTGACTTGAGAAATATGCTTTCTCCCCCCCTTTCAAGACTTAACGATGATCAGGTCTAGCATTTGATCACTTCTTTTCCACCATTGTTACGCTTAATATTGTGCTACTTCTGCTTTTCAGCAGACTAAACTGCAAATCCAATCAATACCTCAAAGTAGTGAAATAATTTTGGTTGGAGGGAACTATACAAACTTGACATTTGCATCTGCCAAAATTGGATTAGCAGTGTATAAGCATCTCAGAATCACTGGCCTTTTGGAGAACTTTTAAACAACTGAACTGGCTTGTTTGTAAGCTTGCTGGAAATTGATGTCACAATCTTTGAAACACACGTTCAGCAATGCATGATCCTGATTTCACACTTTTGGACAATTTACAGCCACGTTGTTGAACTCACAACACCTGGATGTTGTAGGCTATAAATCAATTCTATGGCATCTCCGTGTTTGAGCTGCATGCATAATTTGGTGCCTCTCATCTCAATGCACGGAGATGCCATAAACCTGTCTCCACTGCAACATGGATGGCATGGTAAAGAAAAAAAGTCCTGCTCCCCTGCAGAAGCTCAAGGCCATAAAACAGTATAATTTAATTGTGACACATGTGAAAAATATTACACAAATGAATTTGAAAATGTAGCAACTGAAATATGAAAGCTTAGAGACATGGAGGAATAATACATCAAGGCTTACCTTCACACAGCTTCTGCCTAATAACTTCACGGATCTTTGCGATAGCTTTATAGTCTTCCACTGAAAAAACATAGGTTGAGGATGGTTTGTTGGCAATGGCCCTGAGCTGTGCCTCCTCCGTTTCAGAACCGACGCCAATTGCGAAGAGAATTATCCCCTTTTTCCTCGCAGCTTCTGCAGCTGCCAGCACTTCATCTTGTGACTTCCCGTCCGTCAGAACCACAGCGATTTTTGCAATGCCATTCGGACCTCTCTCAGACAAGGCAAAGAGTTTGTCGTTGGCAAACTTGATAGCCTTCCCTGTGTTCGTGTTCCCACCCATGTATTCTATGGACTCCATGGCCTTGATGAGGTCACTGCTTGAGAAATGTTTTCCCAGTGGTATATGCAAGAAGGGATCATCGCTATATTGCACCACCCCAACCTGGGTGAACTTCTGACCGATGTTGAAGCTCATGGTGATATTTACCAGCCACCGTTTGACAATCTCAAAGTTTATGTCATCCACACTCCATGATCCATCGAGTATGAATACTAAATCACTTGGTGCTGTCCTACAACCTGAAATTGAGGAACGAAGACGAGATTTTGTACTGAATGAGTTGACCATTTGACCTTCTCACACTACAAGGCACAGTTTAGACACTTGACTCCAAAGTTCTATCTTCAATCAAATTATTGATAGTCTGCCCTGTGTTCCTAATTGGACGACCTAAATGGTCTAAAGAAGTTGCAGAAATTGTTGCATTTGCTCTGTATTAAGACAGCCACAATGAACACTGCATCATTAGGTGATGTTATCTGAGTCAATAGTCTTCATGCAACATACACTAATGAAGATGAGAGAAGCACGCTTACTTAATCTCATGTCCTCATCTTGTGCTGTGCAAAACAAGTGAAGGAGCATGAAGTAAAGACACCAAAACACAAAATGCATGGATCTCATTTTGCAACCCATGTTCCTGCAGTACCAAGCTCCAATTTAGCACCTGAAGAGAAATGAAAATAAGACATGCATTTCTTAGATGTCTTCACATGAATGCCATTGGATTTTGCAGATGCTTAGTTTTTATAGTTTTGTTAAATGAATGACATGCTTTTTGTAATCAATGTAAACATCTCAACCAAAACAGCTGAGCTGTAGTTTTATTGCATTTGTTGTGCACAGGATACAATGCGGTTAATTCGGTCCATGCTAACGAAGATGGTTGTGCATTTCTAGGTTTGAATATGAAAATCAAAGAATGGAAATGAAGGTTGTGTACACCCTTTTTCGTATAGCTTGAATGAGAAACAGGCATACTGTGCAATACTTCTCTATCATTTTTACATCTAAATTCAGTTAATGACATAATTGTCCAATTAACTACTGTAAATATTCAGGATCCTATACAAGATAAGCTGAATAAGCAGCATTTGTGGAATAATTTTGATTACCAGAAAAAAAAAAAAAAAAATCATCCTGTGCTTACTTCCTTAAAGCAAAACTTGAGCTCACAGTGAGGCACTTACAATGGATTTGGAGAAATTAAAAGCAGAAATGTGAAGTTTATACTTTTATTAAAGCACATTCATTCATTGTTCTGTCAAAACCTACTTACTTATATAAGGTTCTTGTCATTTCTATGGTCAGTTTACAATTTTCGGTGATGAGTTGCCATGGCATCAAAGTTTTAAAAATGCATATACACTGTAAAAAATGATACACTATATTTACTCAATAAAATTGTGTCAACAGATTACAAGCAATATTATTAATTAAATTCAACACAAAAAAAATAGAATTAAACAAATGAGATGCTTACAAATTATCCATTCACAATGAGTAAAATAGCACAAAAAATTAAGTAAAATTTAAACAAAAATATTGGTTTTATTGGATAAAAAAAACAAAAAAACACTATGCTAATGAATACTATGTTATGCATGCCACGCCAGTAGTTGGTAATCAAGAAACACCCCGCAAAGGAGTCACGTGACGTGCTCATGAACCTAGTCGCACTTGAGTAGAGCTCCATTTGTTTGGCCCCTTTTTGCTGTTTTTGTTTTTCGTTTTATTGTAAGTTTTATTCATTAATAATTCTTTCACTGATGGCATACAATCAGAAACAGCAGGAGATGTCTCTGTCGGCTTCTCCGATTAAGAAGAAATCCTAGTTACTGACCGCGAGCGATATGGTGGACAAAATGGCAAACACTGTTACACACTTTGAGGACATTCTGAGAACTGAGTTGACAGCGATGCGGAACGAATTTGCTTCTCACATGTCAGTTGTTCAGTCACTATGCTCTAAACTGGATCTTCTTACAGGGGAGATGAGAGAACAAAAAGTTGTTGCAGATCACGATAGGTGCGTTGCCGCGCTCAAGCAACAGGTTGTGGACTTACAGGATCGCAATAGGCGCAGCAATCTGTGTCTGGTTGGATTGCCTGAAGGTTCCGAAAAGGACGACCCTATGGGCTTTTTGAAAAGATCGCTACCGACATGGCTCCCGTCTCTGGCGGGCAAAGAGATTGAAGTGGAGCGAGCGCATCGCGTGCACACAAGGCTCTCCTCAGAACGCCCTAAACCACGGGTTTTCATCTTTACACTGATTTTTCTCCAATCACCGCAAAAAGAAGAAGTGCATTTGTGCCAATTAGGAAGGAAATGAGAGACGCTGGCATCCAGAATTTTCTTCTTTATCCTGCAAAGCTGAAGGTCATTCTCATTCTCAATCAGGGAAAGCAAGAGCTGATAAAATGTAAAAACTGTAACTTGAATGCAATGTAAGTTGCTTTGGATAAAAGCATCTGCTAAATGCATAAATGTAAATGTAAGATGAACCTAAAATGCTATACTCCCCAGAAGAAGCAAGAGTTTTTGTCAGATCCCTTTCATCCACCAACTCTCAGTGAGCTTCAGCCGGTCATTTGCTGTTTAATCAGAGAAGAGATGCTCTAAATGGTTAGGTGACTGTGTCTTTCACTGTTCACTTTAATGTTCATTTCTTAATTCATAGTTACTTTAAGCTGTCATTGTGCATACAGTATTTTTTATTGATTCTGATGTTATTTTATTTGTGTTTCTAGTTGTATTCCTTCTCTCTCCCTTTTTTATTTATATATTTATCTATAAATAGACATACTACCTAGTCAATATGTGACTATGGGGCCAAATGTTGTTGCTTCAGTAATGTGCATGTTTTTGTTGACGCCATGGACCATGTTAAGGGGTGCTGGCAGATCAAGGTTTGTTCTTGGTTTGATCTGCCATAGTTCATGGGAATGTATTTATATATTTTTTTAATAATGAAGGGAAGGATGGGGGGGGGTTTAATGGTAGACTCAACTGGTTTTATTTTCAAACTTGTATTTTGTCTTATTATGCAGTAATTTTGTTTGATACCTATGACTGACCTTAATATTCTGAGTTATAATATTAATGGACTAAATGGCCCTCACAAACGTACCGGTTTTCTGGATTTTTTGCGAAGAAGAAAGATTGATATAGTGTTAGTTCAAGAATCCCATTTGAAAGAGGAGGATATAGTTTTATGAAGTGGTATCTTTAGTATCTTCGGATACTAAAACCAAGAGTGTCCTAATATTGGTGCGGAAAACTTTAAATATTACTATTTTAGACAAAGGTTGTGATACAGACGGTAGAATAACATATAAAAACAATAGTGGAGAATAGGAATATTGTATTTCTCTCAGTTTATGCCCCTTGTACTCCTGACCCTACTTTTTTCTCTGTTTTGTCAACCTATCTCTTGAAATTTTCGGATTTTGAAATTGTATTGGATGCAGATACGAATTTTGTAATGTCGCATATCCTAGATAGATTTGGACCAAAGGAATCACACTCTCAAGGATTTTTTTTGTTTGTTTTTTCTGAATATGAATCTGTCATCTTCTCCTAAGGGTAATCTCTGTTCGCAAGGATCTTTAGGCACGTTTTCGCATAGTTATTGTTTTTTTGGAGTGCCCTTCTCTCATCTTTTTGGTCACAGCTCTCACAGGACCTGTTGTTGGGTATTGAGATATGTTTGACTTCGCGCCATTTTTTCATGAATGACTTTTGGGACTTCACCTTGTCGGTCCAACAAAGATATTTACTGTTAGCTGCTCTCATAGCAGCAAAAAATTGCTAGTCAACCGTTGGAGTCCTCCTCACACAATGGACGGACGAACCTGGACTGTGTGTTTGATGGACATTGTCTCGATGTAACTCTCAACTTCTCGTGTGCATGGCTCTAGGTGGAAACTATAAGTTTGTGTCATTCAGCATTTGATGTTGTGTCATCTTTTCTGGAATCCATGCGAAAATTATTTTACTGTGGGTTGGGGTGGGTTCTGAATTTGCACAGTTGTTTTTTTTTGTTAGTTACTGTTGTTTCAGGAAGACAATTTAACAACAAGTTGTTAACAAAAAAAAAAAAGACACACCCCGCAAAAACGTAATATGCAAGCACATGATGTCACCTTTTTCATAAATTCATGTTTTTGTTGTTTACATGGAGATGATACAGGCATCGTGTTCAAAAGCTTGTGTTTCCAGGCCCCCAAAACAGAGTTACTGAAGACGCCTGATGTTAACAAAGAATCACTGAAGGAGAAAATCTAATGTTTTACCATTACGGTGGTCTGAGTTTGCTTTAGTTGGGCTATTGACCCTTGACTTTTTAACATTAGATATTGTTTGGCTGCTGTAACTGAGTTGGACAACAGTTAAGACAAGCCAAGAGAAAAGGTGATTGGGTGGTGTTTGCAATGTTTTGACATCATCATCATTTGACCTGAATCTCTGAGTTGGATTTACCTTATCGATTTCAGCCATCCTGTGATTATACAATATAAGGTCTGGAATTTTCAGCATAACGGAGATAATTTTAAAAGCTCTTCTGATCTAATAATAATAATAATAATAAAAATCTTTCATTTAGGCACACAGACATCAAGTATCAGCTTGAGAACCTCAACAATGGTGACCATTAAATGTTGCCGTGCATTCTGGGTGCCACCAATCAAAACACATCAATATGTCCCATGATGCATTGCGGCATGAATAAATTATGAGTTGAAATGTCTTAGTAACTTCTTTTATTTTTGCTGCTTTTAAATGACTTTTTAGTAGCTTGTTTTGTGATGTTCAGAGTTGATCTGTTTATCTGAATATGCTGTTTATCACCATTGTTGATATTCATACGCTGATTCTTGATGTCAGAGTGTGCCTAAAAGAACACTTTTTTTTTCCCCTATGTTTTTTTTCAGAACAATTTTTAAGAAACCCTTTGGATTGTACTGAAAATTCCAGGTCTTATACTGTAGAATTTCAGGACTGCTGTAATCAAAGTAAATCTGATTCAGAGATTAGGCTCTAAATGAGTTCAGAGATTCAGGTCAAATGATGATATCAAAATATAACCAACACCACCCCATCACCTTTTCTCTTGGCTTGTCTAACTGTTGTCTAACTCTGTTACAGCAGCCAAACAAAATCTAATGTTAAAGAGTCAAGGGTCAAGAGCCCAACTAAAGCAAACACTGACCACCATAATGGTCACCTAAACATTTAGATTTTCTCCTTCAGTGATTCAGTTTGTTAACATCAGGTGTCTTCAATAACTCTGTTTTGGGGGCCTGAAAACACAAGCTTTTGAACACGATGCCGGTATCATCTCCATGTAAACAACAAAAACACGAATTTGTGAAAACAGGTGACGTCATGTGCATGCATATTACATTATTGTGCAGTGTTTCCTGATCGCCAACTACTGGCCTGGCATGCATAGTATTAATTTGCATAGTGTTTGTTTTTTCAGTGAAATCAATATTTTTGTTAAATTTTTTGTGCTATTTTACTCATTTTTAATGGTTAATTTGTAAGCATCTCATTTGATTAATTCTAATGAATTTTTATAATATTGCTTATAATCTGTTGACAATTGTACTGAGAAAATATAGTGTATCACTTTTTACAGTGTAATTTTACACAGAACACAGGATAGTAACTGATTTTTTCACACTAAAATCATGTTATTATGCATATTGTGGCTATAATTTTGAAATAGTAACCAACATAATGCCAAGTGCTCTTAATTGAGCTTTACTTATAATGAGCTCAACATATTCCTGTATTCCTGTTGTGTTTTTTTTTTGTTTTTTTTTTTAGCAATCTCACCAAGTGGAATCACGTCACAATTTGAAATAGTTCTTCATCTAACTCTGGCTCTTGTTGGAAACTGTGGGCTGTTTCCAGAAAGAGAAAGAACTGCAGACATTATAAAAAACACCGTAATAAATGAAGACCAGATATGCTCCCTTTGGAAGGGGTGGGGGTGTTTTTTGGCCTACTGATTGCTGCAGTCAAACAAAGATTCCCAATGCAAGTTACCATCCTCACCAGCTGAGAGATCTGAGCATGAATGGAACACAAGTAAAACTTTTATACATCCTTCAACCTTGGCTAGTTGACTGGGGTTTTCCAATCTTTGACCAGGAGGTGTAGCATAAGACAGCCATGCTGGAACTAGCCCTTGCTGTAGTGCTTTGCAAAGCCCAGCACAAGGGGAGGTATATGGAACGCTCCATTATTTTCATGAGCATGTCTGCATGCTAAGCGCTCAAATCCACACCCCCGCACACACTATTCCTAGGAATTGGAAATTTTTCTTCCAGTGAAATTGTAGTTCTGGACAACGACCAAGCTCATGTTCATGTGACAAAGCCAAAGCAACTTTAGACTAAAAAAAAAAAAGAAAAAAGGATGGTGCAGAACGAACTTGGTAATGCACCATTACTTTCGTGGAATTAATGACTACAAGTCCTGCACAAAAACTGGAAAGACATGTGTGTCTGCCAGCCTGTACCTCTAGCCATATGGCTTTTCTCTGCACCATGACCTTCTCATTGACCTTGAAAGTTATTGGGGACCTCCAGACAGTTTATAGTTCCAGTCCCAGGTCAAGATGAAGGAGACTTTGGTACAGTAATGTAGCTGGAATGCGACATGTTTAAACATTCTCCACTATGAAAAGAAATTGTCCCCTTCAATTTAGCCAAATGTATCCTCAGCAAGTATCTTCCAAAACATGACATTTAAATCTCAGTGGAATTTCAGTGTGAGTAATTCATCGTGTTTGCAGTGATACTTGTTTAAGATTTATTTCACGTTGATAGGTTTTATCCAACTGGATGTGGGAGGCAGGAAACCCTTGTTGAACAGCTGATTCCTCCCTGTCCTCCAGATGAGGTGTTAACCTCTCCGTAGCCTAAGCGAGAAGACTGCCAAATATGTATGCTTTATTTAGTCGGTTTCCCAGGAAAAGCATTTTTCGTGTAGCTCTAATTTTGCTGCACATCTGTAGTTACTCTTGATTTATTGTGTATGGCTTGTCTTGGATCAGTTATCTCCATGTTTTCTAACTGGCAGCCATTGTCTTAGTAAAACCTTTCTGCCTGTTTTCCATTGCACAGCTATAAATGTGCTATTGTAATGCAGTGCTTTTCGATACCAAAATCAACAACTGCTGTAAGGCATGTTCAATTAGTTTGCCAACATGAGGGGAAAATAAATGGGGGGCCAAGTTCCTCAGGCTCCATTTAAACAGCCAAAACATTAAATCAGAGAGACCACTGAAACTGTTTCACATAATCAAGACCGTTAAGGCAACAGTCTACCGAGAACAGAGCTGTTACAAGGGAGTTTCCACCAAGTTACGTATGTGATCAACATGCATGTATTACTCACAAATGGTTTGTTGGAGAATCTCCCTTTTGATGCACTTCCAGCTCTTCCGTGCAGCCTTTTTTAATCACCGCTGTTACCCAAACAAGGGAACACAACTCTTAGGAGTTAAAGAGGACTACATTGTTCCTTCAGTTAGACTGAATAACTTGTCTGCACATTTACCCGTAGACCGGGTGCTGGACAAAGCCCTGTTAAATAATTCCATTCATTCCTTACCCGTGACAGTGGCACAAGTCAGGAACTGATAACCATTGCTAATAAATTCACCATGCAGGTTGTCTGCATGAACGAAGATTTGTAGACAAAAAAAAAAAAAGAACAAAGCATGTGAGGTTCTATGCATGTATAGTTTTCTCTCTCATCTTTTTATGTTTTAAAAAGGGAACACATCAACCCAACCCTCAACAGACAACAGCACACCACCATAAAATAAAAAATGCCATTTTCTAGAAGCCCTTGATGAATTTCAAACAAGCATTTTTTTTTTTTTTTACAATGACCTCATCTGTTGGGGTAGCCGTAAAATAATGAGATGTGAAACAGTATCTTCTGCATGCTGGTTGCAGCCAAAGAAAAAGTGCAAATAACACAAGTCAAGAGAATCAATGCATCATAACAGTTAAAGAGAGAAAAGACAAAGATTTACCAGAGTTTGATGTGCACGGAGCTGGACACTTATTGAATAAAATCCCCCACACTCACACTGTCTGGTGTCTCATGGTCAGGGCTGTGCAAAGCGCAGGGTGGAGGAGGTGGGTTTGAGGAGGCTGCAGAGTTGCAGATGTGAGCCTGCCCTCTCCATTCACCTTCCAAGAAACTAATTCTCTCTCTCCCTCTTGGTTACAGAGGTTTAAATAAGACGCAGATAAGGAGAACTTCACTAAATTGAAGAGAAAAGGAGTCAGCCCCCTTTTTGTGGAAGCAGAAGGAAAATTACAGTAATTCCGATATTCTTCCAAGGTTGGGATTGTGTATGACAGCTGAGAGGATAAATTTTGCGAGGTTTTTTTTAGGAATGAGCCAGAAGATTAGATAAGAAAACATGCTTTCACATTCTCTGAGTCTAACTTGCGAGACGGAAGGTTGTTGCCTGTTTGCTGCATCGTACAATATGTTGCTCATTTTCAGATTCATTTCTTGGATACATTTTTAGTCTGTGTGGACTTCCTTAAGCCAATGATAATGATGGAGGAATTCTATGCTTTTGCTTGTAAACTGCATTTCTTTAAACAAAAGTTGTTTTGGTAAATTTGCAGCTTGCAGTCTGTCTAAAACATAGTCTATTTAAAATATAATGAAACGGTTTATATGTTAGAACCCACATCTTTTCTTTGTAAGAGCATTTAGACATCAGTAGAAGTTTTATGCCAAGCTTGATGGAAGACACGACAATTATCATCTCCAAAATGTCATTTTTTTTTAAGTAGATATGAACAAGAAATGTCTACTATTGAGTTACTCATGAATTTGAAAGCTGGACATTTTCATGTTGTGGTTTTGGTACTAAAAGTAACCTATGTGCTGTTCTCGATCATTGGCATATTGTGATTTACCAGAACATATTTGTGTTCTTCTCTAGTACTATATCAAACACAATGCTTTCTTGGCATAATCTTCTAAATACTCCCTTAAATTGGATAATTTAAACCATGTTATTAATTTTTTTATGTGGAACAATGCAGGACTGTAAATCAAATCTAATCCAATATAGTCACTTTAGTTCCAGCATCATAAAAATCTCGAGGGGGGGGAAAGACTTGAACACTACAAAATGGAGAGGTTTTATGCAACATTTGTTTATTATAATGTAATTGTTATAAATGTCATACATTGTCAGGATAAAATCTAAGGAATCTAATGCATAATGACCTTATATAGTTCATGAATAGTTATCCCAAATGAAAATGTTCTGTCAAACCCATTTGGTTTCATTATTCTGTGGAATAGTGTATACTTTTGAGTTACCTTTTTGTAATAACCTTTTCTATACGTATAGTTTATGGTGACCAAATCTGCCAAAAAAGGGGGTGATAATTAATAATCCATGTGATTTGTGTGTTACATTCTAAGTGTTCTGAAGCCATGATGTTGTTGGCACAGACCAGAATTTACTCTTTATATAAAATGTATCTAAAATGTACTAATAATTCTCCAGTGAGGTGTTAACTCAAGAACTGCTGCAACATGACTGTGTTGCCTCAAAAACTGGTCCAGTCTGATTCTTGAGTGTTCGGTTTGGTTCCTCAAACAAAGCTGAACTACTTTTGTAGGGCTTTTTGTCATTTTTGGAGTTCAAAGTAGTTTGTGCGAGAAGATTTGATTGATTGATTTGTACAGCAGGATAGAAGTCATACAGGTTTGGAACAACATGAGGGTGAGTGAACTATGACTGTTGTTGGGTGAACGATTACTTTTAAATTTGTTAAGTAGGTCTTGAATGAACAAGCTCAGTTCTTTTCACCCACAGAGCTACAGAGCTTCCAACAGCTGAAATTCTGAGAAGTATACACCCACATCTTCTTGGATTCATTCTCATCGCTGTCAGCATGTTCTTCAAACCCACCTAAGCTTCGCAGGAAGCTAATTAAACATGTCTCCTTATTCAACACCCTCAAAGTAATCAAACCCTCAAGTGATGAAAATTTGATCTGGACTTGGTCTAGGTCCTCAACTACAACCAATTCTTTAGCAAACACAGTGCAGACTAAGCCCACCTGCTGATAATCACCTGACAGACCAGCTCCTAGCTTGACGAATGCTACATCTGGGAATCCCGTGGCCATAATTGATGCGTTAACAATTGGAACACTGGGAGAATCCTGCTGTAAGTAATGGGTATCCTCCCACAGGGCTTCTTGTAATTGAAAGGTACAGCTGGACTCCTAATACTTCATATTCTGTGGGCTTTGGAAAATGGCAACAAAGGCACAACCATGAAGCGAGGGCTATGTTTGTTTCCTGAGTGGGAAGAAAATCAGCAGTGAGGTGTCATTGCAAGCATGATGAATTGCAGTGTGGTTATGTAGTTTGGAATGCTCTAGCCAACTATTATCAAATGAGGAAATTGTGGAAAACATGGACAAGCATGCTAGAAACACAGAACTATACCACGTCATTCATAAATTAGAAGATTTTTTGAAGAAAGAAAGTTTACTGTATGGAACAAAAAAAATTGAGTATAGTTTAAAGTAAAAAAAGTAAAGTCGTGACGTATTGTCAAGTATGGTGACCCATACTCGAAATTGGTGCTCTGCGTTTAACCCATCCAAGTGCACACACACAGCAGTGAGTAGTGAACAAATCTACACACACACACACACCGTGAACACACACCCGGAGCAGTGGGCAGCCATGCTGCAGCGCCCGTGGAGCAATTGGGGGTTCGGTGCCTTGCTCAAGGGCACCTCAGTCGTGGTATTGAGGGTGGAGAGAGCGCTGGACATTCACTCCCCCCACCTACAATTCCTGCCGGCCGGGGGCTCGAACTCGCAACCTTTCGATTACTAGTCCGACTCTCTAACCATTAGGCCACGACTTCCCCGTTTACAAAGTAAAACGGACCTTCATGCAGTTCAGCAAAAGTGTTTATGTGGATTGCCTATATAAACAGGTAGCATGGTTTTCCTTCCTTTATAAAAATTGTGCGCAGTCATTAAAAGTTTGCTGGCCTTGTAATTTAAGGTAGTTTCTACTTAATAATATGAGAAAGATATTTCGTACCACTAAAGCAATACATAATACAGTCCACTGTTTATACATCTTTGTTTTAGTTGAACCACTTTGAACTTTGGCTAAATAAATGAGCTCTCTTTGTTTTGGCAGACTATGTCAGTAGCACTGTAATGGTTTATAATTCCATGCAATAAACGACAATTAACATGATCACTTCTGTGGTGTGCCTGGGAGATTAGTGTGGTGTGTATAGCAGCAACAAGTGATTATGCTGACAGAGAGACGGAGGGACAGAGGCAATAAGAATTTCCATGGAAGGAATTGGTGAAATGTTTTGAGAGGGAACACCTCTAGCTGTATGAGCGTGTACGGTCTCGTGCACAGAGAGAAGGCAACGGAACAGTACTGGAGGACAAGCCTGAGACTCTGTCACATAGTCTGAGAAACGGCTGTTGCGCAATGCGAAAAGTCAGTTTTGTTCTAGGAAAATATTTGTCATTCAAGTAGTTTCCAGTGTATTATTGCTTCACAATTATGTCATTACAAATATTAGTGCCAGACGGGGTAACGCTGTGTTGATATAAACAAACCGTTACTTTCACAGCAGTCATTATTCGTAAGCTTAGAAAGTCATGGCTTCACATATCTATGCTCTACATTTATACATAGATGACACCTTGTTATGATGCCTAGCATAATGAAACTAGAAAGTTCTTAATCTTATTGGATAGTTATTGGTTTTTCTCAATGTTTTGTGTTCCCTGCCACTATTTGTGCAATCAAGTCCTTTTGTTTCTGCCACTAAGAACTAGTTATGTCCAACTGGTAAATCAGTCACTCTTTTGGAAGGGTTCTTTTGGTTTACAAGTGTTTTGTACTATTTAAATATTATTATATTTATTATATTATAATTCATCTTATACTTGGAGATAAAAAAAGACTATTATGCAGAAGACAGATTCACACTGCTGAGTAAATGGGGCTTTAAGCAGGTATGGAGTGGAGCAACAACAGTTTCCCTGCCCCACTCAAAGTGTCCTGTAATCACTCAGCTGCAGGTCCACTCTGGGTATTTGGATTTCCTTAAATTAAAACTATATAAATAAAGCTGTTCTGTGTTGTCCGTGAATATTATTTATTACTTCACTGTAACATCCTTTATTTATTTAAATACACTGAAACTCTGGGCACAAGTTATATTGAATGAATATATATTATATATAGCATATAGAATATATATAAGCACTACTTGAAGAAAAGTCTTGTGCTTTATTAAAACAAACATTCGCCTGTTAACGTGTTTTGAACGTGATGGAACAGTATCAGTGATCTTGGAGCAAGAAAAAACACAGATGCTCTGACTTTAACAAAGAAAATGTCTGGCTTCTTCTCCACGTCACTTACATACTCTGGTCTCTGTGCATCATTAAATAGTCTGTGTAACACACGTTTTGTGGTGTAATTGAAGTACCTTTGCCGTAAAAAAAAGGTTGAGGATGGTGCCTATTTCAGCCCACTTATTTAATTTCTAAACCTCATAAATTAAAAAAAAAAATCTGTGAATTGATTCATTCTAACATTTAAATGTTTGATAAACCTAGATAAATTTGGTTGTTCATTTGTAGTGATAGTGTAGTGCTCCAGTTAAGGAGCATATTCTGGAGTAAGAAAACATAAACCATATGCTATTGTCACTGGAACTACAGATGGCATATGGAGATTTATGGTTTCTCTGAAATTCAGCTCTAAATCTCCCATAAACAAATCACCCAAATGCACATAACCTGTTACACAACAATCACAAGTCCAGATAGATAGAGAGAGAGAGAGAGAGAGAGAGAGAGAGAGAGAGAGAGAGAGAATTGTGCTTGGATATTAATGTTTCACTTTTATTATAAACAGCATTTATTGAAAATAAAATTGAGCAATGTGCAGATCATTTTTGAAACTACATATACATGTGTTCCTATTATAATATATGCAAACTCTATTTGTATGTTTAAATTACCTTAATGAAAATTTGTCAACAATTTCAAGTTCTTGCAGTTTGTTACAAATCAGCATTTTGCAATGTTAAATCAGTATTTCAGTCTTTTGATGGACACATTTCAGTTTTATATTTACATTAATTTTCATTTCAGTTTCTAATCCTTCTGCCATCATACTATACACAAGTCACTATCTGACCTTTGAGGATGCTTTCACTGGCGCCCTCTAGACCTCTGAGTTACCCGTTGAGGTGAACGTTGGGGTGTTGGTTGAGGTGCCCGTTGAGGTGCCTGCTGAGGTGCTTGTCGTGGTTGTGCATTAGAAGTAGCATTGAGTAAGGCACACCCAGATGTCAGACAGACTCCAGGAACTCCACGTAGTCCAGAATGACCCCTCAAACCAGACTGGCCAACATGGCCTCTCTCGCCCATCCGACCTGGTTGCCCATCAAATGCCTGGCCAGGTCGCCCACGCTGACCTAGTTATGATATGTGAAACATAATGAATAAATAAAATGCTGCATAGTCTACCAACGTTCCAGTGAGACTCATTTGATCTCAGGTGATGTTTCTATGATAGGAGAGGCTAATTCTTGTTTATTGTTACGTTACCCTTTGGTCCCTGCTCTCCAATGTGGCCAGGAAGGCCATAGCCTTTAGCTCCCTTGTCTCCTGGTTCCCCCCTGTCACCTGTGGCAAACACATTTCACTAAAATGAAAAAAAAAAATTTAATGTGCAAATGCAAATAGATGTTGGTGGTAGTGATGGAAGATCGGATCATTTTATTGACTGTCTTGTGTGATTTTAATCATCAGATTGAACTAGTCATTTCAGTAATTTGAGTGGCATAGTTCATAGTTTCAACTCAAAATAGTTGGGACGGCATCTATATATATATATATATATATATATATATATATATATATATATTGTGACGAGTCGGCTGCCTCCCCCCTGTCCATCATCACCACCCCGTCCCGTATTCGCCGCCCTTCACCAGGCTCCCGACAGGAGTGGGTGTGTGAGAGAGGAGGGGCGCTGAAACAGCCAGGGCTGGCGGCGTGTGATGAGGCGCACCTGACGTGAATAGAGCCTCATCACCGCCGCCGTTAAATGCCGAACGCGCCTCTCCTCGGGAGACTGGTCTCTCCCCCGTGCATGCACGCTGGTGTCCTCGTGGGTCCAGGAAGGGAGCGTCGAGGAGGACTGCCGCACCCGTTAGGCGGCTGACGGGCCAGGATGCCGGGCCGCCGAATCCCCCAGAAGCGCCGGGATTCCGCAGATGGACGAAGCCGCGCCAGAGACGCCGCCGCCACTCGCTCCCGGCCTCGAGAGGGGAGCGCGTGCGGCCACCGGACTCCGCCCCTTCCCTGGACCCTTCCCTCCTGAACACTGCCCTCCTACACAGCCCCGCAGCACGACGAGGACACCAGATCCCTGTTTATTTTGGACACTTTTCCCCCTTTTGGACACTTTATTTTAATATATCGTTTAATAAAAACCTCTCCGAGGCTTGACGCCACGCCCACTGTGTCTGTCGTTGGCTCCTCCCGCCACAATATATATATATATATATATACATATATAGCATCTCCTCTTCTTTTCAAAACAGTCTGAGGATGTCTGGGCATCAAGGTTATCAGTTTTGGTGTTGGAATTTGGTCCCATTCTTGCCTGATTTAGGTTTCCAGCTGCTGAAGAATTTGTGGTCATCTTTGACGTATTTTCTGTTTAATGATATGTCAAATGTTCTCTATAGGTGAAAGATCTGGAGTGCAGGCAGGCCAATTCAGCACCCGGACTCTTCTACTACGAAGCCATGCTGCTGTAATAGCTGCAGTGTGTGGTTTTGCATTGTCCTGCTGAAATACACGTCGTCTGGAGGGGAGCATATGTTGCTCTAAATCCTTTACATACCTTTCAACATTCAACATGCAAGCTGCCCATACCGTATGCACTTATGCACCCCCATACCATCAGAGATACTGGCTTTTGAACTGAACGTGTCCTCATTTTAGCTCAGAGGAAATGGCGTCCATGATTTCCAACAAGAATGTCAAATTTGGACTCGTCTGACCATAGAACAGTTTTCCACTTTGAAAAGGTCAATTTTAAATGAGCCGTGGCCCACAGGACACGACGGCGCTTCTGGACCTTGTTTTGCATGATAGAGCTTTAGTTGGCATCTGCAGATGGGACGGAGGATTGTGTTTACCGACAGTGGTTTCTGGAAGTATTCCTGGGCCCATTTAGTAATGTCAATGACAGAAATATGCCGATGAGTGATGCAGTGTCGTCTGAGTGCCCGAAGACCACGGGCGTCCAACAAAGGTCTTCGGCCTTGTCCCTTATGCACAGAGATTTCTCCAGTTTCTCTGAATCTTTTGATGATATTATGCACTGTAGATGATGATATTGCAAATTTACCACTGTTGTTTGATGAACTCGTGAGTTCAAACGGAGCGCGAGAGAGATGAAACGGAGCGAGAAAAAAGAAAACAATAATAGGCGCGAATAGAAATGCGAGTGGAAACGCGAATGACAAGCTAACCGGCTAACGAATGCTAATGCATGGCACACGCGTTGCACTCGCGGTTTTAGATTAAAAGCGAACGATCAAATTAGTCATATTAGTTTGATAGATAATATCAGAAATATGGAGGAAATTAAGTTGTATTTTATCACTTTAAACAACAGAGAGTGATAGTAAAATTCAGCAGAAAAGCGAAGCTACACGGAGCTACAAATTTGCAAACCTCTCAGCAGAACGGCAGACAGGAGCAATCGATTGAGAGACTCTGCCTCTCTATGACATCCCTTTTATAGCTAATCATGTTACAGACCTGATGTCAATTAACTTAGTTACTTGCTAGATGTGTTCCCAGCTGAATCCTTTCAAAATTTCTTGACTCTTCAGCCCTTTGTTGCCCCCGTGCCAACTTTTTGGAGGCCTGTAGCAGGCATCGAATTTGAAAATAGTTGATTTTGTGGATAAAAGTGTAAAATTTCTCAGTTTAAACATTTGTTATATTCTCTATGTTCTATTGTGAATAAAATATTGGCTCATGTGATTTGAAAGTCTTTTAGTTTTCATTTTATTCAAATAAAAAAAAAACAAATACGTCCCAACATTTCCGGGATTTGGGTTGTATAAAATGACTTGTAAATATACTTATTTTTCATTAGCTTGGCTGGGAACTGATATATGTGACATCATTGCCAGCCTAAATAACAATGCAAAATAATATCTTGTCATGTGTAACAGCAAAACCTCAACCAAGCTTTTGACATGACATGCAGTGAGGTACTGCTGATTAGCACATGCTAATTGAAGAGGTGATAATTTAGTAAAATATGAACAACTAGTGCTACATTTAAAATTCAGTTCAGCTGCACAGAAACATTTTGCATTTTTTTTATTGATAAAAGGTAGTTAGAATTTTTTTTTAAAACAGCAAATCTGTACATTTTTATTTTTAAATAGTTTTTGGGCAATACCATAATTGTGTGTCTGCAGTAGGGGTGGCACGGTTCGCGGAAAAAAACCGAACCGCACGGTTCTCCACACACCGTTCGGCACGCGCTAGGACCGCGGTTCAACTTAATTCTGACAACGCATGTGGTTTGTTATAAATAACACGTAAAACAAATAGGGTTCGGCTAATGTATGTTTCTGTTAATGGATGCGCATTCTGGCTTCCCAGTACATTACAACAACAGCGATGAGAAAGAAAAAAAAATAATAATAAGTGGACAAATCATTCACTCTTGTTCAATGCGAGTGCCGTATGCTGGAATATGAGCATTTATTCCGTCATCACCCGGGTGCTGATAGCGCGCACACAGGTGAGATCTGAACAGCACACGTTGATATCGGTGTTTAAACTAAAGTCATGTAAGCTTTGCCAGCTCAAATATTTAAGAGCCAGAGGACGCGAGCTCGCGCGCGCAGTGAGAAGATTTGTGCGTGCGTTCATCAGAAGCGCTCAAACCTGCGCCTCAGAACGCGCGCAAATATGAAGCTCTCTCTGAAGTATTGTGTTTGAATGGATAAATTCACACAAAATTCTGTCAAAATGCCCGTCTTGGTAAGTATCCTATAGCAGATATAGCCGGCTGGGCGTACAGTATCAGTGCTTTCTCTTAAAAGTGACAGCACTTTCTTAATATTAAATAAACAGCAACAACAAAGAAATCACTCACTGCTCTTGATTGAATCGCTTTTGTAACTTTAATAAAGAGTAATCTTTAATTTATACAGTCAAATATGCAATGCTGTTTTACCTTTGATTACTTTATTCAATTTCTGTACCTAAAAAACCCCTGAAAATCACTGATTATTTTATTTGTATCTTTACTCTATTGTATTTTTATTTGTGCTGTTGCTTGTAGTTAAAGGTCTGCTTTTATTTGTGTACACTCACAATGAAAACAAAACAGATTTTATATATATAACATGTAATAATATTTAGCATTTTCACATCAAAATAAAAGAAACTGAGCAAAGTAGATGTCTTTTTTTCCCCTGTTGTACCGAAATTGTATCGAACCGTGACCCCCGAACCGAGGTACGTACCGAACCGTGACATCTGTGTACCGTGCCACCCCTAGTCTGCAGTATGTGTACACAACCACCCTATTGTGGAAAAAATCCATCCACTGTGTTTATTTTCTCATTCTCTGTCATGACAACTCTCATAGAGATTAGCATGGTAATGGATATGGCAATATTATGGCAAATAATGTATTTGGTCTTGGTAGAGTGGTCTTTGCCTTTATTGAGATAAGATAAAATATAGTGACAGGAATCAAAATGAGAGAGAGAGGGGGATGGATCGGGAAATGTCCAGGAGCCAGGACTCGAACTCGGGTTGCCTAAATTTAAGCTGTGTTATATGTAAAAATGCTGATTACAAGGTGTGTGTTTTTTTTTTTTTTTTTTGGTTTTACATAACCTTGTGTGTGTTTGACAGTTTAAGCCAGTGGTGTACTGGAGGGCCAGAGTCTGGCAGAGTTTAGCTCCAACCAGCTCCAACACTCTTGCCTACAAGTTTATAGTGAGTTTGATCCACTTGATCCACTGCTTATATGTGTTTAATTATGGCTGGAGATAAATTCTGCAGGACAGTGGCCCTCCAGGAACAGGTTTGGACACCCCTGGTTTAACGCCTAACCCAGTTTCTCAGACCATAAGGCAAAATATTATTATTTTACTATTATTATTAATAATAATTATTATTATTATTTATTGTTAAAAGTTTAAAACATTGTTACAAATTGTTATTATTTTGTTTAATTTTTTTGGGATATTTCTTGTAAATATCTTGAGTAGCTTCTGAAGGGCAGTACTACATTAAAAAAAAAAACTTGTATATGAGTCCTTCAGTTGTCCCCATTGTGAAAAAAATGGATCTCAAAATCATAGTCACTCTGGAAAGGGTTCAAATATGTAGAAGATGCTAGAAAACCAAAGAATGTGCAGGACCTGGAGGATTTTTCTGAACAACAATGGGCAGTTTAACTGTTTAGTACAAACTAGGGAAAAAAAGCATGTGTATGTAAAGTTTTGAATTGAAATTTCTTTCTTTCTTTCTTTCTTTCTTTTTAATTCAGCTATTATTTTGTCTTGTGAACTACATTTAAACATTTGTCATGTGCTATGGCTTATTCATGACAGTACTAAAACATGCCATTTTTATATCTTGTTTAAAAACATTAAGAACATGTTTATTAATAACATACAGTGTGCATGTAAATGTATGTTCTCAGCTGTAGGCAGCTTGACTACATTTAACTGTTTTAAGCAGTGGGTAGCTTATAATTTGGAAAGCAACAGTTTCAAAGTATCTTTACTACATAGGTCCATAACCCCACCTGCAAGCCAGTACAAACCATTTGTCTGTTTTGCTGACATTTTTAACTTGTATATTATTTGATTCTGTCATAACAAGGTAATATCATTGGTAAGTTTTCTTTATACACTTTGTTTGATATATTCCTCAATTGCATCTGTATATTAATTTGCCTCATTAATGCAGTTTGGCAAAGGAGTCGCACATCTGCTCATGTTTAATAAAGCTATTACTTTTCTTCTGCTGATGCTTGCAGACTAACATTGCTTAAGGACACATACGCTGATTCATATTTATTTCATGACACATCCCATTTCAAAAGACAACAGTTCCTTGTGAAGGTGAATCCGTCATATGGGCTGCTCAGTTTTCCAGCTGAGAAGTATTTGTTATGCTAGTTCACTGTGCATGAACACGCCAAGAGCAATACAGGCAGATAACCCTTTATAGCATTATTGCTTTTCTATATCTTGGCACGTTCTTTATTTGTGACTTTTTACGCTATCTACATCAGTTCGACTGCATTTATTTGATGTGAAGGCACCAACATGGTGGACCACCCTTGTATTGGTACATGTCCAATAAGCTACTGTTTGGACTACAGTGTGAAAATTTACCTGGTGAGCCCTGTCTTCCTTGGTCACCGGGTTCTCCGTAGAATCCCTGCTGCCCGATTTCTCCTTTAAGACCATCAATGCCAGGATCACCCTATTATAATGGTGTTTGCAGAAATAGTTACATATTTAGTTATTTTTAGTAATCAGTCATTTAGCAGACACTTTTATCCCCAAAGCAACAGTTACAGTCCCCCTGGAGCAGACTTTGGGGAACCTCTTGCTTAACAGCTACTGGCAAATGTGTAAATAGCAAAATAGTTGCTTAGACATTCTGCAAAAGATCTTAAGCATGGCATGAGAGTGTGTAAATTATGGTGATGAATGATCCCTTTATAATCCTAGGATTTTTTTTTTTTTTTTTTTTTTTTGCTATGCTGATCCTTTTTTCACAACCCTCAATTTTACAAACTTTTACATTTACATGTTTGAATTTGAGGCTCTGTGAACTTTTATTCGCCTTTGGGCCTCTTGAGTGAAAATGTTCGAGAAGTCTGAAAAAAAGATTTGCTTGAGAAATATGGAAAGGCTTTCCACTCCAGTGAAGGTGGGATTCTCTCCAAAAACCATTCAACACAGAGCAAGTGCCTCGTCTGCGACTTCCTATTTGTCTTCACGGGGACTTGGAAATTCTGAATGTTTTAATTCCAACCTATACTGCCAAACACTGCTGCACGCTCTCCAGAGGCCTTCACACTATGTACATATCAGACTTGACCTAGAAGAAAGTTGATGTATGGACCATGTTCTTCCTTAGTTTACTATGGCAAAGATAGGTTTAACATGTGCAAACTGTGATGTCTTAAACAAACCACGTCTAAATGCCTTTTGTTTCCTAGGCCAAGCAAAATTAAGACTGTTCCTGGGTTGTTGTGAGGTTATTCTTCTCAGAGGTGTGTAACTTACTTGAGGTCCTGGTTGTCCTTTTGTTCCTGGGGGACCTGGAGCGCCCATTGGCACATCTCCATAGAGCGGGCACACGGCCGCACAAGTCCTTTTCACTGAGTTGGCAAACATGGACATCTGCTCCAGCACCACCTTCTTGCAGACCTCGATAACATGTTGAGCAGGAAGAGTGGGGCCCTAAGAAAGAGATCATTACCACTGAAACATGGAGCTCAGATCAGAGCACTTCTCGCCCGTGGTAGTCTGGAAATGGGTGGCTGTGTAATAAAGGAGAAACAAATACAGCCAACAATATTTCACCAACCTCATTATGGATTTACAACCACACTAAATTAAAACCTTGCCCTGAGCGGCAGAGAAAGCCGCACTAATGAGAAAGCGTTTACAAGGGATCTTGACACCAAAATGGTTACCACATATTTCATGCATGCTACGCCAAGTGCCACAAGGGCCGAATCTCCCAGAAGCTTTGAAGGCTTTGTCTGAAGGTGATGCTTGTTAGTCAGCCAGGAAAATGCAAACGAAAACACTTAACAAACCTGTAAACAGATATTCACTTAGGCTTAGGTAAGGAAGAAAGGTTGAATTTCGGGACCTTTGTTTATTAATGTGCACCCTCAGTTGTTTATGGGCCATAGCGTAAAGTCCATAAAGTCCCTCAGGCAGGTGAAAGCCATTTTGGCAATACGTCCAGGCTAGGTAATAGGAATGGAATCACAGCTTCTACTATATCTGTTAAGATGAAGAAAGAGCTGTGTATCGATACATAATAATATGTTTGGACAGTTTTTTTTTTAGTTTTTTTTTTTTATCAGGCTTAAAAAGATATCTCCAGTCTGTCCAGCCCTTACACGTTGAAGAGCAATACAAGGCGGTACCTTTAAGCAATATGATGACTGGCTCTTTGAACTGAAAGAAAAGAGACTTTCTTTTCTATATCTTGCATGTCAAGTCTTATGATTTCTCTCATTCAAAAGGTCAGTCTCTTCCTCAAAGCAAGCAACAGAAAGAAGGTTAGTTGTGTGTTGTGAGTTGGATTTTCAGACTTACTGGTGGGCCTGGTGGGCCCTGAAAGCCCACTGGGCCACCGTCTCCTCTCACTCCCTTGGAGCCTACACGGCCTTTTCTACCCGGATCTCCAGCAGGTCCTCGCTTTCCTCTACTTCCCTGTTGCCCTGGCACACCGGCGTCTCCTGCCTGGAAAACAAACAAATACAAACACACCCATAAACAAGCAAGTTCACTTTTATACTGTGTACATATTTCTGAACGATATCTCGACAGAACGTCTGGAAAGAAATACGACATGGAACTCAAACAATACGCTGATGTGGCAATCGGTCGTGTCTTTCCAAAACCAGCTTTGTAAATGTAATCCAACTAGATTTCTGCTGCTGTTGTGGACAGACCAGACCCATCACCGCTAATGCTTAGAAGTCGTCTCCATGGTGTTAATTAAACAGAAATGTGAACAATCTCTGAGATGGTCTTACCCTGCCTTTAGGTCCTTTGACTCCCTTTGCACCCTGTGGAAACAATGTGGCGTTGTGAGAAACTAGAACCATATGATAATGGAAATGTGTCAACAGGAAATGAAATGCATTTGAGTCAACAACTACCTTCTCCACTTTGCTTCCCTGGACCCCTGGAATGCCAGTGTCACCCTGGAAGATTCAAAAGCAACATTTGCAATTGATCCAATAAATGTGATTTGTAGTTCAAAATTAGTCATCAAGGTGTTGCGAGAGGAAACCCTGAAATGATGGTGGTGCTTTTCATCACTTTGTGTTTGTGTGAAAAGAGAGCTGCAAAACTCAGAGGAAAACCATTTGCTGTAATGTGTCCTAATCGGAAAATTGCCCTGGAATTTTACACATTAGCCTGAGATCTAATTTTGTGTACTCTGGCTCTCAACTGCTCTACAGACTCTCTACACAACGAACATGATGTTCCAAGTGTTTGCAACAATGTTCCTGCTACCAATGACTGCATTTTTCATAATTCTTTCTGGATGGGTGCACATTTGAATTCTAGACCGTGGGTCCCATTTCTTTTGCTAAAATGAATAGTGGCAGGAACAAAACCGATACTTTCCATTTTCTAACTTTTGTATGCTTTCCATTTTCTAACCATGTATATTACATTACATAACATGTTAATACAACATCAGGCTGTTGATGGGCAGTCATTCAAATTTCGCAAAGTATGTTCTGGTAAATGTGTCTTTACAGCGGTTAAGAGTCACCCGTGCTTATGGCGAAATCCAAGTGATGGTGAAACAATGTTTAGATAACAGATGTCCACCGAGGGAAAAGACGTGTTTCTTTTAACACCATATGATGCTTCACCATCTGACGCTAGAGTCCCTCTGAATATTCAGTTATTTTCAAATATGTCGATGAAAAGTCTTGTCTGCAGTGATATGTTTAAATGAAGTGTGGAGATCTTCTCAGAAGTTTAGATATCTACAGAGAACTGATGCTGGAATGAGAACACGGCAGCCAGCAGTTTCAGTCTAACACTCTTTGTAGTGTGACTGCACTCAGATCCAAGTCACTGTATAAGAGGCCAAAAACTGCTGTGCTAACCAGTGAAGAGCTGTGCTGCTCAGACATGACTCCAGTGTGAAAACATATTCTGTGCTTTCAGATGACGGCGGGTGTGTTCTGGCATTTCTTCATTCGCTTTTTTTGTGAATGGGTGAGCTCCCCCTTTTCAAGACGATATTTCAGCAATTTGCAAATAAACAAATCTGATGACACGCTGTATTAGTATACATTTCACAAGTGTTTAAATGGCTGTCCATCACATTAGATGGTTTTCTGTAATTGCTCATAGCAGTGATTCAATATGGTAAGATGCCAAAAGGACTCTGAAAAAGAAAATGTGGGCCTCATTTTCCCCCCAATTTATTTTAGACAGTGGATCCTGGGATATCTGGCTACACTAAGCCAATACTGACACACAATCTTATACATCTGCTGTAACCCCTCTATAAAGTTTTCTGCATGACAGAACTTTGATGAACTGATGTAGAAATATGTTAAATTTACAAGACAAGGATTTATAGGAGATGATTTACATCACACCTTGTCCCCAGTTATGTCTAGCCATTTTATGTCTGTTTGCAACCTCTTGAAAGTTTCAAAATGACCCTTTAATAAGACAAATTTGGGTTAAATTTGGGTTTCATACTATAGTGGAGATCGTTACCTTGGGGCCTGGTCTGCCGGGGATTCCCATATGCCCCTATGAAGACATGGTATGTTTTAGCATTTTGGAGCGTATTAACTTTTATTTCAAAAGCTTTGGAATATTTGGAATATAGCTCACCGTTCTTCCAGGGGGCCCAATAAATCCTGGTCTTCCTGGCTTTGCAGCAGAGCCCTTGTAACCTTGTGGCCCCTAGAGATTATATCACTTTATAAATCTACCAGAAGGCAGGGTGTATTTTTATGTCATAAAAGTCCATGGTAAAATATTAAGGTGGTATTCACAAAAGTCACATATAGCTCAGTGCAGTGGTCAGTACTTACTGTTAGTCCAGGAGGGCCCATTTCCCCCAGAGGTCCTTGTTCGCCTTTTTCACCCTGTGTAAAATATTCAAGCATGTTACATAAGCACACACAACTACACCCAATCCGACAGATGCCTCTGTAGAGATGGGACTTTAGCGGCAATTTTTCCGATTCTCATTTCCTTAGACGATTCTGGTTCAGTAATATATTTTTTGTATTTTGAATATATTTAATATAAATGTATATATGAACAATAAACAAACAAAAATCCAATACAGTAAGTGAAGAACTGTTCTAACTGATTCACTGGAGAGAACCGTTTGATAGTTTGAGCTCTGTGTTGCTCAGTCTTTTACAACTTACAACTCACAACTAAAACTATTTTGCTGTGGTTCTATACATTTAGAAGCTAAATAGGGGTGTACAAATACAACTGTGTGTTTCAGAGGAAGAATACAATTTTAGGTTACCCTTTCACCATTTTGTCCACGTCTTCCCTCATGTCCCTGTGGTCCCTGATAAGCCTGCATGTGGTAATACCATGAGATTAAAGTCAAGCTAGTGGGCATGAAACAAAGTTCAGATGAAAGGGTACTCTGTACCTCAATTCCATGGTCTCCATCTCGCCCTGGCAAACCTGGATCACCAAATATACCCTGAAATATTCAAAAGAATCAGCACTAATTCATTGGTCAACAAAGTATTTGTCATTATGACTGCTTGACAAGTAACCAACCTTTTCCCCTATTCCACCAACTTTTCCTTTTGGGCCTAGAATACCCTGTGAAGAGTAAAAAAGATATCTACTGTATGTGCCATCAATATGTTACCATCATCCATCTGATTGTTTAAAGCAGCATGTTTTTGTGAAAACTAGAATACCTACTGGCTTTCCCTTTTCTCCTGCTGTTCCTCGTTCACCGGGATCTCCCACAATCCCCTGTCACAGAACAGAAAAAAGAACATAAACATGCAGTCACATTCCTATGACATTTGTATTAATTGTTTTATTTTTATTTAAAGGCCAGCTTTGCTGCTTGTGGTGTCAACAGATTGTATATGGCAGGAAGTTGGGTCAGAATCTGTATGTGATCTTAGAAATATTGAGCTGAGCTTTAATTTTCCTCAAACCACCACAATTTTCAAAGCTGGCATTTGTAAACAGTTTTGTTGATGTTTAAATTGTGTCCCTGCAGACAGTTTCATTCCTCTTCAAACCCCAAAAGATCAGGAATTTCAGACTTGTGGTGTTTTCAGTGTTGTGTTCCTTTTACCAGCCTGTAATGTTTTTAAAAATTATAATAATAATCCTAATAATAGTCTTTATTTTGTTTATTACAAAGATTTATTTTTTTCCTTTTGATTTTAGGATGAAATTCGATTTTTTCATTTTTTCATGACATACACCCACGGAGTCCCTAAACTTTTCTCGTTGACCTCCATGAATACAGAAACGTGCACATGCATAAATGATCCAAGGAGGTGTCAGATTTTAAATTTAAGATCACTCCATGGGTATTAAATGTCATGCAGTACATTGCCCAACGTCCCCAGTGTGTTTTTATACCTGCTGACCCCGTGGTCCTCGAGATCCTTCAGCTCCGGTTAAGCCTTCATTTCCCTGTTCCAAGAAGGAATGGGAATTGTGAGATTTCCAACTAAACACAGCAACAAATGTTTTAGAGACAATAACAAACCAGAGAGGGGGAGAAAACATACCTTCACTCCCGGATAGCCCGCAATCCCCTCGTATCCCCGTTCTCCTGCTGCACCCTGGGAGATGTGGTGGGGAGCGAATGAGTCATTCATATCCCCAATAACACAATCACATATATTTTATCGAAGCAAAGTATTTTCCAACAGAACTTACAACTTCCCCCTGCTGGCCAGTTTCACCCCTCTCTCCAGATGAACCTCGCACTCCCTTTGATAAGATGCACAACATAACACTTATATAATGTGCAATGCATTGGTTACCTTCATGTGCTCAAGCTTTCATACAGTACATCATTTCTTTGTGTATTACTTTTAAAATGTGGTTACTGCAAAAAATATTGCAACAAGCAACAACCAGCTTGTGTCCAAAGGTGATTTAGTAGACTGCACTAATGCTGTTTTTACCTTATGACCTGAAGCTCCTTTTAGGCCTTTCAGGCCTTTGGCTCCTCTGTCACCCTGTGTGGGAGAAGAAGATTTGTTATTGCAAACCTTTGGATGCAAAGCTACAAGGCCATCAAAATGGGGCTCTGCACTTGGACGATGTATTACCTCCTGGCCTCGAGGTCCTCTCATGCCCTTTTCTCCCTGGATGCCTTCTTCACCCTGTAGAACGCAAGTTGACTGTTGAGTGGATTTGTACAACAATGCCAACCAAGGGACTGTACAATGAAGCCACTCACCTTAGGCCCAGGCTCTCCTATATGTCCATAATCTCCAGTGTTCCCACGTACCCCCTGCAACAAGAAGTTCTGAGATTAATGCTTGCAAGATTGCTTGTAATTTTAAATAATATGTAACAATGACAACAGATGTAGACTTTAATTGGCCAATAATGTTGGCCAAAGACATAAAGAACTTGGTTTACGGTGCTGGAAAAAGGCAGCATGTATTCCACTATATGACAGCCTGGAGCTACAGAACGGCTGGAAATGGTTCCTCCATGTTGGTATAAAAATGCACTTGACCAAACAGGATCCTTAGTCACAGTGCTGAACAACTGCCAGTAGCTTCCAGGGTTATAATGAAAAAAAATATACATTTAAAGGGCAAACAGTGGAACTCAAGCCCTGTGCACAGTTTTTCTTACTAATTTACTTCTTAAAAAGTATATTGCAACAATGGATTAACAACATGATTTAATGCTTCAGAACAGTTGTTCTTGCTGCACAGAGGTCAATTGTGAAGTTCGGCCTGATCGCGTAATATGTCTTCCTTTCCTTCATTTGTAAGCCATTCTCAAGTGCCCTGTTTTTTTGCACTGATCATGGGGGAGATTCATATGGAATTCTCTTAAATTAATTTAAAGGGATAGTTCACCCCAAAAATTTTAATTCTGTCATTAATTACTCATCCCCATGTCGTTCCAAACCTGTAAGACCTCGGTTCATCCTCGAAAGAAAAATTAAGATATTGTTTATGAAATCTTAGAGCTTTCTGACCCTCCATGGACAGCAAGGGAACTACCCCGTTCAAGACCCAGAAACATTGTTAAGAACATTGTTAAAACAGTCCATATGACATCAATGGTTCAACTGTAATTTTATGAAGCTACGAAAAAACTTTTTTGTGCGCAAACAAAACAAAAATAACCACTTTGTTCAACAATTTCTCAACCCGGGATTCGAACTCAGGACACCCGTAGATTGACGACGCTGTATGTTGGTTCGCTGCTTACAAGGCTATTGCTGCCAACACATCGACTATTTTAACGAAGTCCTTACTACGTTTCTAGACCTTGAACGTGGTAGTTCCCTTGCTGCCTATGGGGGGTCAGAACGCTTTTGGGTTTTATCTTACGCATGTGGAATGACATGAGGAAGGAAAGGACGTGATGTGTGACCAAGTATGGTGACCCATACTCGGGTCCACATAGCAGAAGCAGAGAAGAAGTGGCAGTACCGCGATCATTTCGGTGCTGAATCTATTTTTGCTGCGCTGCTCATGGTCAGCAAACACATGAGATTTTAGAAAACACACTATTGACAGCACAACACAAAAAGCATTTTAAAGTATACACATTGCTTAAGTTGAATTTTTTAGCATAAACTGTACTGCACAACATGTTATATTGTTAACGTCTTATATGGTTACATGTACCACCATTGCATTAGAACATTATTGCGATTGTAAACAAATACACTTGACTGGCTTATGAAAATTGGAGGACTACCTGTACCTGTTCGCTACAAATGCTGCGCACTGCTCTGCTTATGCTTCTTGTTCACACACTCCCCATTGGTCCCCACATTCTGTCACTGCTCTTTTGCATAATGTTTAACTCTGCTCAACTTTCTCACATTGAAGTTGCTTTGCTCATGTCATGAAATGACTGGCCATTATCAAACGCTGACTCACTTAAAACAATAAGCAAGCAGCTCCCTCAGTACATTAAGTTCTGTGCTACAGCCACACGGTGCAATTAGTGGAGTAACCTCTGGGAACAGGGGTTCACAAAACACAGTAAAGACTTTTACAAACTCCTCCTGGCACAGAAGAGACCACACACGGCAGCAGATGTACAGTGCGTTTGCGGGGGAAATGCACTCAGTAGCCCCCAGCATGAAGGCAGTAAACACAATGTTGCATCCTCTGCTGCATATTGCATCAGACATATCCACCCTTGCAGCGGCCCGACTGTACCGGATTGTCAAAAGTGTGGGCGTGTATATGGGTGAGAGATTGTAGGAAGAAAAGAAGGATAGAGCATTAGTGTATTTTTCTGGAAAGATTCTATGACCGATTTACAGAAGCATCTTCAATGTCAATACTTGAAAAAGAGCTCCGCCACATGCTGCAGGGGCTGACTTTTAAAGATATTACTCCAGAACACCACAGAGAACTGGACTCAGATCAAAGAGGTAAATTAGTCATAACTCCAGGGTGGAAAGAATCAAGTTTACCGCCCAAGGTCGCTCACGAACATGAAATGTGCTTACATAACCCAAATGTATACTAGTAATTGGATCCTGATGCGCTATGCCATGTCCTTTAATTAAGCTGATCGGCAGACATTGTCTTGTATATTTGCAGGGCCTGTTTAGACTCTAATAGCTTTGCTCCCTTTGAGTTTGTCTCCAGTTTGTCTGACGCCACAACTGATTTTTCCGTTTATTTATTTATACCACTGCAACTCATAAGCAAACGGGTGTACGGTAAATATAACGATTCTGGAAGCGTTTAAAATAATTAAATCATTTACTCACGTTACGCATGGGGTCTTGGAACTTTTCTGACAGAGTTTAATAGTAGGGTTCCGGAAGTAAAAATACTATTATTTTTTCCATAGAGAATTAGTTTTATGATGGTAATGTGTAAACCTATCAAGAACTACCATTCCAGGCCAGGAGAGAGGAGTGTTACAAATAGAGCCTGCCTTAATCAAATATCTAAAATTAGCCTTCCTTCCTGTGTTATTTACAGTTCCGCAGTTCCGCTGATGAAGCCCTTATGTCTGATGCACACATACTCCGTTTGCAGTGCGTGTGCTGTTTTGTTTTCTGTGCACATTAGACCCTTCATGGAGGTGAAAAACATGAAGTTATTTATGACCTGCAGGATTTCTTGTATAAAGATTTAAACACAAAAGAAAAGGTGAGAGTCGGCTGTTTTCGTCGAAAATGCTTTTAAATATGACATCCATGAAAGACTTTACTGTCTAGAGAATCGAAATGCTGACAAACCATTTTCAGTAAACTCTTGAATTGAAATAAAAATAATGAATATATGTTGTGTTTGTGGTATAGGCCTACAGCTGTGGATCAGTTAAGCACTGTTGTGTGAAAGCACAACAAGCTCGTGCTGCTTCTGCACCACATATGTACTGCAAACGGAGTATGTATGAACCTGGCGTTAACATTGTTGTCAGCATTGACATTTTTGCCTCTGTTTATGTCTATCTCACCATGTTGCTGAACTCAAGAGATGTATCAGACCTCATAAATGGCAAAGGCATTACTGAATAAGACATTCATTCATGTCCTGTGCAAAATTGCTCACACATTCACCACTGTAAATGCATGAGTGAAGTCAGAAAGTTGTAGGCTTTACTTTGTGTGACGTGACAGTCACTTAGCTTCTCAAATGACAGAAATATATTTGAAATCTGATCGGACCATTAAGACATTAAGGATTTCCAAAAGCCTGATTTTAATCAGATTTCTAACCACATGGATGTGGTGTGGATCGGATTTGTAAAATTGGGGTTTTGTGCGGTTCAGGCTAAAAACAGCTAAAGGGATTTGAGCCATACAAGGTATGCCAAAAAATGCTTGTTTGTTGCCTGTCTGAACAAAGCCAAGAAGCACTTAGAAACCTTCCCAGAAAAAACTAGAGATGGTTGAAGCTTTCCAGTTTATGCAAGACATTTAGAATATAGACATCTCAGATAAGTGACAAGAAACCTCTGTATTTATCGCAAGGTGTGAAGGTTTGGCTGGTTAGCATGCCACTGTTAACCTTCATCAGGTCTTAAAAAACATTTTCTCTATCATCAGCGATTAAATGTAGTCTGATTATATTATATAATAAATAATAATATAGTAGATGCTTTCCCATGCCTAACTCTTTTTTGGGGGAGCATGAAATGGTTTGTGGGCACTGTCATGGTTAATGTGATTAATTGCATGGAATTTACTGCTCATATTAGTGGCTGAAAACATTCATTGTTCCATGAGCGAAGACAGTAGGTTTCAAATCTATTACTTCAAAGAAGTACCATACTCTACAAAGAAGTTCCATTGAGATGAATGCCTATGCTAACATAGCTTTCAGCAAGTATTATAGACCTCCTTGGTTTGTGCTTTCAAGAGTGCCTGCAAGTGTCAATTTTATTTAATATCTCTGTGAACACGTGTTTTTATACCGTTTTCATAGTTTCAAATACCACATACTTATCTCTTATCTCTCAAATACATACATAGCGCTTTTGATGGGCTTTAGCAAGCATATAACAGCAACAGCCTATCACTGACAGTATTTACTGCTGTGCTGCTGTCAGTAAATAAAAAACTACCGCAGGATGCTCTGCTGAATGAGACGAGCCTCAGTGTTTACTATTTTCTCAAAGTGAGTCCTGACTCTTGTTTCCATCATGCTCTACGTCAGTAATTCTCCTACTGCCATTTTCCACAACTTCACTTCCCAGGCAGGATCTATTCCAGGTTAATTCCCTCTCTCCTCCATCTCTTCTTTCAATCCTCTCTGCTTGTTTTCATTCCTGACAGTGCATGTTTGTCCATTAATACCCTCTCATTAAACCCAACTCAAACACAGCAGAGTCCCACACTATGGTGAGAGATTTCAGACAGAACTCTTACCCAGTTTCCCACTCTGCCTGGGTCTCCCGTATTCCCTGGCAGGCCTCTGTGACCCTACGGAAGAAGGACACACTTGTAGAGATTGCATAGCAGAGTTTATTGTTTAGGAAAAGAGAACCAAGGTTTTGGCCACCTTGGGTCCTGGGCGTCCCTGGACACCCGGCTGTCCGTGTACGCATTTACAGGTGGCTCTTCCTCTTCCAGCAGTTAAGCCAATCTCAGCATATCCTCCGCACTGTGGAGGAACGAGCTGATGAGAACAGGCCTACGATCAGCTGAAAGCTCATGCAGAAGAGGGCAAGAGCCCACACACGGGGCAGATGACTCACCACACTGGAGAGCTCACAGCAGCCTTCAGAGTATGCCTGATCCGCATCGCAGGAGACCTCCATCTTTTGCAGATCCACCTGTACAAGCATAGAGGTTTTAGCATATAGCTTATCACGTAGGATACGTTTACAAAAAAAGACGATTTTTCAAGTGTGCTATTAGTATACTTCTTTTACACCAAAAACAAGAGAGTTGTAATTGTAATCTACTTTTTAAGCACTTATCAGATGGATATTCATACTTAAGTATGCTTGGTTTATGTTGACTTGGCTTTTACAAACTACTGTAGAAAAAAGTCAAAGTATATTTGGCCTATACATGCCCTCGATCTTTTCATTGCAATACACTAAGTATAAATAAGTAGTTTAAAAATACTTGGCATGTGTTTACTTTTTAATAGTACATTTGGTTGGTTTTATTGAAAATTCCACAGTGTGAATAAACTGTAAAGACAGCATACCTTATAAATTAACTTGTATTGTTGCAATAGAAAATAAAAACTTGAATTTACACTAGTCGTGTACTCAAAGTCTACTACTGTTACACTTAAATATATACGTTTATAAACTACAAATGTAGACTCAATAGGTATTGAAAGAGTACACTTACAAGTATGCTACTAATATACTTGGAACACCACCCTTCACTGTCACTCAAATCTCATTTGCTACTCCACATATTCAAACGTAGCATGTTGCAATAGGTTGTAAGACCAGTAATTTGATCATTGATTAAATAAAAAAAATATTTGTTACTTTGTATTGAAGATAATTATTTTTCTGCAAAACATTGCCTTTTGCATTCCACAGAATTTATTGTTTTAATGGCGAGTAAATAATGACAGCATTTCCACTGTGCCTGATAACTCCTTGTAATGTACTCAAGTACTCAAGCCTGTCCCTGGTACTCACCGAAACCGAACGGTCACCTACAGCCCTCTTGACGATGGAGGTAAAACCTTGCCGGATCACGGGCCGTGGCTCATCCAGAGGCTCCACGCTGACCTCCTCACAGTCCACCAGCAGCTTCACCTGCTCTCCTTTTACACTCAATGCCAGCTTGTGCCACTCACCGTCAAAGAGTTTTTCCACTCTCTGGAAGGTCCGCAGCATCTGTGTGCCTTGTGGGCTGGTGTAGAAGAAGTCCAGGGTTTTAGTGTCGCCCTGAAAACGAAGGCCCACCTGGTCCCGGCCTTCAGGATCACTGACTTGCCACAGATTCCAGGATGTTTTAGCAGTGTCCTTGGGCACTTTGAAGGTGGCGATGACAGAGTAGTCTGACGGTAGGCCGTCCGGGTAGATGTCGCTGGATGGAGAGATGGGTGAGAGCATATGTGCAGTTCACAGGGAAAGGAGAAATGAACAAAAGGGATATTTCAGTGCAAACAAAGCCAAAGAAAAATCAACTTCTGAAAATTTCCAAACAACGCAAAGTAGTTGTGTGAATGATTCAATAAGTCACTCATTAAGACCTGCCTCTGTTGAAAGAGTCACTGAAAAATCCCCACCACTAATTCAGAAACTAATGTATGTCTAGAACTCAAAAACAAAAAACTGTTGGACGGAACCTCAGCCAACTCAAATTTGTGGACTGGAACTAACTCACATACAATGGAGATAATGTGTTACAAGTATACGTATCATGACATAATAGTAGGTTTAGTGAAAAAAAATTGTCCCATGACCGTTTAATTTAAGCTGTGGCCCTAGATACAGTGATGGTAACACCATGGTACTTTTATATATATATATATATTGTGGTACTGAATGATTACCATATTTAAAACATGCTAATATCTTGATAACTTTTGGAACGTATTTTGTTTTATAATGGTCTTTTCCAGTGACCTTCTGTGAGGTTTTGCATTAATCTAAACCAAATGGTCTCCAATTGTTTCCAATTCAGTTTTCTGCTTCTCTTTGTTTCTAAAGTGAACCAGTTTTTTTTAAATTAGCAGTTAATGTTTCCAAGAACAATGTTCATTTATGCACAGTGTGGTTCCACAGCTCTCTTGTTTTCTCTTTTGATGTTGTTGATCCCATTCTGCATCCACATTTGGTGGTTGTTTTACAGTCATGTACTTCTCATGATTATTTGGTCAAGTAGGGGATGTTAGTGGGAGGTAGTTGCGGACAGCATTGCTGGCCCACACGCACAAAAGGAAAGACCCAGCACATGCCATAACCACAGCTGACACGCAGGAACAGCTGCTGATGCTTGAGAAAGATTTGAGAATATAATGCCAACATTTCAGGACAATGACTGTGCTGTTTAGGAACAGACAGCTCTGTGTATGCATACTATATTATGTGTGAGCATATATCTGATAAAATTTTAATCAAACCCCAGATTATAGTAGTGGAAGATTCTGGGAAGCAGGAGCAGGAAATGAGAGATATTGTTTGGAGGCGAGCATGATTACGCTCAGTGGAAAAGCAGAAAGAGTGGAAAAGTGTTATGTCAGAGGGACGATATAAATACCTCGTGCTCTTCTTGAGGTGGAGGGACGGGTTAACCCGGTACGCCACCGCGTCAGGTTCAGACCCGTCGACCCTTCTCACCCCTCTAGACTCGGACAAGCGAAACTCTTCCAACAGGTCATATGCTAAAAATAAAAACAAATGGGCTGCTCAAAAAAAGGGAATTTCAAGGTCGATTTCACTGTGTAATATTCCAAACTGAATTTTAAAAGAGTAAATGCAACTGAGGCCAAGTTTTTCATTATTTACAATAGTCTGTCAGAGTTTATGGATTTACTTAAGCTACAAAATGTTGATGATGTTTGACAGTCTAAATGAAAAAAAAAAAAACTGCAACAAATTAATTTAAGTCTAAGTTATGATTTATTCTCTAGTGCATAGCATAGAAAACCTAATGGAAACTTTTGGATATTTATATGGAATCTGGATTTGGAATTGAGATGACAGATCAGTTTCCACAAAAAAAAAAAAAAAAGTGAGTGTCAGAGACAGAGTTCAATCTACATCAAGTAACCCTACTGCACGGATGATGATGTACTGGCCAGGAATGAATTAAACTGGTCCGTGCTTCCCTCTACTGGTCAATAAGAGGAGCAAATATACTCTTTCATAGCCATTTCACTATAGCTCACCTGATAACTTGCTGCCAGTAGTTGCTTTTCAAAATTTGAAGTCACTTTCATTTACATTGAAACACATATCCTAACATGGTACTGAATTTTGCGGTCAGTTAGATTCTTACTTGGTAATTCCTGACATCTGACAAGGCCAAAGACAGCCAGCAGGACTGTGATAACCAGCATTTTGTTCAAAGCTGGAGCTTTTGAAATGAAGATGGTTGGAATTTGAATGTGCCTGCAAAAGGAGAAAGATTGCAAATATAATGGTAGAAACAACTGTGAACACTTTATAGCACTGACATGTAGACCCTGTTTAACTGGTGATATATTACATAAACGTTCACGGAAAATACAAATTTCACAAAATGGAAAATATTATTTAGCACTAGAAAAAAATCTGCTATTAATATAAATGTGATATTAACTTACATTTCAATTCCAAATGCATTTGAAATGAGATTACTGCTGTGAGATAACACTGGCAAGATGCAATTCACAAACATTTTTAACAAAACTTTCTTTTGTACGTAACCAGATGCATTTATGATAATACGCACACAATTATTTATTTGTACGCACTCTTTTAAAGTTAATATTTCAGCTTTTTATCAGGAGCTTGAAAACCTATGCAATCAGTGCTGAAAAAAACACTAACATATGCATTGATGCAATAAACAGTACAGTACATTTCAGTTCAACTTTCCAATATAAACCATGAAAAGTTCACATGCGTAACAAATGCTGAATAATAATGGTTTAACACAGTGCGGTATGCCATCTTCAGGAGCTCACATTTTAACTGAACTAAACAGCAGTTGCTTGTACTTTTAAATCTGCCATAAACATATGTCATTTACTTACATATTCTTCCGAAGCAAGTTCACTGCAGATTGTTCCTTGGCTGTTCCCGCAGTGATCATGAAGACAGTTTTAAAGAAGCATCTCTGGTCTCAACGTTGACTTTAGCCTAAAACTGCTTAGAAGAAAACCTGATCCATGAGCTCCACTCCACCCTCGGACCCAACAGGCCTTCATCCCTCCAGCACATTATCCTATGCAAACACCGACCTCCACATTCTTCACACAGTCATTCTGCAGTCAGATGTTGCTGTTTGGGGGGACATTTTTAGCCATGTTGTTGTGTTTATCCACATTTCTGGTGGGCAGTGATGTTTAGGCACCTACATCATAGATGGTTCATGCAGATTTGTGCATATTCTATGGCTGCTGCCCCAAAAAAGCACTAAAAAAGAGCACTAATTTGAGCACTAAATGCTCCCCAAACTGTGTGCTGAAATTTCAGATAGGATAGGCACTATAAAAAGAAAAGGTAAACTATCTCTGTTGTCTACAGCAGACAGTGGATCACTGTCTAGATAGCGCACTAGGAGACAGATGTAGTATGTCACGGATAGGCACTAGCAGAGCTCTGCAAACATTCTGAAGGCCACAAACTGACCTGCTCTTCTAAACGATTAACCAGGCCTTAGTGGGAATGAATATATATATATATATATATATATATATATATTGGAGCAGCATTTATAACAGCAACAGAAACTCATGACAACCATTTAAATCTTAAAAACGACATACAAACTGGTAACAAATAATTTTTTTTTAAAAACTGCATGAAGTGTTGTCACTGTGAAGGCCATAACATATTTTTCAAATAATTTTCAGTCATAAAATTCTTATGGATTGGGGCAATGTTTCATTATATAAAGCTGATCACTTACTGTGATCTGAACTCTGCAGTGGCCCAAACATATCCCTGTCCCCCTACAGTATACAGTCATGGCCAAAAATATCAACACCCTTGGTAAATATGATCAAAGAAGGCTGTGAAAATTAATCTGCATTGTTAATCTTTTTGTTCTTTTTTTTTTCAGTTCACAAAAATCTAACCTTTCATTGGATAATAAGAATTTAAAATGGGGGAAATATCATTATGAAATAAATGTTTTTCTCAAATACACGTTGGACAAATACACGCAGAGTTGAGATCACAGTTGGACCGAAGGTTGTTGGTTTGAGTCTCAGATCCGGCAGGGATTGTAGGTGGAGGAGTGAATAACCAACACTCTCTCCACCCTCAAGACCACGACTGAGGTGAGACCCTTGAGCAAGGCACGAACCCCCAACTGCTCCCCGGGCGCCGCAGCAATGGCTGCCCACTGCTCCGGGTGTATGTTCATTACTGTGTGTACACTTGGATGGGTTAAATGCAGAGCACAAATTCTGAGTATGGGTCACCATACTTGGCCACACACCACTTCCCTTTCCCTTTCCCCTTAGAATTGCAGTTTTTACAGGAGTGAAATTGTTGTGTAGAGTTTACCTAGATTACTCAAAATGTCATGACTAAACAACACCACTGGGATATTTCTGATCTTGTTTGAGAAAACAAGCACTCCTTGGTGATGGCCTACAATCTCAGCTTTATTTATTTAACTGCCATCTTAATTCTCCTATCCGTTTCCTCAGCTGTTGTCATTTCTCAAATGCTGTCTGCCTTTTGAGAAAGTTGGCTACAAAATTCACAACAGTTTTTTGGCTTTTTGAGCACAGTCTGTCGAGTAATGTCAGTGTTTGTTTTATTGTTTTATATTTGTGATGGATTTATCACTTGACAGTCTTTACAGATTTGACCTCTCTTGAATTGCCTTACTCAGGCTGTCAGCTGCTATGCCGGGATGCTCACGGCAATCATTGTGGATTCTATCAGTTCATCCCTTAGGACTTGTGTAATCAGCATAAAGTCATAAACCATCGGTTGTGGTGGGAACATCTTTACTGTACTTGAGAAAAAGCTGTTAATGCTTTCTGGGAAATTGGTGACATAATTAGGCCAGTCTGTATCCACATAATGAATCACCATTTGTAGCACTGCATATTCTTTCAAACATGGATCATTTTAAATAGGACACAGGCCTTGACACGTGTTGATTCATTATTGGCCCTTTTGTCATTAGCTAACGCAGCTGTAATGTTGGTGAGAGAAGGTCGGAATAACTGTCAGGAACAATCAAAAGCTTTCCAGGTGCATATTCTCCCTCAGCTTCATTCTCAGCAGCAGCGCTCTTGCTGTTAATCAGCGAGACCAGAAGTTTATGATCTGTCTGGATGGTAAATGTCATAAGAATACTTAATAAAATACCCTGGTTGTCACTTGCCCATACCGCAGATAGGCATTCTTTGTTCATTTTTAGAGTGATTAGTGAACACCTGGCTTTACCAGTCCAATGTGTGCCTTAAAGGGCACATTGGATGCAAAATTCACTTTTAAATGGTGTTTGCATATAAATGTATTAGTAGTGTGTGGTAAAAAACACCGTACAATGATAAAAATCCATTCGCTCATTTTTTTTTAAATCCACAAAAAACCTAAACAATCTCAGTTATCAAGATTTTTGAGTATGACGTCATAATGTTCAGGCCCCGCCCACAGCCACTGACGGACTGTCACATATTTTCATATTTCCCCAAAAACAGCCAGTTGTACGCTGTCCGCCATTTACTCCGCGCTCGTAAGCAATGCAGGTGTTTTGTATTTGGATGTAAAAGTGAACATAAGAGTCTTCATTTTCTCCTGACATCAAAGCCACTGCGAGCAAGTTCCCATATAATCTTAGCATTAGTGGTAAACAGATTTGGCTTGATGTCTGCAATGGAGGGCTCAGAGAGACTATTCTACTCAAGCTCTGATAGCCCCCTTATAGACAGAAAGATAAATAAATAAATATGCATAAAAAGGAGGAGATCAGATGGAGTAGATATACATGCTGTGATGGAGTAGATACACGCTGAGTCTTGCTCCCGCAACTTTTAATTTTATAACTGCCTTAAAAGCCCACGACTTATTTCTATTTTACTACTAATTGGACAATATTGTTGTTGTATACATATCGACACTCGAGGTAAAGCTGGACCAAATTCAAGCTACCGTTATGGAACACACCTCCAAAACTGCTTCACTCGGGACCCACGCCAATTCTCAGGAGGAGCGTACACACGCCTTAGAAACTACATGTGCTATGTTAACAGAGAGCAACGCTAGATTGAGGATCTCGAGCCGGCGTAACAACATAAGAATTATTGGACTACACTCTTAAAAATAAAGGTGCTTCAAAACGTTCTTCACAGCGATGCAATAGAGGAACCATTTTTGGTTCCACAAAGAACAATTCAGTCAAAGGTTCTTTAAAGAACCATCTCTTTGTTACCTTTTTATAATCTGAAGAACCTTCTTTCGTCACAAAGAATCTTTTGTGAAACAGAAAGGTTCTTCAGATATTAAAGGTTCTTTATGGAACCGTATGGCATCGTGAAGCACCTTTATTTTTAAGAGTGTACCTGAATCCATTGAAAGACCTCGGCCCTCTGTTTTCTTCTCTGAGCTACTTGCAGAAGTGTTCGGGGAATCTCCGCTGGAATGTGATAGAGTGCACTCTATCGGTCACTGTCTGACAAACCGAGGCCGGGGCAGAGGCCCGTTATAGTCCAGCTTCACAGGTTTCAGCAGAAAGATCATCCGTGAGGCTAGAGGCGAAGAGCGGAAAGCTTTACTATCACGGCACTCCTGATAGTAAAGAGAGAGCGCTGTAAATTTACTCCCCCCAAATACAATTCCCGCTGGCCCAAGACTCGAACCCACAACCTTTGGATTACGAGTCCGACTCTCTAACCATTAGGCCATGACTTCCCCCAATATTATATACTGACTTAAGTGGCTGACTGATTATCGTTTGGTTGTTGCACCTTAATATGCCTGTGCTCTGTCCGTTCTTAATTTATAGTCACCTATAGTTAGACACTGGGCTGTGCACCCTTGTGTTCACTACTTCACTTTATTAGTTTTTGCAATTTCTTGGTCGTTACACATACCCGCCTAATAGGGTTTGCTGTGCAGCCTACAATATCTGCCGTCATAATACTTTAGATTAGTTCTGTACTGTTTATGTTTGTGTTATTGATATATGATATGATTATGTTTATATTATTGCACATTATTGTTTAATTCATGAGTCCAAGGCTGGACTTCTGTTTCTGTGGCTGTACACACGGTGACTGTAAGACTTTGGAGCTGTGACACTCAGCAAGATGCAGTGTTAGAGTATGGTTTCTATTCTTTATACTGCAAGGTTCTTAAACTTATACATCTGTTTTTCCTGATAAATGTACAGTGCACTTGTGTATGCATGTAATTTATGTTTAATTGTCAACCCTTGTATTTTTATTTATTTTTCCTGTCCAATTATTATTTACATTAAAAGAAGGGGGTGTTGACTTTTATGTAAATGGTGGCAGTGAGACGTCGGAAGTCTGTTTTGCTTGGATAATGTTTGCACTATTTTGGGGATATCTTTGAGGCCACAATTAGGGTTTGTTTCTGTCCTTTTTTTTCTTTCTTTTTTCATTTCCTGTTGCAGAAGCTCAGATGGTTCCAAGTCACTTCAACCCAAGTCAAGTCAAGTCAAGTTGAGCTTTATTGTCATTCCGCTAAATGTGGGCACATACAGTGGAACGAAATGTCGTGCCTCGCAGGACCACGGTGCTACATAAATACAGACATACAACAATGAAGTAAAAAACACTATAAACCTATACACAACTAACCTACTGACAGATTTAACTATAAGTATACTATATATAAGTATTTACCCTATACAAACTAAAAGAATAAAGGATAAAAAATACAAACTATATGAATGCTTCACAAATACTGTACATGTGCAAAGAGAGACATTTTGAGTCAAGTAGCTGGTTGGGGAACAGTGCAGGATGATTTGTAGTGCATGAGCATGTAAACATACATACTGTATATTGCTGAGTCTTTTGTGGGATTGTGTACACGCAGCAGTGTGTGTAAAGTGTCTAGTGCACATAGAGGAGAGTGTGTTACTACAGGTGGTTTGTACAGGCCCACTCACATGTGTGTAGCACACTTCGAATTGCACAAAAAAAGTTCCATACAGTTTTTTCTTTGGTGTGGTAAGGTTGGGGGGTGTTTGGGGTGGTCCATGTTTCAGGAGGTAGGGGTTTGCATGGGGTTTCAGAGGGGGGCGGGGTGATTTGAGTTCAGGGCTCTCACAGCCTGGGGGAAAAAGCTGAAACGGAGTTTCTCCTGAAGTCCATCACAACCTCCTTTGTTTTCTCCACATTGAGGGACAGATTGTTAGTGCCACACCATTCAGCCAGCTGTGCCACTTCCTCTCTGTAGTGCATTTCATCGTTGTTTCTGATGAGAACTACCACTGTTGTGTCATCAGCAAACTTCATGATGTGGTTGGAGCTGAACTTGGCAGTGCAGTCGTGGGTCAGCAGTGTGAAGAGCAGCGGGCTGAGCACACAGCCTTGTGGGGCACCTGTGCTCAATGTGGTAGTGCTCGAGGTGTTGTGGCCGACACGGACTGACTGAGTTCTTCCGGTTAGAAAGTCCAGGATCCAATTGCACAGGGAATCGTTAAGGCCCAGCAGGTTTAGTTTATTTATGAGCTGTTGTGGGATTATTGTGTTGAATGCCGAGCTGAAGTCAATGAACAGCATTCTAACATAGGAGTCTTTATTTTCTTATCATCCGTAGAGCGGTTTGGACGGTATGCAAACTGGAGCGGGTCGAGTGTGTTGGGGAGGCTGGTTTTGATGTTGTGCATGACTAGCCTCTCAAAGCACCATCATGATTGGAGTCAGTGCTATGGGACGGTAGTCATTTAGACAGGACACAGGTGATTTCTTTGGTACCGGTATGATTTGAGACATGTGGGGACGACTGCCTGGCTCAGCGAGGTATTGAAGATATCTGTAAGCACATCTGTCAGCTGTGCAGCACAGTCTCTCAGAACACGGCCAGGTACGTTGTCAGGACCCGCAGCCTTGCGTGGGTTAATCCTAGATAGGGTCTTCCTTACGTCGGCTGGAGACAAACAGAGCGCCCGGTCGTTGGGAGGAGTGGGCAGTTTTTGTGCAGATGTGTCATTCTGCATTTCAAACCGTGAATAAAAGTGGTTGAGTGCATCGGCGAGGGATGTGTCCTCGTCACAGGCCTGTGGCGGGGGCTTGTAGTCAGTGATGGTCTGAATGGCTTGCCACAGGCTCCGTGTGTCTCTGCTGTCTGTGAAGTGATTGTTGATTTTTTGAGCATATGACCGTTTTGCATTTTTGATGCCATGGGACAGACTGGCTCTTGCTGTTTTGAGGGCTGCTTTATCTCCTGATCTGAATGCTTCATCTCTGGTCTTTAGCAGCCCATGAACCTCTGCTGTCAGCCATGGCTTCTGGTTGGCACGTGTGGTGATAGTCTTGGTGACTGTCACATCATCAGTGCACTTTTTGATGTAAGCAGTCACAGTTTCAGTGTACTCATGCAGGTCTGCGTGGTTGTTGTAGGTGGCTGCCTCTTTGGCATTGTCTGGCCATACTGTGATCTGCTTTTGAACCGGTTTGGCGAGTTTGAGAAGTGGTCTATAGGCTGGGATTAGTTCACATGTTGGTAGAACTTTGGTAAAACTGTCTTTAAGTTTGCGTGGTTGAAGTCACCGGCTATGATGAAAAAGCCGTCGGGTTATTGCAATTATTGTTAGTAAGAATATACTGTTTGAGCCAATACAAGTTATTGAAGATGTTAATGGCCGTTATGTCATGGTATCGGGCCTGTTACAGAACCTTCCAGTAGTCCTAGTTTCAATCTATGCTCCTAATTGGGATAATGAGCAATTTTTATTAACCTATTTGCTAAAATTACAAACAGTGACACTCATCACATACTGATTGGGGGGCGACTTTAATCTGGTGCAAGACACAAGTCTTGATAGTTCATCATCTAAGCAAATCAGTTTATCGAACTCTGCCAAAGTAGTGCTTAACTGCTCATCTCATTTAGGTATTTCGGACCCCCGGAGGTTTAAAAACCCCCACAGTAAAGTATTTTCCTTTTTTTCTCCCCCACATCAAAGTTTTTCTTGAATTGACTTTTTTTTGATTGATAATAAATTGTTGCATCTGGTTACTGCTATTAGTTATCACCCAATAGTTATTTCAGATCATGCTCCTACATCACTTGATATTAATTTATAATTTACTACTACCTCTCCATCTCTATGGAAATGTAGTTCTCATTTATTAGCAGATCAGGAGTTTAAAAATGTAGTTGCCACTCAAATTAGTAATTACATTGAATTTAATGATACCTCTGAAGTTAATAGTGAATTTTTTTGGGAAGCCCATCAGGCTCGTGCAGCCTGTGTCTCTAGGCTAATTCCAAGAATTACTTCCCCTAGTGGTAATCTTATTACAGATCCAGCTGAAATCAACACAGTTTTTTTTTATTTCTACATTAACCTTTATACACCGGAGTACTCTTCAGGTTCAGCAAATATCCCCAACCCCTTAGACTCAATAAATTACCCTAGAATTGATGAAGACATTGCTAAAGAACTAGGCAGCCCCATTTCCCCTCAAGAGGTCCAAGAAGCTATTAGGTCAATGCAGAATGGGAAATCCCCAGGCCCTGATGGGTTTACAGTTGAATTGTATAAGGCATATTCTAATGCACTAATCCCAATCTTGGTGAGAATGTATAATGATTCTCTTCAAAAAGGGCAATTGCCCGCAACTTTGTATTCTGCATCCATATCCTTGCTTTTGACAAAGAATAGGGACCCCACATCTTGCGGTAACTATCGACCGATTTCTCAGCTAAACGTAGATTGTAAGATTCTAGCCAAAGATCTCTCTCTTTGCCTCCAAGATGTCATGCCATCCATAATTTCTTTAGATCAAACATGGCTTCACATCGGGGAGGCATTCTTTTTTTTAATACTAGAAGATTACTCAACATTATTTTTTCTCCTTCATCCACTAACCCTGAAGTTATAGTTTCATTGGATGCAGTGAAAGTGTTTGATAGGGTGGAGTGGGAATACCTGTTCTTTGCTTTACGTAAATTCGGATTTGACTCTAAATTAAATTCTTGGATTCGACTTCTTTATGCTTTCCCATCTGCCTCGGTGCATACCAATGGTTTTCGTTCGCCACCCTTTTTGCTCCAACGGGGGATGCGCCAAGGGTGTCCACTCTCGTCCCTGTTATTTCACGAGTTCACACTTACATATATTTAGCACGATAAACGTAATGCGTATTTGGCGAGTATGGTAATACGTTATTGGCGTGCTGTCCTGGGGAAGGGCTCTGTGCTCGGGAACTGCCCGAACCCAGAGTACCCCCCATGTGGTGAGAACTGAATGAAAAATGGAGGAGAAGGGGTGGTGGAGGGATGCTGAGTAATCGTCAAATGAATGGAGGTATGACGGCTGTATTTATATCCATGTACTGATGAACTTGATTACGTGCCACTTGTGTCTAATTAGGCTAAGTATCTGACGTGCTCCTCCCGAACTTTGTTAATTAAACATCATTTCACGAGTTCACACTTACATATATTTAGCACGATAAACGTAATGCGTATTTGGCGAGTATGGTAATACGTTATTGGCGTGCTGTCCTGGGGAAGGGCTCTGTGCTCGGGAACTGCCCGAACCCAGAGTACCCCCCAAAAGCAATATTAGACAGCTGCCATCTGAGATTTCCCCCCCCAAAATACGCACTAGAGATCTGGCGGGAGCTGGTATAAGAGTAGCGTAGATGATGAGCCGGGGGAGCCTGAGTGCTCTGAGGGAGCAGTTTGGCATGCGTGGGTAGGCCCCTCCGGCCGCTGGTGTGAACTGCGCGGTTGAGGGCGACCGGTCAGGGAGGGCTCAAACCGATGCTCAACGGTTGCTCATCACGTTGGGACGGGTGAGCCTTGCCCACCGATTGGAGGAGCAGCGTGATTGATGCCCTGACCAGGAGGACCCGAGTTGCCTGCAGTGGGACAGATCACGGAGTCGGCGTACGGGCCCTACTGGCTGTCAGCCCCTGCTAATTAGAGGACAGAGGGCGTTTATCTGACCAAGAGGACCTATGAAGCCTCCGACTAGAGCACAATACTCCTTCGTCGGACGAGTAGGACCTATTGGTTTGGCAGGTAAAAAGAGTTTGGGCCACCCGACAAGGATGCTCTCGCAACATCCGATGGGAGATCAAGACTCACGGCATCGAATGGATAAGCATGCCTGTGGGTGGCAAGTATAGGAGCCCAGCCGGGAGAACTGCGTCGACGTCCGACACGAGACCAAGGCTACATGCCGGCCGGAAGGTCCTCGCCGGGCGGGTAGGGAGAAAAGAAAACCCGGGACTGGTTTGGCTCTCGCAGACTCCGATGGGAGATGGAGACTCAGGACATCGAACGGGTAAGCTTCACCAGGCGGGGGGAAAAGATGTGGGGATAGAAGGGATAGTTGGACAGTGTTCGGCGGGCGGACGAGACCCGTAGCGGTAGGGTTGGGCCTCGCCGCCTGTCGGACGTAAAATTAGGTGGGAGGCAAAACTGTCACCGACTCTCTCCGGGATCCCAATACTCCCTGAGTCGAACGGGTAAGTCTCGCCGTCCGTAGGATGAAAACGATAAGGTCTGGCTGGGAGGCTCTCGCCGACGCCCGACAGGAGCACAATACTCGCTGTATTGGACGGGTAAGCATCGCCAAGCGTAGGACTTGAAAAGGTAAGGTGTCTGGCCGGGAGTGCTCTCACCGGCGTCCGAAGGGAGATCAAGACTCGCTGTGTCGGACACGTAAAGACGAAAGGGTAAAGTTAGGTCTGGAAGTTTTACCGTCATCCAAATGGTGGGCGTGCCCACCCGTTTGATGGGTTAACCTCGCTGACATAGTAGGAAAAGGTGAGGTTGTCCAGCCGGGAGGCTTCTGCGTCATCCGACGGGAGATCAATACTCGCAGGTCGGATGGTTCGGCCTCACCGGTAGTGGACTGAAAGCTAAGTTGCTTGACCGACCGGTATGTAGTGATCGACTGGGGTTCGATATGGTGGTGCGGGCGGATAGAAAATGTAAGTTTGCCAGGCTGGGGCTCTCGCCAACATCCTGACGGGAGCTCAATACTCGTAGTGTCAGATGGGTAAGCCTTGCCGAGCCAGGGATTTGAAAAGGTAAAGTTGTCAGCCGGGAGGGCTCTCGCCGGCGTTCGTCGGGATATCTGGGCTCACCGAATCGAACTGGCTAGACGGAAAGGTAAAGTTTAGTGGTCGGGAGACCTCACCGTCCACAGACTGGAGATGGGTACTCACAGCCTGTATGGGTAAGTTCGCCAGCCGCAGGTTGGAAAAGGTAAGTTGTCTAGCTGGGAGGCTCTCGCCGACGTCCGAGGGGAGCACAGTACTACTGTGTCGGACGGGTAAGCGTCACCAAGCTTGAGACTTGAAAAGGTAAGGATGTCTGGCCAGGAGTGCTCTCACCGGCGTCCGTCAGAAGATTGAGACTCCCTCTGTTGGACAGTTTAAGACAGAAAATCCGTTGGGTAGTCGGGAGGCTCTCGCCGACATCTGACTGGAAATAACACTCGCAGTCTGGATGGGTAAGTCTCGCCGGCCGTGGGATGGAAAAGGTAAGTTGTCTAGCTGGGAGGCTCTCGCCGACGTCCGAGGGGAGCACAGTACTACTGTGTCGGACGGGTAAGCGTCACCAAGCTTGAGACTTGAAAAGGTAATGTTGTCTGGCCAGGATTGTATCGCCGGCGTCCGTCGGGAGATTGGGGCTCACGTATCGGACAGGTAAAGACGGAAAGGTATAGTTGGGTGGCCGGGAGGCTCTTGCCGTCACCCGACTGGAGATGGATACTCACAGCTAGGATGGGTAAGGCTCTCCGGCCGCAGAATGGAAAAGGTAAGTTGTCCGGCTGGGAGGCTCTGGCCATCGACCCACGGGAGATGGAGGCTCCCGGGTTGGATGGGTGAGTCTCGCCGAGCGTGGGACTCGAAAAGGTAAGTTTTTGACAGTTGGAAGGCTCGCACCGTTAAAAGTTTTTTTTTTTTTTTTTTTTTTTTTTTTTTCTCTTCCTATCCAATGAGAGTTTGGTGGGCTGTTTTAATGTGGAACTGATTCGTTCTAATGTAACTTTGGAAAGCTTCTGAAGACCATCTGCCTAGAGTTTGGATTTGCTGTTTGGAGAGGCCTTTTTGGGCTGCCGATGTTGCTGCCCCAATGCGAAAGCAGTGGCTGGAAAAATTTTTAGCTGGGATGCCTGACGATTGCAAGACTGATTTGAGGTGTTTTTGGAACCAGAAGCGACTGACGGGTTTTTTGGCGTCGTCTATGAATAGGGGTTCGCGGGGAGATTTGGCCTGAGAATTTCTGAGGCGGAGATGCTCTAAGACGGCTTGATAGGGTTGAATGGGAGAAGAGAGTTTGAAAATGTAGATGAAATGACCTTTCTTTGCTTGGTCTGTCTTGCTTTGTTTGATCAGAAATGCGATGGTTTCGCTATCGAGAACTGTTAAGTCTGAGATGGTGGGATTGATGTCTGGGTCGAATTTGGAGGTGGTGGTGAGCTCTGAACATCTCAAGAACCCAAAAAACGCCAGAATGAACATGACGTCGAGTGTGCGGGCGGTACTGGGGGGCTGATAGATGGTGCGGAGGGAGTGGATACATTTGGTGAGGATGTCTAAAGTTATGGGTAGTCTGGAATCGGGACGAGTGGGCCGAGATCGTTGGATTCCTTTGATTAACATAGAGGTTTGAGAATTGCTTAGTTCGGGCGAGGGAGAGCCATACATGAGTTTATGAAAAAATTGGATGCCGCTTAGGTAACCTCTGATGGAGCTGATTTGGAGGCCTTTGATGCTGTTGAGAAAAGAGATAAAAGAGGTTATTGAAAGTAGAGAAAAATCAGGAAAAAGTAAGTTATAAGATAGGTGGAACGACTTAAAACATCTCCATGCTGTCACGTATGACTGGAGGGTCCTGGGAGATACCGCCTGGAGGATGGTGTTGAGTGATTCATCGAAAAGGGGTTTTAATGGGTGCGTTACGGAAATATTAGTTCTGAATAGTGAGGTACTGGAGTTGGGAATTGGTCCGCCTCTGGTGCCAGCATCCTGAATTTCTGCTAATATTTGCGCGCGGACGTTGTTTGCCACTTGTGGTGGTTCGGCGGCGATAGCGTTCGCTGGGATGGGCATGGGTGTGGCGGTGGAGAGTGAATATTGTGGTTTCGCTTGCAAGAGAGGGTTGGCTGGGGGTGGAGCAATGTTTGGCAGCTCATGGGGCCAAACGTTAGTCTGGGCTGTAATTCCTGAACAGGAAGGGGCGGGTTGCAGGGCTGAATGAGGAGGCCACGGAGGCCCAGTGCTTGTCTGTGCTGTGAATACTGAGCCATAGGGCTGCGGAGCTGAGGGTGGTTGCCCGGGTGGCCCTGGCCACGCTTGGGCCGCGGGCCCTGAACTCGGAAAGGTGGGCGGCGGGGCAGAATGTGCCGGCCATTGCAGCCAAGCGCTTGCTTGCGCTGCGGGCCCTGAGTTTAAGAAGGTGGGCTGCGGGGCTGAGATTGGTGGCGGAGGCGGCCAGGCGCCCACTTGAGTTGTGGGCCTTAGCATTAATGAGGGAGGAGCCGCGGTGAAATGCTGAGCTGCAGCCAGATTCTCGCCTGGCCTTGCTTCGGTGGAATAGGGGGCGTGGTCTTGGTTTGCTGCGGGCTTAGCGCCGCTGTTTGATGAGCTGGTCCTTGAGCTGAAGGAGAATGGAGGAGTCTGCCTTGGTGTGTTCACGGATTTGCTGGGTTTTTTCCCCTTCTTTGGGGCTGGAGTGGATTTAGGAGATAGGTTAGCTGGTCTTAGATTTTTATACAAGTCATATAATTCGGCTTTGGTAAACTTGCGTGGGGCCTGGATGTCAGCGTTGCTTAGCGCCTGCCTCAGGCTCGGCACGGTCCATTTTTCTATGGGTGGAATTGTTGGCCTGGTGGACTGGTATGACGACGCTGGGGAAACAGGTGGTGTTCTCGCCGGAGGAGATGAATGAGAACTTCGGCGTTTTGAGAGGCGAGAGGCTGAACGGGTTGTAGGCCGCCCGCGACGAGGAGCCTGGGGCTCGATTGCATTGCTGTGCGGGGAAGCGGAGATCCTGGAACCGGTTGGTTGGGGTGTTGCCGCCGGGGAAGAGACGGATTCCGCTCCTGATGAGGAAGTATCGTGGCGAGACATCGAGGACTATGTCAGACGAGCGAGCAGGATGCTGAGTAATCGTCAAATTAATGGAGGTATGACGGCTGTATTTATATCCATGTACTGATGAACTTGATTACGTGCCACTTGTGTCTAATTAGGCTAAGTATCTGACGTGCTCCTCCCGAACTTTGTTAATTAAACATCATTTCATATAGCTATTGAAACTTTGGCCATCTGGCTTCATAGCCATGATGCATTTAAAGGCATTGTCCGCCATGATCAGGTCCATAAACTTTATGCGGATGATTTGTTATTGTATATCTCCGACCCTTTCATTTCTCTCCCTCCAATACTAGGCATTCTAGACTAGTTTGGCCGCCTCTCAGGGTACGAGTTAAATTTTCAAAAAAGCAAATAAAATTTTATAAATCATTTGGCCAAATCTCTTCCTCTTTCTTCATTCCCCTTTAAGTTAGCCTTGGATGGGTTTAAATATTTGGCCATATTTATAACCAACTCGTTTAAAGAATTTTATACCAATTTAGGACAAATGTAAATTAGATTTTGCTTGATGGAGCTCCCGCTCCTTATCCTTAATAGGTCGCGTGAATCTTATTAAAATTTTTATCTTGCCAGAGTATCTTTTTCAGCATGTCCCATGCTGTATCAATAAATCCTTTTTTTACTAATCTAGACCAGCAATTGAATGGGTTCCTTTGGAGTAACAAGCCAGCTCGTATTCGAAAATCAGTTCTCCAGCTTCCCAAATCTGAAGGGGGTTTAGCACTTACAAACTTTCGATATTACTTCTGGGCGTATAATATTACTAAATTACTTTATTGAGTTGGCCTTAGGTGTTGTGCCTCTAGCCCGCCCTGGTTAGACATAGAGATATCTTCTACTCATTCCTTACTTTCTAATATTTTTGTTCGCAGCTTCCTCTTGAAGTACACAAAATTTCGAGCAATCCAGTAGTTATCAACACTATTAAGATTTGGCTTCAATTCAGGAAACAATTTGTTTTGCACAGAGCCTCGATTTATATGGCAATTTCAAATAATCATTTATTTCCCCCGTCTCTTTTAGACAGTGTCTTCGATATTTGGGCAAGTAAGGGTCTTTGTACTTTTGAACGACTTGTATGAAAAATAAATTTTCTCTTCTTTCTCTTCGTTATCAGTTAAATTCAATCTTCTTAACAGCCATCTTTTTCTTTTTTTTTCAAGTGAGTCATTTTATTCAAAAGTTATTTCCCCATTTTCCCAATCGGCCCCCTGAATCAGAACTTGATTCAATTCTCACCCTTGACCCTGGTCAAGGAAGGCTGATATCGACAATTTATTGTAAAATAATCTCCTTAACCTCATCTCCAGTTGACTCTCTTAATCAAATCTGGGAGCATGACTTGGGCATTGTTATATCTGAAGACCAGTGGAAGAACATTCTTGGTTTAATTCATTCTTCGTCTATTTGTGCTAGACATACTCTAATACAATGTAAAATACTTCACAGAGCTCACTTCACTAATGCTAAACTGGCTAAATTATTTCCTAACAGAAGTGATGCATACAACAGATGCAAACAATCTCCAGCTGATCATATTCATATGTTCTAGTCTTGCCCAAGGCTAATGGACTACTGGTCAGACATTTTTAGAACACTTTATCAGGCCCTTAACACCACCATTGCCCCTAATCAATTGGCTGTTCTGTTCGGCCTTCTTCCAGATTCAGTTGCATCATCCACAGTCAAGTCAAGTCAATATTATTTGTATAGCGCTTTTAACAATGCAAATTGTGTTGCAAAATGCAAAAGCTTTACATCGGCTTGATATAAAGCTGGGTGGCTTTATATCAGCTTTACGGTATTTAGATAGGGAAATAGTTTGTCGAAATCAGCAAAAATCAGCAGCTTAAATCTAGGCTAAAGCAGAATCAGATTGTGCAAAGGACTCATCTGGTTCCTGTGGTCTGATCTGGATACAGTCTGGATCTGGGTGGCTACGGTGTCCTCGGAATAAGAAAGAAACAGACTAATATTAGCGTAGATGCCATTCTTCTAACAATGTAACAAGTACATCAGGTGTTTTGGGAAGTGTTCCTGGTTCCGTTTGACCTAATTAATGCCGCCTAACAATCCTTTAACGGATTTGAATTATAGAAATGTGATAGTGTATTATGTGTAAGCCAGGTTAAAGAGATGGGTCTTTAATCTAGATTTAAACTGACAGTGTGTGCCTGCTTCCCGAACAGTGTTAGGTAGATTGTTCCAGAGTTTGGGCGCTAAATAGGAAAACAATCTCCTGCCCGCAGTTGATTTTGACATTCTAGGTATTATCAAATGGCCAGAGTTTTGAGATCGCAGCGGATGTGAAGGATTATAATGCGATAGGAGCTCGCTCAAGTACTGAGGTGCCAAACCATTCAGGGCTTTATAGGTAATTAGCAAGATCTTAAAATGTATACAATGTTTAATAGGGAGCCAGTGCAGTGTTGACAGAACCGGGTTAATGTGGTCATATTTCCTGGTTCTAGTGAGAACTCTAGCTGCTGCATTTTGAACCAGCTGGAGATTGTTTATTAAACGTGCAGAGCAACCACCCAATAAAGTATTACAATAATCTAGCCTCGAGGTCATGAATGCATGAATTAATGTTTCTGCATTTGACATTGAGAGCATAGGTCGTAATTTAGATATATTTTTAAAATGGAAAAATGCAGTTTTACAAATGCTAGAAACATGTTTTTCGAAGGAAAGATTGCTAAAAAAAGTATGTCTAGGTTCCTAACTGATGACGAAGAATTTACAGAGCAGCCATCAAGTATTAGACAGTGATCTAGGTTATTACATGCAAAAGTTTTTGGTCCAATATTTAACACCTCTGTTTTTTCAGTAAGCAGTAAGAAATTGCTAGACATCCAGTTTTTGATATCAACTATACATTCCGTTAGTTTTGCAAATTGGTAAGTTTCATCAGGTCGCAAAGAAATATAGAGCTGGGTATCATCAACATAACAGTGAAAGCTAACACCATGTTTCCTAATGATATCTCCCAAGGGTAACATGTAAAACGAGAAAAGTAAGGGGCCAAGTACTGAACCTTGAGGTACTCCATACTGCACTTGTGATTGGTATGATACCTCTTCATTTACTGCCACAAATTGATGGCGGTCAGATAAGTACGATTTGAACCATGCCAGTGCACTTCCGCTAATGCCAACATAATTTTCAAGTCTATTTAAAAGAATGTTGTGGTCGATAGTGTCAAACGCGGCGCTAAGATCCAGTAGCACTACAGTTTTTTACAATTGTTATGACAGATTTTTCAATACTTTTAACAATTTTCCAAAACTCTTAACGCACCAACTCACCTAAAACACACAATTGGCAAAACAGTTAATTTCATGCTCAAAATCACACATTGTAAACTAAACCCCAAAACTTATTTTCAAAACACAATACACTATGTCTAACAAAACACTGCAAACATGTTTCAAAATCAAATAATTATTCAAAACACTAACACATGTTCTCTTCCAACAGGAACATTTAGTCAATCATAACACAATGACAAAAAAAAACACTATCATCAGCTGAAATTACAGAAACTGCATTATTTTATGTGTCAGGTCTGCCCTTATACAATAGACAGTATATTGTATTGTTCATAGATTGTGTTTTGCACTGTCGTTTCTTTTGAAGCCTGTCTAAATTTTTGTTTTGTTGGGTTTAGTAAATGCATGCATTTTGTTTCTTTCGCTGCAGAAATTCAATACAAAAAATGAATGACCATCTCAGAGTAGCTTTATAGAATGTACAGTTTATGAAAAAAAAGACAGAGACAGAATTGCTGCAGTAAAGACTTTATTTGCAAAATGACATTACTGCAGATATAAAAACAGAAAAAGCACCGTAATAATAATAAAAAAAAACTAAGTAATCTTCTAATCTGCCCGGTCTTCTGCATTTGGCCACATGTTCTCATCCACATCACACCTGATATCTTCTCTGGCAAGGCATCGTGGGAAGAATCTTTTTGCATGCCTTATCCACCCCTGGCAGTGTTCAGCTGTGATGTCTTGGCATGCAGCATCCATTGTATCCAGGAGGGACATTTGGTCATGTGGACGATGGTCAAAAACCTTCCATCTCCAGGCTGAGAAAAACTCCTCAATGGGGTTGAGGAAAGGGGAGTAAGGGGCAAGGAATTGGGACATCATCCTTGGATGGGCGTCAAACCAGTCTGTGACTGCACCGGAATGGTGGAATGCCACATTGTCCCATGTGATCACATATATTGGCAAGTGGTCCCCCACCTGTCCCCTTTCTACCTCTGGCACCAGTCTTTCGTGCAGGTCTTCTAAAAACAGGAGAAGGCGGTCGGTGTTGTAGGGGCCAATCTCACATTTATGCAGGAGTGCACCATTGTTGGAGATTGTGGCGCACATGGTGATGTTGGCTCCTCTCTGGCCCGACACGGTAACTGTGGCCCTTTTGCCAATTATGTTTCTCCCACGGCGACGCCTTTTCGCCAAGTTGAAGCCAGTCTCGTCAACATAGATAATTTCATGTGGGACTTGATTGGCCTCCAATTCCATGACTCTCTGAACATAATTAGACACAGTGTATGTAAATGCTGTGCTGTACTGTATATCTACTGTATGTCCTAATGTACTCCAGGTTTATAGAGCAGTTTACTGCAAAACACACTGTGTATAGTACAGTAATGACTGTATTGCGTAACCTTACCTGGACGTATTGGTGACGGAGTTCTTTGATACGCTCACTGTTCCTTTCAAAAGGAACTTTGTATAGTTGTTTCATTCGGACTCTGTGTTTAGCTAGAGTCCGAGAAATGGATGGTATGCTGATTGCTGCAATGTTCCCAAAGACAAGGTTGTCCTCTACAACTCTGGACTGAATGTCCTTCAGTTTTATTTCATTGTCAGCAATCACCATGTTGACAATAGCCAACATGGTGATTGCTGTTCTTCATTCAGGAGCTTCCCTCTGCCCCCTGAGGGAGGTAGATGTTGAATCCTTAGAGGGACAAAATACAGTTACATATTAGAGACTGGAGGCATACAGTCACTCTAATACTGTAAATGGTAATATTACAGTATTTACACTTTGCTGTAGCAATATCCTACCTGTTGGTTTCTCTGAAAATACAGACAATGGATGCCACTGTGTCCCGGCTGAGATTTGGCTGTACTCGTTCACCAGCCTCTCTGTATGATAGCCCGTGGTTTATGACATGGTCAATGATAGTAGCTCTTATTTGATCAGTTACCCTAGCTCTGGTCCTTCTTTGAGCGCCACCACGCATTCTAACTCCTCTCCCTCTACCTTGCCCCACTCCTCTCCCTTGTCCTTGTCCTTGACCCACTCCTCTCCCTTGTCCTTGTTCTTGCCCTTGCCCCACTCCTCTCCCTTGTCCTTGTCCTTGCCCCACTCCTCTCCCTTGTCCTTGTCCTTGCCCCACTCCTCTCCCTTGTCCTTGTCCTTGCCCCACTCCTCGCCCTTGTCCTTGTCCTTGTCCTTGCCCCACTCCTCTCCCTTGTCCTTGTCCTTGCCCCACTCATCTCCCTTGTCCTTGTCCTTGCCCCACTCCTCTCCCTTGTCCTTGTCCTTGCCCCACTCCTCTCCCTTGTCCTTGTCCTGGTACTCGTCTTCCTCTACCTCGTGCAGGCATTTCTTTCTTTCTTTCTTTCTTTCTTTCTTTCTTTCTTTCTTTCTTTCTTTCTGTGTTGCTCTATATTGTTCCTTTTCCACACAAGATCAGCCCAAAGAGTCCTCTTTTAGAACATATGATCATGTGATTGAAAGACCCTCAACACCTGAGTGTGCTTCCTAGATGGGAATCAGCTGTGATTTATATATTTGCATAACTTCAATAAGCTGTTTCTCATTATCAATGGAATAAAATACAGGGAATATATTTGTGTTTCAATTCACAATATGAACAGCTGTTCACTTTGACTTTAGCCTGTAAGGTTAGGTTTAGAACATGGTGTTATCTGTTCTGACATACAGTGTTAAAGCATTGGCAAATTTGGCAGTAAAAATCCATTGTTTTGGTCTTGTTTGAGCTTGTGTGTAAAAGAAGTTCAAGCATTTTAAATTTGTGTTAATTGTATGCATTTTGTGTTAAAGCAACAAGAAATGTGTTAATAGTATAGCTTACACAGGCGGATGTAGAGTTTAGGAAACTTGTTAAATATATTGAAAAAAACTGCCATAGCGATTGTAAAAAACTGTAATAGAGAGATACAACCACGATCAGATGATAAAAGCAGGTCGTTTGTAACTCTAATGAGAGCAGTCTCAGTACTATGATATGGTCTTTGTAACTAACCTGGCCAACTTTAACAAATTCACTGATTAGTTCCTCATCAAAGGTACTCATTATATCACCCCAGTACCTTGTACTCCAGCTTTCAGAAATTGTGTAGAAACCAGCCAGTCAGGAACTTATTTCGTAATAGAAGAGATTTTATCCACCTACACTTGTAAGTATAATAATGAAGTATTGTACATCACTAGGTGGAAGAATTGATTATTCTAATTCTATTTATTGAACATATTTCTTTACATACTGCAGCTGGTGACTGTTTATAAAAGCAATAAAGTGACCTAACCGCAATTTGAGTTGCTTGGTTTATACATAAATCTGTAACACTACAGCAAGTAATGTTAAAAATAAATCTAATGGCTTCAAGAAAAATGTGTTTCATAATGAAAAATAAAGCAACTCTCTAAACTGAAATTAATAGAACATACTTGGAAAATAGGGGAAAAAAATACTTTGGTTTTCTACATAGTTTGATGCAACACACTGAATCTATGCCAAAACGTGCACTTTATCATGACGTGGGCAGATCCTATTGCGATAGATCAAACAATTTTGAAAAAATATGTACATGTTGACAAGGATTAGCTTATCAAATGGCTAGTGATTGGTGTACCTTGACAAAAACCTAATGAAAATGACCTTTTTCCACCCCTGCTGTCAGGTGTTGTGCAGGACTAGGCTGCCATTTCCTATAGGAGGATGTTGAGGATTAACGCCATAGCATTACTGACCTCACATCATCTCATCTGATTACACTCTGACACACTAACATGAATCCAACCAACATTAAAGGCCATCTGGCATCTTTACACAAGATATGTTGGTCCTATTTACTGGCAAAGGGACTGCCACAGGCTACGAGGCTGTCAACGCACTTTAGTCTCATAAAATGTTTTATTTTCTTCAAAAGACCTGTTAATCGCAGGCCTGAGACCTTGTTGTTTAAATGTGCCTCAGTCAAAATGCATCTTTGTTTGGATGTTTTACAGAAGTCAGAGACCTTGGACAGATGGAAACAAAGGAGACTTTGAAGGTTGTATATATTGTTGAGCTTTCTGCAAGCATATTTATTACAAAAAGTTGAGTAATTTGCATCACTCAGGCAAAAAGGAACCATAGAGTACACAGGCATGATTGCACTTATGAATGTTTTTAGTCAGAAAGTTCTAGTCACAGTAAGGTGGCACGCAATCTGTGATTTGATAGAACGAACATTACTGCGGGTGCTACAGACAGTTGTTTTATATGTAAGTTTAAAGGCCATGATCAGGATTAACTGTAGTGTATGATAGCAGGGGTTACAGTTGTAGTGTAGCAGTGGTATTGTATTGCCCTTTAAATGCATAACAGCAGCTTGTCATTGCACTTTAAATAGATGAATAAATAATTGTGGTGTCCTGGCAGAATACAAGGGCATCTTATCACCAACAAGCATGTCCGCTGGAGGAAACGACGATTCAGCTTCTCCCTCAACGCAAACATGTGGAAAAGTGTTAGTTTACCTAACAACATACAGTCTTCTTGTGTTCGCTGACCTTTCCCAGCAATCGAACAAAATATTATTGACGCAACATTCACGTAAAGTACAGGACAAATACACAAAGCCATTGCATTCCACACACACACACACACACACACACTCCAAATGAACTTCCTTTTTTACATTCACAACAGAATAATTTACATCTTGCTACGCTTTTTAAAAACGATAACACTTTGCAGTCTTTAGTGTCAATCTACATCTGTCCAGTCTCGGTTTAGTGTGTGCTAACCCAGTGCTACCAGAATGGAGGCCTGGAACGAGGCCGTTTCTGCCGACTAGACTGATGACTATCTCTTGGTGGTCTTAGCCAGTTTGCTAGTAGGGGTGCTCCTCCGTTGGGGAGTTGGGATTTTGGAGGGTTTGCCTCCATGTTGACGTGAGGCTGAGCGTGGCGTCGGTCGTCCTGAGTCTGTCACTGTCTCCGAGACATCTGAGCAAACTGACAGGATGTCTGAAATATCGAAGTCTGAGGCATCGCTGCCACGGCGACTGCTCCCTCGGCTTCCTGCTTTGCTGCCAGGTCTGCTTGGGATCTTACTCAACCCTAAGGAGAAAGATCAAAGCCAGTTACATCTCAGTACTATGATACTGGCATCCACATAAAGGCACAAGACTAAGATAACAATTGATATTTTTTCAGCCTCTTGATGATGCTTGATATGTGTTTAGATTTTGTGCTGTCTCAGTCTCCGTGCACTGGAGCATGTCACAAAAACGAACTGAAATGCATATAGAATACTTGCCTAAAAAAAAAAAAAAAGAAATGAACCAATTCAAATCAAAAACAGAAATTCTGAGATTATGTAATCAGTATGGAAAGTGTGTTTCTTTCTAAAGGAGTGTAACTGCTGCAGAGCTGGAAAGTCAGCATCTTTGCGGCCGATACACTGATAAACACCAGTTTATTAATAAATAATTATATCTCCTGGCTATTTCCCAACACATTCATAGTCATTACTTTTGTGGGTACTTTGCAGCAAGCTTTATGAGTGTGCTTGAATGCAAGCAATTACGTAACTAATTAATATGTGATTAGTGGACAAATGGCTTATATCGACAACCTACTATTCAACTAGAAAAATCTTTAGTTGGGGCAGGCCTATTATAGTCATATATTATCATTCATACTGGACAGTAATATTTAACTAAATGTTTTTTTTAGCCTATGTAACATTTAAAAATTTTGTTCTGTATTCTCTTTTGGAATCGGAATCAGAATGAGCTTTATTGCCAGGTATGTTTACACATACGAGGAATTTGTTTTCATGACAGAAGCTTCCACAGTGCAACAGAAAGACAGTGACAGGACAAAAACACAGATAAGAAAATAAGAAAATAGAACAAGTGGGTGATGCATAGTTGAATACTTGACAGATTTGATCCAACAAAACTGATCTATATAGTCTCATAATACCAAGAGACAGAGTCCAATAAACTCAATGTAGTATTTTGTGAATATTCAGTATATCGCACAGTAGCAGCAGTAAAACATTATGAAGAACAGAAGGTGTGTCCGACTCACCCATGGCTTGACCTCTGGCCTTCATGACTGCAGCATTTATCAAGGATCCATCCTCTACCGACTGAAAGCCTTTTCCCGACAAATAGCCTGGAAGACGAAGCTTGCTGCCCTGAATAGGGGTGTTCTGAAAGATGTCATGATTCAGAAACGAATAGGCCAGTTAGAAAAGGACAATGAAGAGGCAGATAACTGACTGTTTGCTGACAGCAACCTTTAGCTAAGAAGAGCTTTCTAAGATGCAGATATACCCAGTGGGTTTCTGCTCTAACATGCTGGCAATGAAACTGCACTCAAACACATAATTTGACATAACAGAACACAGAAATCCAGACTGAAACAGTAACTTGACAGAGGTGGTTTAGGAGTGCCGTATTTCGTTTCACTCCCTCAACTGAATGTGTTTGTTAATCCCAAATCTTTGCAGTGTGTACAGTACATGGCCAGTATGATGAAATAAATGCATGAAAGACAAGAAAATTACAGTATACTGCTTACACTGAATCAAATTCAGCCATGCACATCAGCAGAAAGAAACTATTTAGAGTTCTGGATGTAGAACAGATCTTACAAGCATAGTTTTAGTGGCAAGAGGACAGAAAACTGTTCATTATTCAGTTAGTGCTTGAAGAATGAGAAAGAGGGTGATTTTTAGAAAAGGCCCAGACTGTATTTGTATATCAAGCTAATTTGATTTAAGACAATCACACCATCCCCTTTGCGAAAGAGAGGTTTAAAGATCAGAATCAGAGGACCGAAGCAAACACATCCGCCTTAATAACGGACCACTTCCATGCATCATTGCAAAACCAGAGAAAGAGATTGAACTCAATCCCAAATCCACACAGGAAGCAATTAGATCAGTAACAAGGCAGAGACAGAGGTCAAGAGCAGGAGACAGAGATTAGATGGGGATTTGTCACTCATTTCTTAAGCACTATACCTCATTGGATGACCCTTGGCTGTCAAAGGAGTCAGATGATTTAAGAGGAGTAGCTGATTTGCTGTTTGTCAGCCAGGGTTTATCATAATTGCGGGTTAAATGTTGGGGTGTCTGTGAGAAATAATTGTGGATCAACCACATACGAAGGGTAGCAATAGAAACAAAAAGGCAGACAATCCAAGAACCAATTATATATCAACAAATAATGATGGGGCTATGTATGGCTCTGTTCCAAATCTTAGTGAGCACCCTATGTAAGGCAGATGTCACAGATAAACTCCTGACAAAACATGTTTATGCTGCCTTCCAAAATAACCTTTTTGGCCATTCGATTCAAACAATGAGATGAATTTAAATGATAAACATGATTCATTCAATACTGAATGACTACTACTAAATATTGATTAAAAAACTGTTTACTCTAAATAAAAAAGTGTTTTCATGTGTGCTATGCATTTTATTCTGATATATTAGCAATAAAGCGCTATGCTATATGCTATGTTCGGTCAGATTGTTGCCTTACAAAGCAGCTGCCTGTAAGGCCGTTTCCACCGCAGGAACCAGGATCTAAATAAAGTTCTGGGCAATTTCAGAACATTCAGAAATTGAGAAACATCTCTGGACTGGGAGGAGAAGTCGCGCACTGTCCCACATTACCACACTATTTGCCTGATCTTCACGGTACTTTAGGCTGCGATGGAAATGCAGACAGCAACAGATCTGGGGGAAAAAAAAGCTCCAGGGAAAAAATTTCCTGGGGCAAATTGTTCCAGGTAATTTCGGTGGAAAAGCAGCTTATGTAGGCAGTGGACAGCAAGGCAGCTCAATAGGTTTTGGAACAAAGCTTCATGATCGGTGGCAGGAAAATGTGACAAAAACACAGAAGTTACACATTTCTGTACTCGCTAATCAACAATATCCATACCTTGGGTGTGGAGCCAGGTGGGTTGGGTTGTGCGGGGCAGCTGTGGCTAGAGTTGGATCTGTTAGGGGAGGCACCTCTTGAGGACGGTCGTGACCTTCGACCTCTGTAGCGGAAACTGGCCATCACCTGGGTGGTGCCTTCTGGGAGAATAAACTTCTCGCGCAGCTCCACGTTGGTTCTGCCCTTAGCTGGAGGAACGACATTAAACAGTGCAATGAGCCTGGAGCCAAGACCACAGCAAAACCTTTAACACGGGTTCAGAAAATAAGCCTCTGAAATTCAAAGGAAATTCAATGGCTTTAGTTCAACTTGAGGTCTATGCCCAACATCTGTGGTACCAACGATTACAAGTCGATTTACTTCAACTCTTTATTATGTCATCTGTGAAGTTGTATATATCAATTTAATCACCCCACAGTAATTAGTGCTAACAAATTTGTTCACAAGTTTGATTGAAATTGAGGGGCAAGGCCATTTTTTGTGGTAATCAACAGCAAACTACAGATGCTGTTCTCAGAGCTCAACTTGTTTTGAATCTAAAACCTTCCTTTAAAACATGTTTCAGGAACTTATTTCAGAAAGCCAGTTTAAAGGTTCTGATCTTGGTTGATTTTCTTTTAACCAGGCTAGGGAATGATGGGCACCCACTCAAATGAACAAAACATGGTTCAGAGTTTTGTGCTTTGGTTTGATGAAGGGAATGATTTGCATGCAATTCACATCACTGCCAAAAATATATAGTATAAAATAAATAATAATAAATAAATAATACATTGATGCTGCATAAAAATGTATAGTAGAGCAGGATTCACCTTCAGAGACTGCAGTTTAGAAAAACTATTTAGCAAGAAATATTTGATTTATTGTGTCTAGTTCCATTTAATGTGATGAATTATTCATATCTTGCATAGATGAGATTGTCGAGCAAGTTTCACTGCACTGCAACAGAGCTACAATAAGCACATGCAGAGAAAGCGAGAGAGGACACATGACGCAACACAAAACCACATGCTAAAACAGTCCCAGACAGCACGATGGAAAGGGAAGCGTGAGATTAATGTTAATGAGAATACCATTCAGGGATCACTGCAGCGCGCGCACACACACACACACACACACACACACACACACACTGGGATGCACACATACCACTGGGATGGAGCAATGAGAGAAAGTGTGAGAGTTGCCAACCTATAGGAGACTGAGTAATTGAAGAATTTGATTCCGAGCGCAACATTTTACTCCCGTGGTGGTGAACTAGAAGAAACGATAATTGGGTTTACAAACAAAGCAGCAGGAGAAGGGAAATTCTGAAAGAAAGGCTTCATGGGAAGAGACCGGCAAGCTTTAAGAATCCCATAAACAGCCAATTAGAGTGCAGGAAGAAAAGATTCAGCCACAACACATGATTACAGCCTACATAAGAGTATCCATCAGTAACATTCTCAGCTCTCTAAAATTTTAAACTGCTTTAATTATTGGGAATTTTAGATTCTGTTCCAAAACCTAGTGAGCTGAATTGCTTTCTACTGTCTACATTGGCAGGTGCCTCCTATAAAGCAGCATCTGAACTGAAATGGAACCTCACAAGTGACACAGTAGTCCATTTTTAAATGAGACTTGATCTTTTTGTTCTATATGTTTCAGTACTGAACAAAGCTGGTGTCACCGATTGCCTTCACCACAAAGGATTCACTGCTTTTGAATTTGGCCAAAACAAGGTTTCTTAGAAGGCATCATAATAATGAAACTGTTAAGATGCTTTCTACGTAGGCAACCCAGCTAGTTCTTTGGAACAGAACCTTTGTGTCTGCAACATGTCTTGGTGGGAACAAAACACAGTTTATAAACAAGTTGAACAATTTTGTTCTACACAATATCAATGGATTTAAAAGACATGTCTGAACAGCGTAAGCCGAAGTTGAGTACAACATAAAGTGGACATTACCTCTGCAAGGGTCATTTTTCACCAGGAACTCATCCAGGGCCATCCAACCACCACCCACCCGCACCATCACCGTACTGCGCAGGATACGCACCAGCCGCAGCTGCTGTGAATCTCCAAACTGAACATGAACAGAGAACACAGTCATTCCTCCAAAATACAGTCATGTTTGTCAGTGACAGGCACACAGCAGAGCAACATCAGAAACCTGGGCGCTGTAACACACTTTTCAAAAGAGTAAAAACTAGCCATCAAACATGTGGTGGAAGCAGTGAATCAAATCACAAGATTATTAGTCCCAGTTAGATGCTATTTCTGTTCTGTTTATCTCTGGCTTCCTCTTGTTGCTCTGCTGAGCCATTTGATCAAAACTCATTTTGATTGAGACACAACATTGGTTTCATTCCAGAGAACATGAAATGAGTGGTCAATCCAACTGGTTTCTTTTGCGGCTTTGTGTTAATTTAAGATTGATCATGAAAAAAAAAAAAATCTTGTGTGGTGGTGTGGCTCATTATATGTTATTAAATGTGTACAAAGTCATTTCACAGTTTGTATTACTAGCTGATTAGACACCTGTGGGCGTGGATGAAGCAAAATCAAAAGATTTTCATAATAAACTGCATTACAGAAATATTAAATCTGCTGGCATATCTGTCAACCATGACTTTATTCCACATTTAAAAGTGTCCTATATATGCATAAACAATTATTTTACTCTTCATAGCAAAATAAACAACTACGTTCATACTAGTAATTCATCATGTTAAACATTTGTCAGATATACCAATTTCTTTATGTGTGAAACTTTATTACAATAGACAAAGTCACTTTTAGGACAAGGTGGACAGGACTGTGATCAGTGTGTCCACTAGTGTGTGCTATAAGTGCATTCTACACCCTCTGGCCGAGGCTCCGTTTTCATACAGATATGGGCACTGGCACGAGACATAGGGGAACAACTCTGTTGCATTCCCCTACATCCTCCATGCCAAAGATAGGAGCTAAAGAAAACAACAAGCCAAATGATTGCTGCCAGTTGGATATGGCCAAGGCATACGGATTTCACAGCACAGAAAATTATGGCCTCATGCTTTCTGTTCAAAAAAAGAAATCATACCATATACCAAAGTTTTTCCACAAACCAACAATACAAACAGAAGTTGCACCATCTAGAACTACAAACTACCATTCTCATAGAGGATGCGTGTGTTGACACTGATGCTCGACTCCAACCACACACAATAGGAACAATATGGAAGAATGGCTGAGATCGACTCGCTGAAACTTAATATGACCGACACACTGATGGCCACCCGCTGAGCATCTCTCTGGCCTGCAAGCCCTTGATTCTCAAAGTGATACCCAGAATGAATCGAAACCACTGGTGAATTTGGTGATTGGGGGGGGAGGAGAAGATGAATTTTGAAGCATGATCAAGAGAAATAGTCAATCACAACAAACGGCTTTAAGAATGACCATTTACCAGGATGCAGCTTTCCAAAACGGCAACGTGTAGATGGGGGGTTAGATTTTGATTGTCCCTGTTTGTTATATTCTCGTCGGCGATTAAGGGGTCATGTAAGCAGTGAACGAGACCAAACTGTCAAAAGAACGGTTTCAGTTGATGTGATATAAAGTTCTCAATACAAAGGAAGAAAAAACATGAGGTTTGCATGGCCTGCCCGATAAAAGAGTCAAGGATCTTCCCAAAACACCACCCCGAGAAAGCATGTAGCTCATGATTTTATGTGATTTATATCGGGAGAATCATGCATCTTTCAGCTCGAAATGTCTCCTGAAGCTTTGGCTTTTTTGAACAAACTGTGGTTAAAAGAAAAAGTGAGGCTCTCATAAAGCAGAACTCAAATAAGATCAAGTAAATTAAGCAGGTAGCAGAAGGCAAGCGTACTGTTATGCTGCAAAAGCTGTCGCAAATTATAACAAAAAAGCAGAATGCAGTGCTGCAGGGGAAAATGCATTTGAACTCAAAAGCAGATAGTTGAATCTAAACATGATTTCTAAAAAATAAAAACATCCTAAAATGCCCTAAAAAGCTGGGCGTCTGTAAAACAAGTCAACCCCTTTTACGAACTGATTGCTATCACTGCATACACAGTATTTACTGTCATTAAATTACTGTATTAACTACTAGCAAGATTTTAGAAAAACTGCATTAATGAATTAAAGTAAAAATAGAATTGATTATTATTAATAAATGCAATCATTGATTGTTTATTTGGCTTTCAGCTGATAAGCTGTTTAAGATGGGGGACAAGCTATAACACTATAAAGTATTATTATTTCTTTTTTTGAGTAATGCTCAATGTTGATTTCATGTTGACTAGAAACTATTTCCCAAATATTTGTGCTTGTTTAACTCAGACTTAATCTGCCTTAAATTACTCAGGGCACTATTTCACAACATATGAGATATTAAGGGCATATCAGCACTAAATTATTTTTTTGTGTCGTTTCGTATTAAGGATATAGAAATGTTCATCTCTATTTATAGCTTTCTCAAGCCACTGTGCTTCAATGCCAGTGGAGATTTGCACACAGCCATGCCACAAACTAAATGGCTGGCTTTGGGAAGAGAGTTAAAAACTTCTTTAAATATGGTTATCCGCTTGTGAGTTTAAGACAGCCTTAAATATTGGGGATTCAAAGACATAGTGACAATGAATCAGATAAAACAAAAAGCAAATCTTTCAAAAGCACTATGCATGTATACCTGATTTCCAAGGTAGAACTGATGTTGGGGAAAAACAGCAAAAAGACAAACATTAGTAAATATCAGTTCACTCTTTTTGGTTTTTACAATAAGGAAACAAAGTTCTATACAACTTTTCTTCAGAGTGGCACAGTTACAGGCCTCCAGCCAGTCAGCGGAAATATGTATTCATAATCACCTTTATTATTCCCTCAGATTACTGGCAGCTGTAGAATGACTGACCGTGACCAAATGTTACGGGACCAGTTTATTAGGAGTGTTGGAGAGAAGTGGACCGGGGGAAAACCCTAAAACTTTCAAATTTGAGAGACTGAAAAATGCAATGGCACGTAAAAATGTAATAAAGTCATTCTCTTTGGCAACAGCAGTGTCGGGGCAAAGAGGTTTGGGTAGATGAGCAGTTTAACAGGGGTCTGTGGAACACTGCCAACTTTCCAGACTTCATGTTCTCAAAACATTCCTTATATCGGCTTTGATACAAGGGATCAGGGCCTTTTCATTTGGATACAAACAATGTTTGACTGAACTTTGCTAGACTGTTTACATACAATTACGTTATCACCACAAAAATAACATATTCTGTAATAAAATCAATAAAAAGGTAAATGCTGATTTTACGTCGTATTTTCTGAGAAAACTAGATAACCTTTGTTGTAAAATGACAAATTTAGGTTAATAAACTATTTATTTCATTCATCACCTTGTTTCCACAACCATAGTACTTTGAGGGTCTTGTGAGGGACTTTATTTTTGTCTCTTTATTTTGAAAATCTTAGGGTTCTTGGCCAAAATCTGTCACTTACCCGATATTTGTTGGCGCCAATCTGCTCTACTTGGAACCGTTTTGGACACTTGCACTTTGCAACTTGGCGAGTCACCTAAAAAAAAGTCATAATTCAGACAGAAAACATCTACAAGAAACGCCATCTGTAATGCTTCCAATGACTGTGTAGAACTTTCCAGAAAGTAAGCTGATAACATTTACCTCATCTTCAATTTTGTCAGCATCGGTTAATGGTTTGTAAGCATCTTTGTTGGGATGTAGAGCAGCCACAAACTCATAGTAGTCGATGTAGCCGTCGCCGTCCCGATCAAAGATGTCTGCCACAGCGCTCATCTCCAGACGACTGGTGGGGAACTCTACAGGACCAGAGCGGCGTTGAGGGCAAAGCATGAAAAACTTTAGACCTAAACAACACATGGTTTGAGATCTTTGCTTACTTGAGGACAGGATGCCATCGATGAATTCCTGCCTTGTGACTTTGCCATCCTGGTCTTTATCAATACGGCGGAAGAAGTCCATGACACGTGATTTCTTGTGGTTCATCCAGCGCATGTAGCGCTTCCTCCACACGTCAAAGTCAAAGTTTGCAAACTCTTTCAGCTGAGGGCAGATAAGAGTAAAAAATGAGTGTGAAGGCACCTGACATGAATCTGAGACAGGTGTGAGGTCAGGTGTGCATGTGTGTCTGACCTCCTCTAGTCTGTCCAGAGCATCGTTGAGCTTCCTCCTCCTGTCCAGTGCTAGCAGCCACACCTGCTGCCACTTACTAACCAGCAGGTTCACTCTGGGGTTCTTAGTCTCGATTTGTGCCTGTGATGCTGCGGCGTACATGGACTGTGTAGGAGATCTCTTTCCTGATGACCAAACAAACAAATGGCTTCATCAGCCAAACCTAAACAACCAGTGAGTGCACTTCTGATTGGTAGAATGTATTACAAAAGCTGGTGATGTTTTTGTCTACGAGCTAATTATTAGCATTAATTAGTCATACTAGCTCAAGTGCACACATTTGCATTTATTCATTTAATAACAGATGCTGTTATTTAAATGAGGAGAGCTACACCATAGGTGGCTCATTCTAAGGAGACAATAACATGGGAAGAGTCATAATACAAAACTACAACCTCGTTGAGAAAAGCACAAGCTAGGACAGAGATGAAGATGACACACAGTAAATCCGGGGTTATAAGTGTGGGGGTGGCAAAGGGGGCTGTGGTGTTGCTTAAGAGTTCATGGGTCACCCTTTGGTTATGAGCCCAAAACTTTACCAAATAGTCTACTTTAGGGCTGTGTCCAAATTGCATACTTCGCTACTGTGGTAGGCGAAAATCAGTTTGTGAAAGGAGTAGTATGTCTCATAAAAGTACACTGAAAAAGATTTTATTTTGGACCAAAAACAAACAAAAATACTATGTGTTACAGCCAAATATAGTTCTCAAATTATAATTATGGTTTGGTTCAAAATTTACATTTTGATTTAATATTAATCAAAAATACTGATCCCAAAGACAAAAACAAAGTAAAAAGATTATTTATTTTGAAGACCACACCATACTTTATACCACCCAAAACACTATATATTTTTAGTCATAAGGTAAAATCTTACTTAAATGTAGGTCAATATTTTTTGTTTGTTCATTTTTGACAACTTAATTTCACCAGATTGGATTCGCTCAGATTGGATGCTGGTACTCACTGGCTGTCCGTCCTTTCTCTGGAACAGGGATTTGAGACTGAACCGGAGGATCCGCTGTGGCTCTTCTCTTATGAGTTTTGGTGATTTTGTCCACATCTGGTTGTTTTCTGGTCATCTCTTCCATGAATGCCTGGTGCACAACAGAGACACAAACAGCTTGTTTCTACAATTCATACTAGTAAACCTTAAAACTAATTATGCAATGCTGTTACAGCTCTTGACGGTACCTGGTGCTCAGCGATGAGCGTTTTGACTTCCTCTAACTCTTGAGGAAGGGGTTCCTTGTCTTTCTCGCCGAGCGTGGTTTCAGCCCACTGCAGCCAGGTCAGCAGGTTCTCCAGCAGTTCTTGAGTGGCCAGCAGCTCAGTCAGAGCACTGGAGAGTCTCTGCTGGTGCTGTCGGGCCCAGGCTGTTACCTGACCATCACACACAAATCTGATCATACCGTACACAGCGCTAACAGTTGTGGATCATCCACTGTGGAATCTGACCCACAACCTTTTGGTTACCAACCCAGATATTTGAAGTAGCACACAAAACAGGAAAATACTTCCTTAATCTGGCAAGATCTGATTGGCTGCCTTCACACAATTTTCGGAAATACCAGAAAAACGTAGTTTTATAAGTCTGCCTGGAACTGTTGTATTTATAAAGTTAATAAAATGAGCACTTTTGAAAAGTAACTCGTTTATGGATTCATTGATCCAGATGAGAGTGGTGTCAAATCTCTGAAAAACACTTGAAAGTGTTGTTTAAGGCAGATACATGCTTTTTCTGTATTTTTTGTGCAACCAAATGTTCTTTTTTCCTCACTCTTTCAGTTTTGTGGTAAAAATCTGTCATTGAATGCGTTTGGACATTCTACATGTCCCTCAGATGGTTTGAAGTGAGCAGAACTTAATGCTCTACTTTTAGTAATCTACTTTCATAAAAATATACATTTGATGCCTAAATACGATGTGCTTCTCATCAGAATGATTGGGAGAAATAGACGAACCTCCTCAAACCGCGCTTTAATGATGGTGTTCCAGTGTTTGATGGTGGTGATGGAGTCTGGGTGGCAGATGGACAGGATGGCTTCTCCCATGCTCGTGGCTTTATTCAGGGCCAGTCGCTTCTCCTCCAGCTTCTTCATAAACTCCTGCATGCATCAAAAGTTCTTCCATTATTAAATGGCCAAGTTAATACAAAGAGTAGCCCATCTTCATGATCCGAGCACACGAATAATGCCTGATGAGTGAGTTGACGATACTGTGCAAGCCTGAGGCGCGTACTGGAAATATGCTTATTATTTTGACTGTTATTAATTTACATTTTATTAAAACCTGCAAAAACCTTTCTGTCGAGTGATTTCAATTTTACAATAGTTTATTGTGCATGCATATTCTTTTTAAAGTTACTTAAGCAAAAAGGAGTTTATAAGACTTTAAAAGAAGTTTATTCATTCTTTATACTGTAGACATGTAGAACAAATCCGCGGTTATGCATCAATGTCTGTAATGTGTGCTGCAGGTGTGAAACTTTTAGGAATCTTATCCAAGTTGAAGGCTAGTCAATATTGGTCAGTCAGTCGTATCTGACATGGATCAGCGAATGAAACTGTGACCACAAACACCATTAACTTATATGTATGCCATCGATGGCATCCTATTCTCAGTATGTAGAGATTATGTATTACTACCTATCATTAGTAACTGGCGTTTTTACCAAAACATATCATCTCCCAGGATGTTTGCTTTCTCAAACTGTGAACGTGAATAACGTGTCGGGAACAAACTATTTTGGATATTGAATATGAGATCACACTATATGAGATGAAATATGGGAACTCTTTCCTGGCAAGCAGTAGTTAATAAAGATTTGAAGCCATGTATGGCTTTTGTTACTCAGTTGGACATGGAGAGAGACCGGCTACAGATCACTACCTCACATTATGAGTGGAGCTAATAAAAAAAGAATGTCAGGGTTGTGGAAAACACACACACACACAAACACACACGTTCTGTCTTGGAAAGATTACGATCCTTCTGGCACACAAAGTTGCAATGTAGAACAGATACAATTTCATTTTTTGTGTATGTGGCCCATCATTGTTTCCAGTAAATACTGATATGCTATTGTCACTGAAAGGTTTTACAAGGTAAACGTCACACTGATTAATTTGTCTCGTGTGGATTCTTTGTTATTGTTGTGGGAAACTTGCCTTGTGCTGTTCAATGAGAGCGCGGAGGGCTTCTTCATCGTCAGGCAGGGCACCGTGGAAGCGAAGGCTCTGCTCGGCCTCGGCAAGCCACTCCAGTAAGATATGAACAGTGGAGTGGAACTCCTCAGCCTGAGGAACAGTGTACAGATGTGTTATAAGCGTGCATTCACAAAGAGCAATTTAAAGGTGACAAGACATTTTTTCTTTTTTTTTTCCAAATAATTTTTTACAGATTTTATATATAGAATATTAATTTAATAATAATATTATATTTTAATGAGCCGAAAAGAACGCACATCACAATCTGTTTATCAATCTGCACTGGCTACAAACACCTGCTCGCATAAAATTCAAGGCATAGATGTTTGCCTACAAAACCACCTCTGGCTCTGCACCCCTTTACCTAAATTCATTACTTCAGACTTGTGTGCCTCTAGAAGCTTGTGTTCTGCAAGTGAACGTCCCTTTATTGTTCATCCCAAAGAGGCACAAAATCACTTTCACAGACTTTTAAATGAAATGTTCCCTCCTGGTGGAATGACCTGCCCAACTCAATCCTTAATCATCTTCAAGAAACGGCTAAAAACATCTCTTGCATCATTATGTGACCCTCTAACTCTAGCACTCTCTATTCTAATTCTATTCTTAAAGAAAAAAAAACTTTTAGACTTGCACTCTATTCATTTACAAACTGCTTGTTTTCTTAGAAAAAAACACACTAGCTTCACTATTCTTTTTGTATTCTATCTAGTTGTTTTCTTTTATTTATTATACAATTAACAAAAAGCCAGAAAAGGCCTTTAACACTAGCTTGCACTATTCTTTTTCTTTTCTGTTCTATCCATTTTCTTTTTATTTATCATATAATAAAAAAAAACACGTAATGCGTTAAGCTACCTGAAATTTGTTATAGCACTTGCATATTTTTGCTTTTTTGTTGATTTTGATTTCTTCAGTTTCCTCATTTGTAACTGAATGTGTAAATATATATATATATCAGATGGTGGATCAGCACCTAGAGATGACCTCTACAGCCAGGACACCTAGATGAGCCCCAGAGACTGATCCCCAATGAAGACCCTGTCTCCAAGACAGCCATCGGGACAAGACCCCAGGAACCAGATGAGTCCTTTGCACGATCTGACTCTGCTTTAGTCTAGAATTAAACTGCAGATTTTGTCTGGCCAGAGGAGAATGACACTATTTCGACAAACTATTTCCCCATCTAAATACTGTAAAGCTGATATAAAGCCACCCAGCTCTATATCAAGCCGATGTAAAGCTGCTTCGACACAATTTGCATTGTTAAAAGCCCTATACAAATAATATTGACTTGACTTGACTATATATATATATATATATATATATATATATATATATATATTGTGGCGGGAGGAGCCAACGACAGACACAGTGGGCGTGGCGTCAAGCCTCGGAGAGGCTTTTATTAAACAATACATTAAAATAAAGTGTCCAAAGGGGGAAAAGTGTCCAAAATAAACAGGGATCTGGTGTCCTCGTCGTGCTGCGGGGCTGTGTAGGAGGGCAGTGTTCAGGAGGGAAGGGTCCAGGGAAGGGGCGGAGTCCGGTGACCGCACGCGCTCCCCTCTCGGGGCCGGGAGCGAGTGGCGGCGGCGTCTCTTGCGCGGCTTCGTCCATCTTCGGGCATCCCGGCGCTTCTGGGGGATTCGGCGGCCCGGCATCCTGGCCCGTCAGCCGCCTAACGGGTGCGGCAGTCCTCCTCGACGCTCCCTTCCTGGACCCACGAGGACACCAGCGTGCATGCACGGGGGAGAGACCGGTCTCCCGAGGAGAGGCGCGCTCGGCGTTTAAACGGCGGCGGTGATGAGGCTCTACTCACGTCAGGTGCGCCTCATCACACGCCGCCAGCCCTGGCTGTTTCAGCGCCCCTCCTCTCTCACACACCCACTCCTGTCGGGAGCCTGGTGAAGGGCGGCGAATACAGGACGGGGTGGTGATGATGGACAGGGGGGAGGCAGCCGACTCGTCACAATATACACTCACCGGCCACTTTATTAGGTACACCTGTTCAATTGCTTGGTAACACAAATTGCTAATCAGCCAATCACATGGCAGCAACTCAATGCATTTAGGCATCTAGATGTGGTGAAGACGGCTTGAAGTTCAAACCGAGCATCAGAATGGGGAAGAAAGGGGATTTAAGTGACTTTGAACGTGGAATGTTTGTTGGTGCCAGACGAGCTGGTCTGAGTATTTACAAAACTGCTGATCTACTGGGATTTTCACGCACAACCATCTCTAGGGTTTACAGAGAATGGTCCGAAAAGGAGAAAATATCCAGTGAGCGGCAGTTGTGTGATGAAAATGCCTTGTTGATGTCAGAGGTCAGAGGAGAATGGGCAGACTGGTTAGAGATGATAGAAAGGCAACAGTAACTCAAATAACTACTCATTACAATCAAGGTTTGCAGAATACCATCTCTGAACGCACAACACGTCGAACCCTGAAGTAGATGGGCTACAGCAGCAGAAGACCACACCGGGTGCCGCTCCTGTCAGCTAAGAACAGGAAACAGAGACTACAATTCGCACAGGATCACCAAAATTGAACAATTGAAGATTGGAAAAACGTTGCCTGGTCTGATGAGTCTTGATTTCTGCTGCGATATTCAGATGGTAGGGTCAGAATTTGGCGTAAAGAACATGAAAGCATGGATCCATCCTGCCTTGTCTCAACGGTTCAGGCTGCTGGTTGTGGTGCAATGGTGTGGGGGATATTTTCTTGGCACACTTTGGGCCCCTTAGTACCAATTGAGCATCGTTTAAACGCCACAGCCTACCTGAGTATTGTTGCTGACCATGTCCATCCCTTTATGACTACAGTGTACCCATCTTCTGATGGCTACTTCCAGCAGGATAATGCACCATGTCACAAAGCTCAAATCATCTCAGACTGGTTTCTTGAACATGACAATGAGTTCACTTTCCTCAAATGGCCTCCACAGTCACCAGATCTCAATCCAATAGAGCACCTTTGGGATGTGGTGGAACGGGAGATTCGCATCATGGATGTGCAGCCGACAAATCTGCAGCAACTGCGTGATGCTATCGTGTCGATATGGACCCAAATCTCTGAGGAATGTTTCCAACAGCTTGTTGAATCTATGCCATGAAGAATTAAGGCAGTTCTGAAGGCAAAAGTGGGTCCAAACCGGTACTAGCAAGGTGTACCTAATAAAGTGGCCGGTGAGTGTGTATGTATGTGTGTATGTGTGTGTGTATATATAAATAAAATATATACAGGTGCATCTAAAAAAAATGTAATATGATGAAAAACTGCATTTTTTTGTAACTTATTTCAAAAAGTGAAACTTTCATATATATTTTAGATTCATTACATGTAAAGTAAAACATTTCAAAAGTTTTTTATTTTAATTTTGATGATTAGAGCTTACAGCTAATGAAAGTCAAAATCCAGTATCTCAAAATATTTGAATATTTCCTAAGATCAATCAAAAAAGGATTTGCAAAGCAGAAAAGTTCAAGTTCTTTAAAGTATGTTCATTTATGCACTCAATACTTTGTCAGGGCTCCTTTAGCACAACCTCCAGCATCAGTGAGGAATGGCATGGAAGCGATCAGCCTGTGGCTCTGCTGAGGCTCTATTGAGTCTTCAGCTTGTCTGTATTGTTGGATCGACTGTTTCTCATCTTTCTCTTGAAAATATCCCATAGATTATATGGGGTTCAGGTCAGGCATGTTGGCTGGCCAATCGAGAACAGTAATAGCATGGTCAGCAAAGCACTTGGAAGTGGTTTTGGCACTGCGGGCAGGTGCTAAAGTCCTGCTGGAAAAGCAAATCAGCATCTCCATAAAGCTTGTCAGCAGATGGAAGCATAAAGTGCTCCAAAATCTCCTGGTAGACGGCTGCATTGACTCTGGACTTGTTAAAACACAATGGACCAACACCAGCAGACGTCACGGCACCCCAAATCATCACTGACTGTGGAAACTTCACACTGGACTTCAAGCAGCTTGGGTTCTGTGCCTCTCCAGACTCCAGACATTGATTTCCAAATGAAAGGCAAAATTTAAATTTATCTGAAAAGAGGACTTTGGACCACTGAGCAACAGTCCAGATCTTTTTCTCCACAGCCCAGGTAAGATGCTTCTGACATTGTTTCTGTTTCAGAAGTGGCTTGGTAGCCCTTTTCCTGAAGACGTCTGAGCGTGGAGACTCTTGATGCACTGACTCCAGCTTCAGTCCACTCCTTGTGAAGCTCTCCCAAGTGTTTGAATCAGCTTTGCTTGACAGTATTCTCAAGCTTGCGGTCATCCCTGTTGCTCGTGCACCTTTTCCTATCCAATTTCTTCCTTCCAGTCAACGTTGGATTTAATATGCTTTGATACAGCACTCTGTGAACAGCCACCCCTTTCAGTAATGACCCTCTGTGACTTACATTCTTTGTAGAGGGTGTCAATGATTGTCTTCTGGACCATTGCCAAGTCAGCAGTCTTCCCCATTATTGTGGTTTCAAAGAACAAGAGATACCCTGAATTTATACTGTTATGTTATGAATAATGTTATGAATGTAAAATATATATGAAAGTTTCACTTTTTGAAATAAGTTACAAAAACATTTAGTTTTTCACGATATTCAAAGTTTTTGAGATGTAACTACGGTATATATATATATATATATATATATATATATATATATATATATATATATATATATATATATATATAGAAAAAATAATTACAAATCTTAATATATACATACATATATATTTTTAATGATTTTTTTAATGACTTTACCATGGCTATAAATGAGCATTTCAAAATCCTCTGACACCCTATGTTTTGGAGTTCATTCCACTATGAAATGTACGGTTACTTTCATAAACAAAAGCTCCCTTCACATCAGAATCAATTTGCAAAAAAAAAAAAAGGCTGGAGCAGCACAAACTCTACTGGATCTGACAGCAATTCTGACACTTGTAAGTTAGTTTTGTTACTGGTTTTACATGCAGGGTTAGCCAGTCATAACCGTGGTAATTTACATAGAGGTTTTTAGAGTAGCTACAGCAGCTTGTTTTATTCTAAAGGTCAAAAAGAATAAAAAAGAAATGATGTTTTCAGGTCACGAGTGTAACATCTTGCAGCATGACTGCTGATGACATGCCTTACCTGACAGAGTGCCTGCTCGAGTCGTGTCTGTTTGGACACAGAGAGGCTGCAGACCGTCTCCCAGCGCGTGCTCAGCTCTTGCATCTGAACTTTGACCCAGGACGAGTCATCGTGGCTGCTCTCAATAAGCTCACGGGCCGAGCGCTTCAAAGCCTGCACGCTGCCAGTCCTTTTGCCCAACTCTTTCTGGAACACCTGCAGTACACATGGAGAAATACATTCAACCAATCCACATTTAGCTGCCTTCAAAGACAGTGTTCTAACAGAAACGGAACCGCATAAATGAGTGATTTGGAATGATCTGCATAGGCAGCATCATCATCATACATATGCATTCTAAAACAGAACTCCTAATGGTCATGTGATGCACTAATACTCATTAAATGTATATAGCATGGATACATGTTGGGTTAAGTAGTCAATTTGTAATTAGATTTCAAGATAGCAGTTTTATTACAACTATTATAAGTACCTAATGAATTATTTTTGTCATCAACATTCCATACACATTTTATGAGGTTGTACAGTGCTGTCTGTCATGACAGAGCCTGTGTCCACCTTTGATATCATCACATTAGGGACCAATTAGGAGATACTTGTCCACTGCTATCAATCACACTCCTAACTTTATTATTTCCTAACAGCCAGGCTTTACCACATTTGCTCATAACAGCAGTCATGTCATCGCCAGGTTTTAATTATATAGCCTATGCTTTTCCATCAGCATTGGTCATTCCAAAAAAAAAAAAAAGATTATGCTGGCTCTGTGACTACTGATGATGTGGTGTATGAAATATGAATCACATTAGGCGATCCTTCCGTGTCTTGCGACTACATCAATGTTGAGAATGTTGTCATAAGCAGTTGTAGATTGAATCCATAGAAATCATGTGTAAACAGCACCAAACATAGTCAGAAGATTGCTGGTGACCTTTTTCTTAGGTTCTCGGTTTCGAACATGAATGAGCTCATCACTCATCAGCTCGAGTGTGTTCTGATGTCTGCTCTGGAGATGTGTTTGAGTTTGGGCTTGGCAGCGCTCCTGTCACTTCTAATTCAAATCATATTACACTCCCACTGATGATACTACAGCATAATTATATTCCTGCCATAAACTCCAAGAACAGAACTAAGAAGTTAAAATCACAGGGACGGATATTTTAAGAAAGCTGCTCAAGGCTTGAAAAATGCACACGCACACAGCAGCAGCACTGAGATCAGAGCATGAGGGAGACTGGACGTCCTATCATGTGCAAGTGCTCTTTCGAGTCATGAGTATGTGCAGCACCCACCATGGTATATCCTATGGTACACTTTCTTCATTTGTGTCATCACCATATTTTATCATCGTAATTTTTTTTTAACCTAGATTTGAATTATATTTTAGGTGGGGTTTGTTCTGGCTTGTAGATTTTGAGTACAGTACAGTATTTGATGAGCTCTATGTATGTGCATATGTGAATAAAAGCCTAAATGAAATCTGTCATGTAAAGCAAATCATGTCTGTACAGAAGACTCGGATTACACCATTCAATTACATGCATTTCTTTTACATTGTCTTTATGATTTTTTTTTTTTTTACGTAGTCTTCCAATGGATGGCCAAAAATTATAAGTGGATATTGAAAATGTCTAAGGCTGTGCCAAAACAATCATGTAATATATTGTGATAGCTTTTTTCATGATATTCGTTAGTTTAGTTATCTGTGTCAATGTCATTCTCATTCATTCGGCTACAGTTCAGTAATGAACCGGTTGAGTAAATCAGTCAAACTCATACGGGTACCTTATGGCTGTTGATGAGGTTCAGGACGAGATCTATGTCTCCATGCACGGGCTGGTCTTCAGCTAGCTGTGGTTCCACTTTATAGAGCCAGTCGATGAGAGCCTGCAGTGCGTCTGTGAACTGACCTGAGAACAGCAGAGCCTCCTCCAACTTATTCTGCCTGTAGAAAAAAAAAACAGCCCATTTGATGTCAAATACAGAGTTATGACAGCATATTATTTGGTCTGACCATGAATCATACAATGTTCATAACAATGAACAGTTGTATCTTTATGAGCTAATATTAACAAATAAATACTGCAACAAATGTATTGCTCATTGCTAGCTGATGCATTAACTAACATTTACCAATAGGACCTTACTGTAAATTGTTCCCAGAAAATACATATTTTAGGGATTTTTAATCACCTCAGCTTTTTGTGCATTTATGTTTTGCTGCCTTTAATTCACAATGATTTAAACACCAATGAACACCAATGTGCATAAATTGTCATAAAAAGCCAAATTCTAGAATGCACGTAATTCTAATAAAACCTGAAAGAGCCTTAAATTTGGTTATGCAAAATATAACTCATTCACATCATATTTTTAATCCACTGATTATATGCCGATTTTTTTTAGGTACATTAAAGAATTATGTTCTCAAATTCTGGTCCATAAAATCAATAAAAAATGATTAGTTTAAAAGATTTTAAAAAATTACAGATCCTTGCATTCAAATTTGAAAAGCTGTGAAGTCTGTCTGAAAGCTCAATTCAAATTCAGGAATTAAAAATGCATTCTCAAATTATTTCTGAACAGTGCACAATGCTAGTGTTGAATCTGATAGTAAACCTGTCAAACTTCAGCAAAATTAATGTGTGTTTGTTGATAGCCTGATTTTTTTTTTAATAGGGGAAAGGGATGTGTGTTTTCTTAAAATCCACCCAAATGCGCATGTACCTCTCCACAGATTTGCCGCAGACTGTGTCCCATTTGTCCCTGAGCTCACTGAGCATGTCGTCCAGTTTCTGGTTGTCATCTTGCAAGGAGGTCTTGTCCTTGAGAGCTCGGCCCGTGCGACTGGTGGTGTCATACACTGAATTCTTGCTGCCCAGAGCTTTCTGGAACTCCTACGATCCCCCACACAAGACAAACAGAGGCGAAGGGTTATTCGAACGGAGCTCAAGGGCATGTCCCGCAAGCCATCCTGTGAGGCCTTACGGGAAGCCCGGTGTCATCAAATCCTGCCATTTGTATTTGTGACTGACTCATCAGAACATCTGAAGCACTGCAGAGCTGTTAATTACATACCACCACGCAGCACTAGGATCAGGATCACACAATCCTCTGCTCTGAGTGCCGCCCACTCGTATCCCGCTTTAAAACCACTGATGCTGCACATCATCTGTGACTGAGGAGCCTGACTTCAGTTTTAAAGAATTGCAACTGAAAACCATCTAACAACTCAGTCTGTTTACTTCATTTTTTGGCACTATGTGGCCTGAAATCATAACGTCTTTAAACTTCTAACTCCGTGTCCACACCGGACGCAAGCGGCGTGATGCAATGCAACAAAAAACAAACGAACCATCGGTGATGCTGTCTACACTGAATATGGCGCGGCGCAGTGTGACACGGCAAATCCCCGACAGTAAACTGCTGCCTTGTTCTATTTATGACATACTGACACAAAATTAAAATGATTTGCAGCAGTTGCTTTGATGCGTTCAGTGTAGACAGACTTTAGATGTCGCATCCGGTGTAAAAAAATTTAAACTAGTGCTGTCAAACGCTAAATTGCGATTAATCACATCCAAAATAAAAGTTTTTGTTTACATTATATATGTGTACTGTATATATGTATTATGTATATATAAATACACACACATCAATGTATGTATTTAAGAAAAATATGTTACGTTTATACATTTAAAATACTTATAATATCAATTATGTGAATATAAATATATACATGGAAATATTTTCAAAATATATAAATTTTTAAAATATAAAAAAAAAACATCTGTGGGGCAATTAATTATACAGGAGTTTAACAGGATGACACTTCTGACCCACAGTCAGTGAAAAACACAATAGCTGTGAGTGAAGAAACACCTGGTATTGTGATTCACGCTGTCCATTCAGCAGCGCGTCAGATGTTCCTCTTACACAGATGGGGGATAAAAACATAGGTGTTAATGATGTGAACAGGAAGTCTGTATGACCCCATTTAAATCCATTTTGTGACCGGATCACAAGTGGTCAGCACCAAATATAGGTGCAAACGAGTAAACTGTTCAGTGTATTGTGTAGTTGAAATGCTCATCTGTCCCGAATGTGAGCGTGGTGAAACGTAGCCTATTCCTCTAACACGTGATTATTCTAGGATGTGAAAGCACAGCACAACAAGCGATTCACATGGATTACAATCGAAAATTACAGCCGCACTCCTTACCCTTTTTATTTGCTCATAAGCTGCGTAACATGGGTTTGTTTGTTCAATTTTCATTTCCATTAAAGTGATGTACAGTGTGTCAAAATAAGAGAGGAGCATCTTCATGAAATCCGAACACAAGTGGTCACAGGAGAAGCATTTTATTACCATTTTAAAACTGCTTCAGACTACTATTACTAATATAAGTTAGTCATCTTGTTTTTTCTTCTTCTTCAAGAATGGTCATGGCTTTTTAAGTCAGTTACTTAAAAAGTTAGCTGATCTGATTGAATCCAAAAAGTAATACTTATTACCCCTGATTAACTGCTACTTGGCCAGACTAGTTATTAGCCTAGTTTATGCATCTGGCACCAGGTGGAAATGGTCATGTGTCTCGGCTGATCACTTGTGATCGGATCACTGAGAATGCCTCTTAATAGCAGATATGTGTTGGACAGAGGAATGGACTGGTGTCGCTCACCTTGTGCTGGGTTAACTGTGTCTTCATCTTGTCCGGATCATTAGCGATCTCCAGCTCAGAGTCCAGCGCTCTCTCGGACTCCTCCAGCCACTCCATCAGTTTGTTCCAGGACTCATGAAACTGCAGAAGACAAGAGCATGAGAATCCATTTGTGTAGTATGCTGTGTATTATAGCGTTTTCTTTATTTCATCTTAGATCAGAACCAAACAATGTTTTACATCACTGAACCACAGATCATTTATTTAGGTTTTTTTACACTGAACAACACAATATTCTTTAACGTCCAACGACTTTGCTCAAAAATCGATTACAGTTATATATAAATAATTGTTTGCATACATATTAAACCTCTCAGGTCAGTATTTATTAGATGTGCCTTTGAAAGCGATTCCAAAGGAGTCTGTGTTGATACTGTAGGTCTTTATTATCAGATCTGCACATCTGGCCACTGCATTGTTTCTCATCCTCTGCCTGTGAGTGGACAACATTATTCATGGTCCCTCATAAATTTTCAATTGGACTGAGATCTGGACTTTGACTTGGCTACTCCAGGACATCAGCATTGTTGTTTTAAGCCATTCCTGTGAAGCTCTGGCTTTATGCATGGGAATAACAAATCTTGTGTCTTGTCTTGCAGGGATTTCCCTGTTTTCCCTACATTTATTTTATCCTATACCCCTTATTCAGACCCGTTCGTGGTCAAGAAGAATCCCCACAGTGTGCAAGACTGCACATGAGTGAGCTTCATATCCTCTTATACTATGACTTAAGTTTATCTGTTTACAGGGGCAATGCACATTTATGAAAATTACTGTAAATATGCAAGAAATTAGCAGAAAGGCTATTTTTCATCTGTAGACCCTTGAAAGAATGCGAAGAATGTAAAAAAAAAAACTGCATTGTAAATTTGACATTAAAGAGTCTGTGTTGAGTCTGAGTCTAAGGTTGATCAGTGGCAAGAAAAAGCGTGATTAAAAAAGCATGGCTTTTAAATGAGTTTTATCCCACAGGATATTCCCACCTGTTTGGCACGTTTCCTGGCATCGTCCAGCAGGCGTCCTCTCTCCACTGACCGCTGCACGACCTTCTCCCAGCGGCCTTGAACGCTCAGCAGGAGGTTCTTGATCAACACCACATCCTGTTTCTGACTGAAGTACTTGAGGTGTGTTCCTGTCTGATCCAGCTCGATGATCTGATCCCGATGTGAGTTCACCTCGGTCACAAACACCTGCAAATCCAGCAGATCCATTTTAGAAAAAAAAAAAAATAAATATGGAAAAGGACTGTTTCTTTCAACTAAAACAATATGGCTCATTTAAAGTCACACTGAAATGCAAGTAGCAGCAGTTGATGATTTTTTTATATGATGATATGATATTGTATGAAAAATGTATTAAATTATGATCACACTGAAGCAACTTACAATATAATCACAGTTGATAAGGTAAAAGAAGCACACAGTGTACAGTAGAAATGATGTTATAATATAATAATTATCAGGAACTGTGTATTATATGGAGTCCTAAGTACCGAGTAATATTAATTAACAACATGATCTTACTGCAGGGTTAGGATTTGGTTTTGGTTTAGGGTTATTGCAGGAAATTATGCATAATTTACTGTTGTTATTATTATAGTAAAAACATGCAATATATCTAAGTATCTTTCAATACAACACATTTAATAATATTAACATTATTGCAACAATATAACATTAGCATTGTTGTTTTAAAGTTACAGTTTTTAAAAATAGATTTTGTTCTTTTTCTATACTGATTCTGAAGATTTGTTTTGTTTGTACAAAATAAGCTATACTTTGTACACAGTCTTGGTATTGTACACTTTTTTACCATACAACAGTATGTATATTTTGTTGTCAAATTAAATATATTTCATATGCAATATTCAATAAGAATAATAATTGCATGAATATTTATATCTGGTGCATTTCGTTTACTTTTAAAAAACTATTACAATGATAACAATATGACACGTTTTAGTGACTTTATAATGTAATACATTCTTACAATGTGGAAACTTTTACTACATGATTAGTTATTATTACATTAATAATATACTTATGTGTAGTTATTACAATACTATTTGCTATTACACAAGTTGCTGCAATTTTTATGCAAAACACATGCATAGATGAACTGTTCACAATAAGATCTGTAAACAGTTTCAGCAGTAGGCCGGGTTAGCTGCATGAAAGTTTTTGTTAGACTTATGTTGCATATCATGTCAAAGAGCACTGACCTTATGCTCATCTATCTGGAACATGATGGTCTCCAGGATGAGGGAGGCAGGCGAGCCCATAGTGAGGGTCTGTTCGGCCTGGGTCAGCCAGTTAATGAAATCCTGCAGTGAGTTATGGAAGTCTGTGGCCATCGCCAGGGCCTCCTCCAGTTTCACCTATGGCCAATCAAACACATCCTTTCATCTCAGATTCATGTACAGGGACAACTGTAAGTCATTGGTAGGTTGACTTCCTGAAGAGTGTACTTTCGTAGCATGTTTGCTTAAGCGGCCTGACATGTAAACGTCTGCCTCAGCCCTTGGGGTTTGGGGTGGGACTGCCTGAAACAAGCTGTTTGGCTTATTGTAGAGAATGAACTAGTTTGACAAATGAAGATGGGGATGGTGGAATGTTTGGGAAACAAGTTTGAAATCAATCCTTAGGCTAGTTAGTAACAAGACAAGGCAAGACACTTGTTATTTTGCGAAATATGATGATATCTTTGGTATTTTGTAGCATTTTCCTCATGTCACTGATAGGCAGAGGAGGATATGAGACACAGGAACTTCCCTTGCACCGCTGGATCACAATCACTCAATGAGCTCATCCAGCAGCATGTGCCTCACCGCATGTAATGAGATGTCTGCTTAGCATCACATGTGAGGAGGTATATAAAAGCTGCAGATGTTAACGGATGACCTGACTTGAGATCAGACGAGGTTCTGACAACAGCTTGTGTGGTCAAATTCCTGTTGTAAACCAACGTCTTTGCCAAGCTCCAGACTCAACACAGCAAAATGACCTAAATCAAATATACATTACTCTGACAACAGACAGATCTGATTTGGACTTTTTCTAACGTTAACATTTATTATTAGTTCACCCAGAACTGAATATGTGGTCATCAGTCACTCACCTAAATATTTTTAAGAATACAGATCTCAAGTCTTATTTTCAGTGTGCTTTCAATGTGTTTTGGTCCATTCTATACCACATACATTCATTGTATGAAAAAGAGAAGCGTGTTCATCTTAAAATGTTCTCCTTTTGAGTGGCACAGAAGAAAAAACAAATCACAGAGTTGGGTCGACGATAAAGGTGATCAATGATGACAGAAGTAGTTTTGTTTTTGGCTGAACTGGTGGTTTCCTCCACTTCAGCTACTTTTTAGAGACCGCAGACAACTCTACTTTGTTCTGTAGTGATTTATAACTCACTTTGGGCTTGTGCTCGAGCGGAAATGAATCATTCGACTGACCGCATCAAAGCACAACAGCTGACAGATCTGATAGCACAGCTACATGAGCATAATCAGGACTTGAACTCTGAGATCCAAACCAACAGCCCAGTGATGATGAGAATGAGTCAAACTGACAGGAAGAACACAGAGAACTCTAAATCAGACTCTCACCTTCCTCTCTGTCACTTTGGCCTGAACACATTCCCACTTCTCCTGCAGGTTGCGCAGGTCCAGTTCGGTGGTGCTGTCTTGACCCTCAGGGGTCATGGCCAAAATCTGCTGCCCTCGGTCAAGAAGCTGCTTGTATATTTCCTCCTTGGCTTCCAGTGTACTGCAGAGCTCCTACAAACACACAGAGAGATACATCACGTTCACTGACAACCTGACTATTCAAAGAGTATTCTGATGTTTGAGTGTAAATATTTTCTTTATAGATAAACAGAAATCAGAAAGTGTGAAAAATCTATCAAATGTTTCATAAACATTCATACAATTAGATAAAGCCAAAGTCTGACTAGTGTTGTGTTTTTCCTCCTGGTGCAAATTCAACCAAAAATGAAAATTCTGTCACTATTCAATCAAAAAGGAATAATGAATGTAGTTCATAAAACTCACGCTCTATATTTCTATATTGAGTTTTTTCTGGAGCTTGATTCTGATTCTGATCATTGTGCTTATATTTTGCATGAAAAGATGTGCTTGGAGCTTTTTCATGTTGTATTAAGGAGGAAAGAAAGGCATATGGGTTTGAATCGTCTCGAGGGTGAGTACATGATGACAAATTATTCAATATTGGGTGATTAACATTCTTTAATAAAATGCTCAGATAAAACAAACAAAACTGTTCTCAATTACAAATGCATAAATCTTTTAATTACAAACGCTGTAAATGTAAAATGTAAAATAAATATCGTGTTTGTTAGTTGTTACAAGCTGGCCATCGGTGGTATTAAACACATACCAGATGGGTGTTAAGCTGCTCTCGGGCCGTGTCTGGTAAGCCTCCGAGGGCCTTTGATGCTAACAGCTGACGCTCTGTGTCTTTCAGCCACTGCTGCATGTCTTCAATCTCACCATGGAAACCTTGAGCCTGAAAACAGATCCGCCAGCGTCACAACAATAGAGTCACACATTCATTACCACCCGCCGGAGGGGTGAGAGGCTTGAGTAATGAGCAGATTATTAGTCCTAAAAATGGCAAGTTTGTAGGAAATCTCTCAGTTTTGAGAACAATGCTGTCTGGATTCAAAATGAGTTAGCATAGTCAATAAACAACTAGCTACTTTCCTGTTCCCTGTTTTAATGTGGGAAAAAAAAAGTTTTTGGGGGTTTTTTAACAAAATGCTTCAGGTCTATAAAACGATTGTGCTTCTTCCATTTTTAATTAATTAAAAAACTGTTGAAAAGGTTTGACATAGATATCATTATTTATATTAAGGGCCACTTTTACTAAAAGATTGCGCCAGCACAAACCGTTGAAATAGTACTGTCAGGTTTTACTAAAGACGCGCAGAGAAGAATCAGCGCTGAAAAGGCGCCTGGCCTTACTGAATATGCATTTTTAGGAGTTTCTCTTTCAGACGCAAAAGTTATGGGAGGAGAGTATTCAAATGAATCACGCAACGTGTTTTACTAACGTTTGCGCTCGTCAAATTACTGGCATTTGCGCCATTATTTAACGCCCAAAAAAGCATGTCTTAAACTATTTTGCGCTTGAAATGGCTGCAATTGTTGTTGCTAGGAGGAGGCACCGCAGAGAACAGAGAGCAGGTAGAAGATTTTTTTCCACATGTATTAATTTATTAATTTCAGGATATAAAAGACGACTTCATCAAAGCTCTATCAAAACTTCTAGCAAACCTCCATTTTTGGCCTTTGGTTCTTTTCAACGTACTGTGGCTTCTTTATTTGCAACTACGCTAATTTGCGCTGCGCTTGGTGTATTGCGTTGGTTGATATTTAAATGAGATGTTGCGTCTGTGTACTTTAATTTGCGCATTGTTAGTAAATCACCCGCAGAAATTTCCCCTCCCATCGACTCTGTTTTGGAATTGCGCTCTCGCGGTAATTTGCCCCGTTTAGTAAAACTGGCCCTATGTGTATATTTTATATATACTGTACATATAAAGTGGTTATTGAGTCAACTTGTTATTAATTATATATGCATAAAAAAATATTTTTTTAAACATTTTTTGTAATTGTTCCTATTTCTTAATTTGTATAGTCAAATCATTCACCGTCAACCTTTCAGTGTTTACACATCAAAGCAAACTCTTTGAGTGAGAGCATGTACGTGTATGGACATCTAACTCTTTACTGCTTCTCCTTCACATTCTTTAAGATTAAGAGAGGACATTTTTGGCTTCACGTTGAGAACATCATCAATCATATCTCCATTTTAGGAAACACTCAGCCTCTGAGATTCCAGAGGGTTGCCAGGTCTCTGGCTGGCTGGTGTTGGCTCCTGACCTGCAGCAGGGCACTGTCCAGAAGCTGTCTTCTTTGCTTAGTCTTCTCCAGGATAGTCCTCCAGCGCTGATTGAGGTTCTCCAGCTTGTTCTGTAGACCTTGTGCCTCCTCTCCAGCACTGGAATCAATGAGGTCACTGCCGGCCTTATTCACCGCCTCCACCGTGGTCTTATGGGCCAGCACATCATTCTGTAACACCTACCGAATGGAAAGAAATGACAATACATGAGATGTACTGAGCGGTTCTACGGCTCAGTAACCGCATTATGAGCTTGTTTTCACTGTGACGTACATGGTGCTTTGCGAGCTCGATCTCGATGGCTTTGGGGTCACCGCAGGCCTTCCTCTGTTCACTAAGCAGCTCTTCGGTATGAGTGAGCCAAGCCAGAAGTTCATCTAAAGCATGCTGGAACTGCCCTAGAGCCAACAGCGCTCCCTCCAGCTTGTGCTACAAGAGATCAGGACACACAGCGGTCATTAATGCTATGAATGCTTAGTGTGCTGGACATGTGAGTCAACCAGTGGTGTGCATTTGGGGCTGGACTTCTTTTTGATAGTCTAAAGTTCTTTAAGAACAGTCTGTATTACTCGAAAATATATCAAATGTAACCCTGGACCACAAAACCACAAACTTTTTTTGAAATTCAGATATATACATTATCTGAAAGCTGAAAAAAATAAGCTTTGATGATTGATGTATGGCTTGTTAAGATAGGACAATATTTGGCTGAGATACAAGTATGATCTTTAATTAATATCCTAATGAGTTCTGGCATAAAATAAAAATCTGTAATTTTGACCCATACAATGTATTGTTGGCTATTGCTACAAATATACTCCTGCTACTTTTGACTGGTTTTGTGCTCCAGGCTCACAAATGCATTTCAATGTCAAGTTATTTAATGATTTAATTCTGTTCTGTTCATGTCATAATGCAAACCTAATGTGTCATAATAAAATAGGCCCATATTATTCATTTAATTGCTGTGAAAATTAATGTATAAAATAATATAATATAATATACAGTCTGATTAAACCCAAAAGCCTTCATTTTGTATGAAGGAAGACCTTTGACTATCTTTGAGTACTTTACAGCAGTGCTTTACTACTTGTGCATTTGATGACATTTCTTTAAATGCTTAAATTTCCCTTATTAGGATAAATCAAATTTAAACTGATCAATTAGTGCAATTATCTAAAAAAGAATTACTTAATACAATTAATCAATAAATGCATCTGGCCTAGACATGAAATCAATTGTTCCTATTTGTTTTCATACAAATGTATAGTCTTTCTGGTCACACCTCATTTCTAAGAAGCCAATCAATTCCCAGTGTATAGAATCTGCTACTTTTTTGAATTCCCTGTTGCACTCTGGGATAGATCATATTACAGACACAAAATGGGTCCTTCTCAGTGCCTGACCTGTCTGTTGATAATCTTTTTATCCAGGCTGTCCCAGAGCATTTTCAGCTCATTCATTGGCTCCAGAATGGGAGAGCGGTCAGCTTCCTCTACCACCTTCTTCAGCAGCAGCCCGGCCTGATGGTTCAGCCTTTCCATCTCGATCTGTAGCTGGTACGCACCACCTTTGAACTCCTTCACACACGACAGCAAAGGTTACATCAGAATACTGTTTCACTATGGCTGCATTTACACAGCAATGATTAATGCAATGATCCGATATTTAGATTTTTGTTCTCCCTCTTAGCATTCACTAAAGACATATCTGACTGTCTTTATGATAACATACTGCAGGCTAGTGTGTGTGCCACTAATACATTTTTGTAGGAATCATGTACAAATAAAATCTTGGGCTAAAAGCATGTTATTTCACCTGTAAGCCATTTAAAAACATGAATGGTTAAACATTTACAATTGTGCAAGCTTAAACCAACTGTGAAAGATGAAGCAAATGAATGGCTCCGTGTAAACACAGCTGCTGTGTGGTCTATCAGCTCAATTGTACTCACGAAACAATCAGAAATAAAAGAGGCTGGAGATAAATAGCTCTACACTTTGATCTGGATCCACTATGATTTTGACAAAAAGCAAAGCGTCATGGCTATGAGAAAATCTCCCACACTCAAGCAGGAAATCAATACCTTCAGCTCCTCGATCTGCTGTTTAACAGTCTCCAGGTCCGTGCCCACGGGCGACATCGAATCCAGTTTGCCTTCCATAATATCCACTGAGTCAAACATGTTCTGTCAGGGAGGAGAAAACTATTGTCACAGGCTGCACAACATCCGCACTTTGCATCGAGTCGAGTTTCACTTATAGCCCCGATACAAATGTGGCTCAGGTGACAGTGAAAATGAACAAAACTTAACCACACCTAAACCAATTCTACTCAAACCTTGAGTTTTGGGCAAACAAGTGCAACTGGTTAATATTCACAATGATCCCTTAGAAAAGACTTGATGAGAATAAATGGGAAATAAAACTTATTCAGCTACCAGGGTGAATCATTTGCTTAGCATGATTAAAGTAGGGCATGTTCTTGATCTGGTTACGCTATGAAAATGACAAAAAGTACTTTTTTCTCTCTCTCTTTCAAAGTCTCCACGTACACTCTTGGTACCAGCCTGGGCTGAATCACGTCACATGAACACTGTTTTTTCCCTCATGAGCACATTCAGCATGATAGCAGATCAGACTATGCTGACTACATACTAGCTCCAGAAGTTTCCCATGACTGAACGAGCAGACAGATCTGTGGTCAGAGTCATCAGGAGGGTAGTGGTCTGTGTGTGTCATATTTACCTGGAGACTGTCCTGGAACTGCACCGCAGCCTGCATGGCTTCCTCTAGAGTCTCTACTCTCTCTTTCCATGTCTTATTCAGGGTTTCCCAAGCCGAGTTCACCTGAGGGACGTATGAGATGTGGTCAGACATACAGTGTGACGCCAACTCTGACTCATCCAGCAATTCAGTTACACCAGGAACACTTACATCCCGGGTCTAAAATTAACAATTTAACAAAATTACCATCATAACTTATCTTCTGTAGAATGCCTTAATTTTGTTTTATAATTATTGTATTCATTCTTTTTTAAACTGAATGGAAAATTTCTCACTCTGAAGAACCAGTGCAGACTGGTTCTTCATATATATATATATATTAAAAGCATTTAAAAAGCTTCCAATGTTTTCAAAACATGCAAAAGCAATGCTTACAAAAATGTACCATGTTAACCATAATTTACTAGAATGGTATTTCGACATAAACTATGATCGCGTTTCTCTGAGGGAAGCATTTAATCTCCTATGACATCATTACCTCATCTATACTTTTCTTGATCACTGGTTTATCAGGTTCTCCACACGCTGTCATGAGCTCCGCCCCCAGATTCTGGACCACATTCAGTTCCTCCTGCAGCCCGTCGATCTCTTCTCTAAAGCACTGTGAAGCAAAACAGCAATATTGAAGATGTTTCTATAACAAATTCAAGATTCAAAAGCTGAATCAATATCAAACGTCTGGTTCTGAAGCCTCCAGACCTCCACAGACTCTTGCTGTTGCTTGACCACTGAAGGATCGACTCCAGGCTCCTCCTGCTCATTCAGGAGATCAAGCGTGTCTTTGATGGTGACGATGAGAGCGCAGTGATCACACCAGAACTTTTCGGCTAAGTCCATGACATCCAGGAGCTTGGCCTCTCTTTCCTCCAGAAGAGCTTGGATGTCATTCCATAGAAACACCATCTGGTCCAGCTTATCTCTAACAGCTTCAAACAAAACAGAAGAACACATTTTATCACTATGCTTTAAGACAAAGTAGTCACTCAAGCCCAGATCTCATACGCTGAGATGACAAAAGCACAGTTACCTTTGGCCGAAAGGTCCTTGTCTGCTACTTCGGAGCGAGCGATCATCTCCTCTCCTCGCTGCTTGAGGGTCTCATACGACGGCTGAAGTTTCTCCAGGTCTACATTCACAGCTTTGTTCTCTGATATCTGCTCACGGATCTTCTCCACCTCAACAGAGATGGATGGAGGTTGACGCAGGCGTTCGGCGATGCGCTCCAGAGACTCCAGCATGGGGTCTATCTTATCGTGAAACTGTGGAGATCATTGACAAGCAGAAATGTTGCAAAAGACGTCATTTACATACTTAGGTTTTGAAGGTATGGTAGCAACAGCTTGCAAATATTTAATAAAAATGTCATAATTTACTGATTCTCAAGTTGTATAAGATTTGATTCTTTTTTCTTGTGTAGAACATAAAATATGGTAATTTGAAGAATGTTGGTATCCAAAGAGTTGCTGGTAACTTAATAAAACTATGGAAGTCAATGGCTACCAGCAACTCTTTGGTTACCAACATTCTTCAAAATATATGTTTTTGTGTTGAACAGAAGGAAAAAAATCATACAGGTTTGGAACAACTTGAGGGTGAGTAAATGATGACCAAATTTTTGGGGTGAACTGTTCCTTTAACCAATGATACAAAAAGGCAGAATACAACCCCAATGAAATACTGCAATGCACCTGAGTGGATTTGGAGATGGCCTCGTCCAGGGCAGCAGCTCTGTGCTTGACGTCGACTTTAAGCTGGCTGTACAGTTTGTCTGTGGCCTCATATTTTGCTCTGATTGGCACTCCCTCAGTGGGACTCAACTCTACCAGCTGAGGTCCAGTTTTATTCATCTTGTCAATGTGTGGCTTGTGCTCTGCTATCAGCTCCCTCATTTGCTGAAGATGGAATGTTTAATATCATCAGAATAAAAAGCAGTGGATTTTTCATAACATAAAAAAAAAAAACTGTTAAAGTTAAAAAACAATCCGACAACATATCATGCAGATCTCAAATAGCATCTCAAATGGCCACTGATTTACATAATATTTGATCCTCTTAGCCATTCTAATGAAGCACTAAGCCATTTGAGGCGCTGCATTACCGTGATTTTCGCACAAGGCAAAACCGTAAACCATTACATGCAAATTCACAGTCACGAACAGCATATTGCTTTAATAAAATAGCAAACAGAAGTGTCCTTATGTCTACAATTTCTTATAACACATCTACACTGGAAGAATCACCTTATCACCTCACACTAGATATTGTATGTTTACATGCACTAGTTTTTGTAAAATGCATCACAGCACTGCTGTGTGAAGTTGAATCAGGTTGAGATAATAATCAGATTCAAGAGTTTACACTTCCTGTTGATTGGATTATTTTGGGTTTACACCACTTCTTTTAATCAGATCTAAATGCATTTGGATCGATTGAGGTGCAGGCAAAGGTTTTCAGTCTTACCCTCAGCTCCTCTTGTTGCTGTCGAAGTGCTTCGTACTCGATAGCCGGCTGGGACAGCTGAGTGAAGGTAGTCCTGGTCTCCTGCAGCCATGGCCAGAGTTCATCGTACGTCTCCCAGAACTGGCAGGCTAGAGAATGAGCTCTCTCCAGCTGCAGACAGCGCTCTGAATTCAGCTGACTAACCACACTGTATTTCTCTGACAACGCCTGGAGCTTCACCTGCATGACACCACAGTGACTTTAGTCCTAAAACTCTACTGCACACAGATTTGGCTCAGTTTTTTTTTACATCTTCATTTATTTACCCTCAATTCCTGCTTCTCTGCCTCATCTTTGTTATTCATAATGGCCTCGCCGGACTTCACGATGTCATCCACGGCATCTTTATGTCTCATAATGTCCATGGAGAAGCTCTGGAGGAGAAAGTGTGTTTTAGGCAATGTGTGCTTTTTAATGTACTGTGTGTTTCTGTGATTCTGTGACAGCGCAGGTTAGAGACGACCACATGAACACACGACTGACCTTCTGAGCCTGCAGTTGAGCTGTGGTCTGCTCCGGCTCAAGCCTGACGTCCCCAACACAAGACAGCTTCCTCTCTGCCTCGGTCAGCCACTCGAGCTCAGTGGTGGCTGCCTGCTCAAACTGCACATCAGGGAAAAAGCATTCAAGCACTGTGCATATCACTTTTCTATATACCTTACAGTATTTATGCAATTCAGCGTAGATTTATGTCATAACATTTAAGATACAGAACTTAATATTACATTAAAATAAACCATTACAGTGAATACTAAGATTAGCTATGTAGACATATTAATTTAATGTTCATATTGAACGGCTTCTTCTCCAGTCCACCCAGATAATAAATGGAAACACATCTGCAAAATCATATTTGAGCTCGTTAACATAATCCCCCACATTTACATAACAAAACATATTGAATATCTGGGCAAATGAATACAGATTGTTATACAGAGGAATGATTGGCCCATGCAGCACGCATTAACAGAAAAAGCAAGAATACTCTCCAGGTGTTTTACAAGCAAAGAAATTAGCCAATCAGGTCATTTGCATATATAAGTCTAAAAATAGCATGTTTAATTCCAAGAGCGCAAAATGTTCAACAAACATTGACTAACATTATAATTAGACTCATAAAGTCACAAAAATGCATACTATTCCTCTTTATAATATCCAAATGACCAAACTTATTAATAATCATAATAATTCAAATGCATCATATATTATTTTACACACCTAGACGAGTCAGCTATGCATGAATTCATTAAGTCTTCTCACAGCACAAACAGACTAATGTGATGCAAATGTAATCAATCTGGGTCACACTCCATTAGTATTTTATGTAAATATCATCACGGCAGCACAAGAGGATAAATTAAGTTTGAATGACTATAAAGCACTAAGAATTAGCACCACAATAAGGCCAATCACCCTTGGCAGCAATCGCAGGCGCTACATTGTTTGGGCGCTTCAACAAACTTCATTGTGAATCTTCCTAATAGAAGGGTGGTGTTATTTTCTCAAGCAGCTCAGAACCACCGTACCTGCTGGGATTTTAAGATGGCAGCTCCAGTCTGGTCTACATGCTGTGTAATGGTATCGCTGGCCGTTCTGTAGCGCTCGTTGTCATCTGTGACCATCCTGTCCAAACCTTCTCTTGCTCGCCATGGAACGAGTTCCAGCAGAGCGCTGCTTACTTCATTAAGAGAGTCTACCAGTGGCTTCTGATCCTTAACCTCCTTCATCAGTGTCTGGATGTGACAAGTAAAGAAGTAGTTTACATCAACCAAATCTGACAATATTTGAATATTGAAATCGTTAACACTTTCCATTTTCAAATATTCTTTCATGTTTCTTTTGTGTGTGTGTGTTTATTTTAATTAAATATTTGTTTTTGGTAGCACTTTACAGTTTCCTTGTTATATACTTACTACAGTAAATTATGCCTAATATCAAGCAACTACACCCTAAAAAAAACCCAACCCCAATTAAGTATGGACGTTGATTAATATAACTCAGTAATTATGTGTGTAACACTGTAACAATGACACCTTAAAATACAGTGTACTGTAAACTCGTTAATTTTTTAGCCAGTGTGTCATTTTCCAAAATTAAACTATATCACTTATTAAACTTCAAAGTTATATCGCCATCAACATTAGGGTGGCCATCTGTCCGGTTTTAGATCCAGTTTTGTAATACCATGTCGGCCTTCCAGCACTGTCGTACACTAATGAAAATGAGTGAGTAAATAAATAAACATATAGACTATGTTTAAGTTAATATTAGGTGACATACATTTTAGACAACATTTTGTAAATATCTGCTTCTTATATCTTCCAGCAGAGCCACTGTTTCTCCTATCAACACAGTGATGTTTCAATCCTGAATGATTCAGCATATTTGAACAAATCAGGTGAGTCAATGACCTATTTGAAGACAGTCACTTGCTTCATTCTTAAATGAATCAGCCGTTTTGAATGAAATGGTAGAATGAACTTGCTGCCACCAACTCAATATATTTTATATTAAAAATATGAACCCTGTAACATTATTTATGCAATTGTAACTGTAGAGTAGATGCATTCATGACATCTCTAAGCTGCATTAAACAGATTGCATGAACACATCTAATTACCGCTTCAGATGCAGCTTCTGTGCCAGCTCTGCAGTGCAAAGGTGGATTTTGTTAATACTGATTTAATTTGACTGGAAAACAGCCCTATTCTAACTGTATTTTTAACATATTTAAGAACTTGCAGGTAGTAAAGAGAACATGCATTTAAAATGGTAAGAAAAGTTGCCCTTATAAATTAAAAAAATATAAAGTTTTTCAGTTTTTATTCTGGCTTCAGAAAATCATGCAAAGTGTCACCCTTTTTGATGTTATAGAAATGTAACACCTTAATCAACATCAGCCATGAAGAAACAGCTTCATTGGAGTTACACTGGATTTTAATTTTTCAATTATGTTTGATTCAAAGTCAGCTTTGCCTTATCTGTTTCTCCTAAAATGTATTTTTATAGAGGTATACAATTGGATTTCAAATCATTTGGTTTGGCAAATCTATGCACAATGAGGGGGAGACTTACAAAACTCTGTTTGTTTGGTACTTTAGATACGTAGCAGAAACACTTGAGATCTCAGCTGCAGCACTGACACTTACTTTCTGCCTCTCTTGTAAGCAAGTGAGCTGCTCTCCGACCGGCTCTTGAGCTTTAAACATGGCCAGCTCAGACTCGACCTTCTCCAACCAGGAGTTCAGCTCCTCATGTGTGTTTTGCAGTTTTGTGGCAAGAGACAGGGCTTTGTCCAGAGTCTTTGAAACATTGTTGCTCATTGTGTTGATCTCTGAATACCTCGTCTTTATTCCATCTAGTTTACCTTGGATGACAACAACCTCATCGCCTGAATGAAAGTGCACACACACAATACAGACATTCATACAGTTTCAGAGCATGGACAACATTTCTTTTAACAGGAAACCTTCTAAATGTTGACCCAGGTTATGAAAATATTAAAATAATTGTTATTGCAGTTGTTACATAATCAACTATACAAATATCAATCAGTTAGCTATGTTTTTTTGTTTGTTTTTTGTTTTTATCTCACCTGTGGTCTGTTTCAGCAGTTCTAACCCATTAAGGATGGCTTGTTCAATATTTTGTTTCCTCGACTCAATGTCTTCATGAAGAGCCTGAACATTGAAACATACATGAGTCACAAGCATCTTCAGACAGAGTGAAACAAAATCATACCACACCACTGAAGACAAAGAAATTAAATGAACATAACAGGGGAAGGAAGCCTTAAGAGGAGGAGCGTGTAAAGTACCAGCTGCTCAGCATGCTGTTTAGCGAGCACGGCCGTCGTGTAGTCTTGGATTGAGACTTCGCTCAGTTTGCCATGCACCTCATCGAGCCAGGTCATTAGGGCCACTTCATCCTCCCCAAAGAGCTGTGCATTAGCCAGGGCCTGCCGCAATAACTCGGCCTTCTGGCGGCAATGCTCCTGCAGCTCGATATAGCTGCTGTGCATGTTGTCGAGCTTTGCCTGCACCAGCTCCTTGTCATCCACACAGCTGACCGTCCGTAGAGACTGGCCCAGACTCATGGCCTGGTACAAGATCTTACCACGGCCCAAAACCTCCTCCTCTAAAGCCTGATTACCATGGAAGTCACATGACCAGGGTGCAGAAACCATAATAACAGAAAAAGAATGGGTCAAATGAGAACACAAGGAAGAACAACAGAAATGTAGGGAAAATGGGCAATGGATAAAAAAAAAGTAACACACGATGGAAAAAAAAAACTAAACATGGTCATTGGCCTATGCCGTCGCTACAGACAGTTCTGTACCTTATGCTGATAAATTTGCTCCTCCAACTTGGATGTCTGGGTGCCGATGGGCTCTGAGTTGCCTAGTCTTTTTTCGGTAGCTGTTAGCCACTCCGTCAAAGGCTCAAGGGTCTCATGGAATTGCTGTGCCACCACCAAAATATTCTCCAACTGCTTTTGCCTGCCAAGAGAACATCGCAATTAGTTTTATTGCTGGACATGATTGGGTTTAATTATACTGTACCGGCATATGCTAAAACACAGTCCTTTACCCATGAAAAAGACAAATGATATCTTACGAGCAGAGCTGGAAAATAAGAACTGATTTTTATTTAGAGCTAAAACCTAAGATTTGTCCATCAAAGTTTTTTTTTTTGTCGTTTTCAATCAAAATGATAAGAGTGTATTCCTATTTGACTTGTCAACAATGGACACATAATTTCAAAATGTAGCAACAGATTTGCAGTAAGTTTTACCTGTTCTCAGCTTTCTTAAGAAGGTCGTCCCACCTTTGCCCCAGGCATTCAATCTCTCTCGCAATCTTCTCCTTATCAACAGTATCAGCTAAGTCAGTCACCTTCCGTCCCTCCATCTTAATCAGCTCCACCATAGCTCTCCGGTCATCCAGCAGTCTCTGCAAAAGCTAGACAAAGCCAGCAGAAACAAACAGAGGTATGTAAATCCAAAAGATAGATTTCACATCAGTGAACTGATTCTCATTGAGGATAAAGTTGAAGCATTTCGGCCATCATACCTTCTGCTCTTGTATCTGTGCTTTCACCACTTTGAATTCTGCTGATGGAGGCTTCTGATTGGCCACCAGCTCCTCCGTGTCCGTGAGCCAGCTGAGAAGGGACTCCAGTGCATCCTGGAACCTGCCACAGTGCAGCAGGGCTTCATGAAGCTGTGCAGATCGCTCTGCAACCTGAGGAGATCACAAATACAGCAGTTTTAAGGAAACTACCTTAAAACTATAGCTTGGCATTCTGGCTTTACTCCATTTGTTAGTGTAGCATCTCACACTACACCGCTTTTTGTAATAAAACTTCGATATTGGAAAAGCTACACTATTTTACAGACTATTCCTTAACTACTGAGAAGGTAATGACATCACTATTTGGTAGTTACTCACCGACACTGGCAAACATTATGATTGTTATCAAAACATTATGAGCATTCCAGAGTGCAGTGGACAAAGAAATCAAACGATTCATGCATGATATTGCACCTCTTCAACTGAAAAGTAAAAGTTTTTTAAACTAGATGAAGAGTGGGTCTTACTTTTTTGTTGAGGGTGTTCCATCTGGTGTTGACCTCCTCTAGATCCTGATCAAGATTTTTGGTGCTGGTGCCTTTGGCAGCATTTTGGATCAGTGTATGGCCCAGAGTGTTCAACTCCTGCAACTGGCTCTGCAGTGACTCAATGACGTCTTTTTGGAAAACCTGTATGTGATAAATACAGAAGAACACTGAAAACCCATAGAAAAATTTAAGCTATTAAATTTTCACAATATTCAAGCAATAATTAAAGTCACTCTTTCAAAGCTAAGAACACTTAATTTAGTTCTCAGTATTGGTTTTCAGTTAAGAATCAAATTTATCTTAGATGTTTCTCTTAAAATTCATTATCAGAAAAAAACAATGAAACAAAAATGGCTTGTTGAGATCCAGTAAGTGGACCAAGATACAAAATAAATGTGTTTAGCATAGTGGCTCCTACTACAATCCTATTCAGGGGACCAACATCCAAATCATAAGCTAGAGGCTAGCTTTGTTGGTCTTTTCAGCAGGGTAACTAGATATGTTGTAGCCAGCAGCCTTACAAGGTCAGGCTCTTCCACTAAAATGGGCACTATGTGCACTCTAACGCCAGTCAACTGGTTGCTGTGAGAGGCTGCTACTCGGTTACAGCCAGCTGTGCACAATCACAACATCTGAGTCACTGACCAGCAATCACAATAAACCTAATTCAGCTTTCTCCTAATATGATAAATGCGGAATGGCACTAGCCAGCCTCCCAGGAAACACTAATCAAACGATCAACATTCGCTGGCTATTTTGGTGTACCTTGGTGGAAGTCAAGGCTACAAGTTCCATCTGCGAACATTCGCCTATTGATGTTAATAGACTCTCTATGTCTTCATCGTCCACGTGTTTTATTCCATTGGAGAAACCTGCCTCTCTTTCAACTGACAGCAAGAAATCCTCTAAATCTGCCATTTTGGAGTCCGTAACTCTTTGCTCGCATTCATAACACTTTTCGTCCTTGGTTACATGTTGCTCTAGATTCTGCCGGCAATGTGAAAGAGTCTTTGGTTCTGTCACCACAACACTGAGGAGCTCACAGTCATCCTGCGAACAAGTGTTTTCAAGAAGTTCAGCTGTGGGTAATTCCTCATATCCTGAAAATGTCGTGGAGTTATGCGTTTTACTACTTGACTCTGCCAGCGTCCTGATATTTATATCTGGACAATCGCTATCGGAAACAGCACGTTGACCCACACTGAGGTCTGAGTTGTATGTATTGTTACGTTGTTGGCTTCCAAGCGTCGATGCGTCCGTGTAATACAGTGGAGTGGGTAATCTGTCTTTCATTGGGGAGAAGGGGAACTCTTCCTGAGCGGAGCTGAGAGAACACCCTGGCTTGAGGTCCCCTGATATGTGCACCCCCTCAGTAGAAGAAAGGCTTCTTGTGCCAGGCCCAGGTCGCCTCTGGGCTCGTGTGTTTCGCTGTTCTCTCTCCACAGTGGGACTACACAGACCCGAGTCACCTTCTGAGGTAAGAGAGTTTGTCATACTGCTTCCTCTTCCCCCTCGACCCAACCCGTGTTGGCCCGGTCTGTCATTGCACAGCGTTCCGCTGCAGCTGCCGTACTCGCTGAGGTTTGCGGGGGCGAAGGTCCGCCAGGAACGGCGGTGCTGAGCCGGCTCCCTTTTCTCGCCCGCTGGCCGAGGCTTACACAGCATGGTGTCCGCACCCCGGATAATATCTCCATTAAGCTTCAAGCCATCGAACACGACCCGCTCATCCAAACGCACTGCCTCCCTGCTGCGGAGCTCAAAGGCACTGGAGGAGGCCAAGACGCCGTTCCCACAGAGTGCGCTCATGTCCAGGGTGCGATGGCTATATGGTAAAGTGCCGACTAAGTGCCTTGAGGCCAGGCTGCCCTTAGAGCCCGAGTCGATTTGCTCATTCAGACGCACTGTGTCATAAATGGACCTCTGGGGAACGTAACAGTCATCGATGTTGAGGTCCTCCTCCTCTCCTTTGCCCACACAAGAAGGGTTCTGCCGCAGACAGTCTGGTCTACTCAGAGGTTTGCCCATTATGACAATCACTTACAAATGACTTATAACAATGAGGTAAAGCTTTTCAGTACAACGATCCTTAACAGACATGAAAACATCAAAGAAACTTTTAAAAAGCCATAGGGGAGTCTTTACTTTTGCAAATAACTCGGAAACACTTTACACCAAAGAAGGCGTAAGGAAATAATAAATACAACCGTAACATAAATCATATCATTTTTTGAAGAACAATAACAATACCACAAAAATACTATACATTTTATAACATTTCTTTTATAGAGGTGGTGAAAATAAAGTTAATGAAATAATATTTTTTTTTTGTTATTTCTAATATACATCACTTCTTCCTCTTATACATCCTTTTCCAAAATGACAATCCTGCTGGTTTGCATTTCTCCCCATTGTCACAACTTGTCATTGTTGCTTGTTTCCTTAGTTCTTTATAACTCCATCAGGGATGTCATCCAGTGCTTGGAATTTTAGAATTTCCTGAGAACTCCTGTACAGTTATCCACACAGAGGTATCCCGTATGCATAATGGTGGCATATCCCGATACAAATCCTCAAATCTGGGGAAACAAAGCCATAAGCTCCAGGAGAAACAAAAAGCCGCTCCTGCTTCTCTTGCGGTCCAACCGGCAATGACAGACACCCTCCTGGCACAGGGCTTAAGGCCCCGCCCCCCTCACATTATTCAGGCAACATCTGCCACAGCTCCATTTGTGCGGTGGCCGGCTCATGCTGATTGGTAGACGCTTGACCCTCTTTATATTCTCCCCTTCTGTCTCCGTGTCCCATTTGACTTAACTTCTTAGTGTGCTTCTGCTCTGACAGCAGCTCTCCTCCTCTTGTCAGGGGAGGGCAGAGAAAGAAAAAAAGTAAAGCTACAAAAGCAAACGGCACCCTCTCAGATGACATCACACAAGGCAGAAATAGATATGCTTTCTGCTCTCTTGCCCTCTTCGTCCCTTGTTTCTCCTCCTCTCTGCTTGGTGTTTTGGAGCCATGGAAGAGCCTGTAGAGTCTCATATACAGAAGAATGCTGAGGGAGGAACTGGATGGGGGTAATGAAACACCGTAACCTGTGCCAAGTGAATGACAGGTCTTTTTTCATGGCAAGTGGACAAGGTGGGAGAAGTATTGGATTGAAGGGTAGAATGGATAAAGAATGCAGTTTGGTTTCTGGTACTTGTCAACTTAACTTGTCAGATAATCTCTGGATACTGTCTAATCCCCTTCAAAGTAAACCTCACAGTTTATGTTCATTTTTGCTGGGCCATACATGGGGACCAATAATTTTTGTCAGTCATTGAGCACCAGCTCATAACTACGTGAAATTTAGCAAAAACTTCCCAGTTAATCATTCAGCTTAAATCACCTCAGGAGTAGTTAATAGGCAATTGTGCACAAGTAAAAATTACATTTTGAGTTTTATATATATATATATATATATATATATATATATATATATAAATAATCACCTAATCTAGGTGATTCATGTGTTGTCTTCTGTGACATTTTAGCATTGCTGCCGAGAGTGTAGGGAGTAGTGTACTTGTCTGGGAATCAGTACACAAACTTTTTGAGTTAGCAAAAAGAGGAAATCAGGAAGCTAAAAGAGGTGAAGAGGTTAAAGATATGTGTGGGATTCGAAGAGGGGTGTTTTGAAATAATCCAGGCCGAGAATTAAGAAAGGCAAAACATTTGTTTTTATACTTCCAAGGTCCAAGTCTCTAATGTCTCCAAGACGTGTTTACTGCTGTTGACGCCACATAGACATCTCATGAAGCAAATAAAAGGGATTTATCTTTCGATGACGCCATTTATTTGGATGAACTTGACCATTTGCTGTGCTTTACAGCTGCTTGATTTTGTGGCTTTATTTATAAAAACGAGCAGAATTTCTGTGCAATTCGTTTATAAATCCATTCTTATGTTAAAAGTGACAATTTACGTAAGCATGACTTTACAAACTATTTACACAGAAGTCTGTAGCCCTTGGAGTTTTGACCAAGCATTTGCACATGGCAAAAAACTTGCAAGCCAGTCTTTTAAATGTGGATGAACAAATTATCTGATCTGATGTTAAATGCATGAAACCATTCATTTAAAATCAGACATGATGGGAAACAATGCCTGTCTGTGCACAGAAACAAGACAGGGATGTTCCCCATCCAAAAAAAAATTATCTCTGTCAACAAAATCTCTCACCATTCACACGAACAATACCCACAGGCACTGAAACGCAGAACTATTATTTAGATGAGAACAAAGGTTTCGTTGAAGAAGAAAAAAAATTCCTCTGGCAATTGAGGGTTGAGATACGTTGGGCCAAAAACGTTATCTCTCTCTCTCTCTTTGTCAATGTCCCATGCAACATGATATCAGTGAAATAACAACTTCATCATAATGCAACAATGTGCATAAGTTCTAGTGCTCTGCTTGTGGAGGGTTTCAGGTTCCCTCTGGGGCGTTTCTACGGTGAGTCAGGGTGATGAGTCAGCTCAACACTGGGGGCTCACAAAGACCCTTTTCCCATCATCACCTATGGAATTACAAATAGCTATGATTCAAGAGCCAGAAATTCCCACAGGTTCACAGGAGACATTCATGTCATGTCTAAGTAGTGGAAAAGAAGACTCTTGAATTCCCAAACATCTCCTGCAAGGGTAAACCTCACCGTCATTTCCGACATACAGCTTAAGTCCTTACATATTAGGTTTAGTCACAAATGAATCCACTGAACTGAAGAAAAAAAAAAGAAATAAGGATAAACAAGCAACTTCACACGTATATTATTAAATTACAGAACCAGATTTAAAGGGAAAAAAATAAAATCTCTGCCAGTCTTTGTGTTTCATGATCTGGGTCATTTTCCTGAGTTTAATGGCCGTATCAGTGAGAACAAAGCTGATTTTCCAGCAGCAGCTGATGTAGCAGTGATCATCCATCCAGACATTGAAAAGAACAAAAAGAATGGGGGAGCCCGAACATCAAGGGGCCACATGATCGACCGAACAGCGGCAGCTGATGCTTTATCACAGCGTATGGGTGTCCATGCTTGATTCATATGCACGTCCAGATATAGGTTAAGCTTCCTTCAGCTTCAAGCATTTAAAGGCTTTCTGGATGATATTTTATCCCACTTTAAATCTTGACAAAGGTTTTAACCAGGACTGATATTGTAAATATCACATTATGGGCAGTGTTCGTACATACCGTGGACTTTAGGGCAGCCCACCTTGTTTTTTTTTTAATAACCGGCGGGGGGGCTCTTTGCATTGACATGCACTAAACATGAGTGGAATGAATTTGCACCGCAGCGCCCCCACACCTTGATGCTCATGACAAGAATAGCATGTATAATTATCTTTATTGAGCTGAATTAGGTTTAAATCGCCGTCATGCATGAATGAATGATATTTTTATAATTTTACACATAATAATCAACGATGATCACATTACACAAAACTGAAATTGCAGACGGGAGATGGCGGCCTCCTGTGGCGACAGGGAGAAGAGCAGGACCCGGACTCATGATAATACCCCTCCTTTAAGGAACAGCTTCCAGACGTTCCCCAGGCTCCATCCAGGGGGACGTCAGAGTGGGGGCGGAACAGTGGGATGGGGGGGACCAGGTCCGTGTGCTGGAGAGGGACCTGGGACCTGGGGCAGCGCCGGCGGGATGGAGACCCAGGGCAGAACCAGCGGCCACCACAGCAGTGTGTGTGGAGCTGCCACCCTGGAGCGGGCAATGGCGGGCTCCACCGCTTCGGGGGGGCACATCAGGGTGGGGAACATCAGCGGACACCGCCGCCTCGAGGGAACTGTGAGCAGACGCAGCCACTTTGGGAGGCTCTTGAAAGCCAAGATGGCGCCGCTTTGTTCGGACGCCGTCCAGGTCGCTTCGCTAAGATTGTGTTTTTATTTACTTTTTTACTTAGTTTTACTTTCTCTTTTTACACATCTCACATCGGCACTGATCACCTATAACAAAGAAACACTTTTGCACATTGGAAACCGCTACACCAACCTGTTTCAGGACACTTTATCCAGGAATCCAGCATGGCCTCTGGAGATTCTTCGGAACGCAGAGATGAACAATAACCCCCTGAGGCAAAGGATCAAGAAACACCGCGGGAAACACGCTGGGATTCGAGATAGACTCAGGAAAAGGGCTCACAGTCCTCCCCTTCCGAGCATTCTGCTCGCAAATGTCCAATCCTTGGAGAATAAGATGGACGATCTTAGAGCCAGGATTAGTTTCCAACGGGACATAAGGGACTTTAACATCCTTTGTTTGTCAGAAACGTGGCTTTCGTCCATGGTCCCAGACACTGCTGTAATGCCAAGTGATAACTTCTCTGTTTTTCGGACGGACAGAACAGCAGAGGCCGGTAAATCCAGGGGTGGAGGAGTGTGTTTCATGATTAACAAGAAATGGTGTGATCCCAGGAATATCTCCATTCTGTCGCGTTCCTGCTTGCCTCATCTGGAACATCTTTCCATTATTTGCCGCCCAGTTTATCTGCCCCAGGAGTTTTCATCGATCATAGTTACTGCTGTGTACATTCCACCACAGGCGGACACCGGCTTGGCTTTGTCTAAACTTCGCGATGTGCTCAGCGGCTAATTAACAAACATCCTGACGCTGCCTTTATCATCGCGGGGGACTTTAACAAAGCTAACCTCAGACTGGTCATGCCGAACTTTCACCAACATGTATCCTATCCAACTAGAGGACCAAACACACTGGATCATTGCTACACTCAGTTCAAGAATGCCTACAAAGCGCCACTCACAATTTTTTCTAACACCGGAATACAAACAAAGGCTCGTTCAGGATCCTCCGGTGCAGAGAGTAATGACGCGCTGGTCCTCCCACTCAGAGGCTATGCTGCAGGCGGCTCTTGATGATGTCGACTGGGACATGTTCCGGGCGAGTTCTTCTGACGTCAGCGAGTTCACAGATGTAACATTAAGCTTTGTAAACATGCTAACCGAGCAAGCTACAGAAACAATAACGATAAGGACATTCTCCAACCAGAAACCGTAGGTGGACAGAACAATCCGTGCTGCGGTTAACACACGCACTGAGGCTCTTCTGACCGGGAATATGAGCGAATACAAAGCATCGTGCTATGCTCTCCGACGCGCAGTAAGAGCCGCTAAACACAGATACAGAGAGAGAATTGAGTCTCATTTCCAGCTGAATGACTCTCGACAGATGTGGCAGGGACTGAGGACCATCTGTGCCTTCGGAAACGAATCCTCCGCAGAGGTGAGAGCAGATCCGTTGCTGGCCGACGAGTTAAACACCTTTGATTGCAACGGCGGCAGCGCGTCTCTGCCGTCCAGTGCGTCAGGAAGCAGCAGGCAGAGCAGCGATGATCCTGTAATCACTGTGTCGGAGGATGAGGTTCGGAGGGCGCTAAAGAAAGTGAACGTCAGGAAAGCAGCCGGCCCTGATGGGATAACCGGCCGTGTTCTGAGGTCCTGCGCTGATCAGCTCGCTGGTTTGTTCACGTCTATCTTTAATGAGTCCCTTGCTACCTCCGTGGTTCCCACCTCATTTAAAAAATCCATAATAATCCCTGTGCCTAAGAACAATAAACCCTCTTGCCTGAATGACTATCGCCCAGTTGCCCTCACATCTATAGTCATGAAGGTTTTTGAGAGACTTGTAAAGAGCCACATCTGCTCCTCCGTCCCTGATACTTTGGACCCTCTTCAGTTTGCCTATCGCCCAAACAGATCTACGTACGATGCCATCTCTCACGTCCTCCACTCTTCCCTCACACACTTGGACAGCAACAATGGGAATTATGTAAGGCTGCTATTCATTGACTATAGCTCAGCTTTCAACACTATAGTCCCCATCAAGCTGGCTTCTAAACTCACAGACCTCGGCCTAAACTCCTCACTCTGTGACTGGATTCAAGACTTCATCACCGGCAGACCTCAAGTGGTGAAAGTTGGCCAGTTCACCTCAAACTCCATCACCCTGAACGTAGGAGCCCCACACGGCTGTGTCCTAAGTCCCCTGCTCTACTCTCTCTACACGCATGACTGCGTGTCCTCTCACAGCTCCACACCTATTATCAAATTCGCTGATGATACTGTGGTTCTGGGCCTCATCTCCAACAACGATGAGACCGCATACTTGGATGAGGTAGAGAGACTCATATCATGGTGCTTCGTGAGTGAACACCGTTGTCTTGGGAGGAACGTGAGCGGTCACCATCGCCTCGGGAGCTTTGTGAGCGAACACCGCTGTCTCGGGAGGAACGTGAGCGGCCACCATCGTCTCAGGAGCTTCGTGAGCAAACACCGCTGTCTCGGGAGGAACGTGAGCAGTCACCATCGCCTCGGGAGCTTCGTGAGCGGACACCGCTGTATCGGGAGGATAGTGAGCGGTCACCATCGCCTCGGGAGCTTCGTGAGCGAACACCGCTGTCTCGGGAGGAATGTGAGCGGGCACCATCGCCTCGGGAGCTTTGTGAGCGAACCACGCCGCTTGCACCGACATCAGCGGGGGTTCCTGCCCGCTGCGTATCAGTCCATGATGCTCTGGGAATGGGCGCGAGGTGCTGGGTGTGGCCGACGAGGCTTCTGATGCCCCTTGGATCGCCGCATCGGGAGAACTGTGAACGGGCTCCGCAGCTAACTCCACCCTGACGGCCGAGCCGCTCAAATGCAGAGCCAGGTCTATGTAGTCCTCCAGCGACTCCTCGGGGGTCCAGTATGGCATCAGCGATTTGAAGAGCTCGGCCAGGCCTCCGTAGAAGAAGACCATGAGACAGGTCTTCTCAATAGCCGACCGGCGAGCCACTCCAACGAAGTCCCTGCCATACTCCTCAATGCTCTGGTCTCCCTGGCGGAGATTGAGCAACCTCCCTGCTGGACCATGGATGCTTTGTGAATTCTGTCACGGAACGCTGCCAGGGTGCCGTGGAAATGACAGAGTTTGGGTCCAAGTGCAGGTAAGGATCTCCTTTTAATCAACAAAAAGGCCAAAACAGCAAAAAACAAAACAATATAGGAACGGGATACACCAAAAGGCAACTATAATTACACAATGCCTGTATCCCCTGAGTAGAATAAACACTAACGCAATTACACTTAATTCACCCAGACAGAGCAGCGGGAGTGTGGTGTATAAGTAGTCCATGATAATGGGGAACAGCTGGGAATGAGAAGTGTTTACAGGTGTGTGTAATGTGACTGGTGTATGAGGTTATGGGAGATGAGTCCGGGAGGACGGGAGATGTCAGCTTCCTGTGGCGATAGGGAGAAGTGCAGGACCCGGACTCATGACATCTCGTTATAAAGTTATGTATATGACAGAAGTTATTAATGTTCTGCATTTCTGTTTTGAGCTGTGCGCGCTGAAGATGACCAGTAGAAAGCATATGATAGCAGGTTTTTAATCAATGGGATTTAACTCATCATTTATCTCATATAGAATACTCTTTTTTATTTATACAACATAACGTTATATTAGGACTTCTAGGTTACCTGCAAAAAATACCCCGAATGCACGTGAACGTATCTGCGCGGCTCTGAATGAACTCTTTTTGTGGACGCGTTCTTCACGCAACAACGCTCGTGCTGAAGAGATAATCACCGTTGAAGAGTTTTACTGCAGCGTAACTCAATCAAATGCATCTTATACGAGATGAATAATATATACACAATATATATAAACTGGCTGAAATGTTTTGAAATCACTTGTACCCAGGGGCGTCATGCACTCATTATTTTTGAGGGGGCACGAGTGAGGGGAGGTTTGTCATGTGACACACAGCAGCCACAATAGCACTTATGTTCTTATGTTTTATTATTTTTTTTTTCCTTTTTATTCTAAACATTCCCAAACGCATTAACTATATCATGAAATATCTCGATTCTCACCTTTATATGTTAGTTGATCTATAGTGGACGAAGGTTAAAGTAGCCTAATAATGTAATCTGTTACCTATGTATAAAAAACCTGTCTGTTTACTTTAGTAACACATATGGGCGTCATGCCATAACATAGTTTTAATACGACTGACTTTATATTTAATGTGAATTAACATTGAAAGTTAATATGAATAAAAACATTGTAAGTTAGGTTACTTATCATAACAGTTTCATTGTACAGAAAGAGAGCAAAGAACATTTACATTATCAAAGAGCATTTTCACTGACAGTCTAGAGTTCAAGCACTCTTAAAAACTCCCATTGAAATCACTGTGAAATTAATATCTTACAGATTCATAAACACATCTGCACTTTATTGTTTCTAACGAGAGAATTCTCCAGAAAAACACCTCTGATTGGTCATTGCACTCATAAGGTAAACAGCATCGTGTGTGATTGGTTATAATGCGCAGTACTGTAAAAACGAGTCTGTCTCTGGCTCAGAGCCAGCCAGCGAACACAGATTTTAATTTATCAGCTGATAATATGACACGCTGAACGATCTAATCACACTGGTGTGATTGTATTAAATATAGAAAATATTAATCAGCTATTTTTAGTCTTTTGGAAGCTGCATTGAAAATCCACTTTGCTCAAAAATCTGAGTCGAATCAGGCTCCTCCTATCGAAGCATCAAATCTAAGACTATTCCGGGTCACCCCTATATCACATTGTTGTCTTCAGCAGGTTTTCTATGGTGGTGGTGATGGCGCAGTGGATAAGACACATGCCTTTGGTGTGAGAGACCCGGGTTCGAATCCACTGTGAGACACCAATGTGTCCCTGAGCAAGACACTTAACCCCTAGTTGCTCCAGAGGCGTGCGACCTCTGACATATATAGCAATTGTAAGTCGCTTTGGATAAAAGCGTCAGCTAAATGAATAAATGTAAATGTAAATCACTGTTGTAATAACACTTATACAGTACAGTATTATCAGTAACACAGTAACACAATACAGTATTATCCATCCTAATATTTGCTTTGATTTCCTTTAGTAGTAATTAGACTATAACAAGAACAGAGAAATCTACTCCAGGTCTTTGGTTTATGATAAGAAACACACTGCGTTGCCATAACAAAAGAAAAGAAAGAACACTTTGCTCCAGTATTTGGGGGAATAAGCTACATGTTTGAGCACCTGAACAATCCAGAAATTCCTGCAGCAGCATACTATTCCAAATGATGTACCACTTGAAATATTGAGTAAAAAAGGTCCAAGAATCCAAACTGACCAAGACAAAGATATAATTTTTGAGAGATGAGGTCAACTTCTCTAAAAATATTGCTGGTTAATTACAAGTCAATCGCTATCGTTTGCATCTGTGATGCAGAAAATCATTTCAAATCACCTCTCAGTTTGTCAAAACAAAAATCACTACAGTGAGACGAACAGAAATTGTTGTGCACTATACACTTCTGCTTTGAGCGTATAACTGTCAACAGTTTTTTTTTTTTTTTTTTAATAAAAAAAAATATTTCCTGTGGCAATTTGAAACTAACAATAAAGGCATGTTTTATTAAACCCAGAACATTAATTTAAAGATTCTGATAGAAACATCATCATGCATCAACTTAAAAAGGCTGAACAGATTTGTTAATTAGCATAATCAGTTTTCTAATATTTTTCACAAGAATGGAATATTTACATATAGCATGTCCAAATTAAAAAAAAAAAAAAAAAAAAAACTGAATTAGCTTGGAGCTAAAAATAAGAGAGCCTAAAAAAGCCGATTGCAGTTGAATGGAGAGGCCTGCTCTAGCATAGCTAACAGGACAAGGAGCAGAAGTCAGACCCCACTACCTTTCACTGGACCACTACGATACACGGCACCCAACTGGCTCACCACACATTCGCAACAATGCCCCATCAGCTGACACTCTTTTGTTAGCACCAGATGCTCATGGACATACTGAACTGTCTAGAGAAGGGTCTAACCCGTGACTAACAGATCAAACATAAATCATGAGCAAGATCCTCCTGTAAAACTCTGCTGATAATTCAATAAAAAGTTGCCCCTAAACAGTTGGCCCCTTTTTAAAAAATGTAATAACTTACAATGCACTTCTTTTTTTTTTGTTAAATGTTTTACATGTAAAATGTGGCACTTGATTTGACATTTTGTCCATGATAAAATGGCATTCATACTTGTAAGGTGATATGTAATTTGTGTGCTACTGGTGGCACCATATGTATCTGCAGTCTGGTTGGTTGAGTGGTCTAACTAGGCACAACATAAAACACTGGCTCAACCAATGGCATGCATTTGTTTGAATAATGGAACACTGGGGGAGTGACTAAAACTTGTTTTTGACTATTTTTGCGGCAAATTACCAATGTTGCTTTAATGTTGCTCAAAAGTTCATTAACATGCATTGTCCCCATCAAATAAATAAACAAACAAACTATATTTTTTAAACTCTTTTTTGGTCCCACAAGTAGTGCATAAATTATACACATAGTGCATAAATAATAAATTATATTAAAATGCAAAGCTAAAAATTTTTCCTTGACCTTTAATGTGTGAGACTACTTCATATTAACTAAATGTAGTTTTACTATTTTTAGTGAAGCCTTTTGAGGATTATGTTGTCTGGGAATAAAAAACATATTAATTTACAGAAAGGCTATGCCATTACTTTTTCCATTAAACATGAGAAAGACAACTTTCACAGTTCTTACTTGCAGTATATCAATCCTTTAAACTGTCAGTGACTGCTATGGATCTTCTAGAAGGAGAACAGAACAAGGCAAGACATGTAATGAATCTTAATTTTACCTTGAAGGCCTCCAGTTGTTGGTTAATGACTTCTGTTTCCAATCCAACAGACCCTTGGGACTCCTCTTGTTTTTCGGCACTGCTCAGTTTGTGGGTAAACTCTTGCGCCTTTCCGTAGAACTCCTCCAGTTGACTGAGGGTCTCCTCAACCTGTTCTCTTCTACCCGTGGCTCGGTCCATCAGCTTTCCACACTGCTTGCCCAGGGTTTCCAAGTCTCTCTTCAGACCCAGGAGATCTGGTGAGGCCTCTGACTCCAGCATCTTCTTGCAACTGTCTCTGCCGTTGGCTGTGTTGGTCATCAGATCCTGAAGTTTAGCAACAAAGTCTTTGATAGTGCTTTGCTGATCCCGTAAGGTGTCAAGATCCCTGCCTACTGGAGCCATACCATCTAACTCATCGTCCAGGTCTGTGAAGTTCGTAAACATTTCACGAATGCTGTTCTGGAATACTCCAATGCCCTGGAGTTTGTCCTCCAAGGTGGAGCAAGCATCCTCTACCTTTTTGGTAATTGACATGTGGTCTTTTTCCAAGCTGTCTGCCTGAAGAAGAAGGTCTGTCACACCTTCCACCTCAGAGGCATCTACCACAAGAGTTTTTGCCAGATTTTTGAGATGCTCAATCTGATTGTGGACACCATCTAAACTGTTCTGCTGAGCCTTCATGTTGGTCAAGTTCTTGTTGCTGTAGGCCTGGACACCCAAAGCCGAGTGAGAATCGAGCTGTTTCCTGGCAGCCTCCAGCTGGCCTTTGGCTTCCTTCTGTAAGTCGTTGAACTCTTTCAGCTTCTGTGAGATATTTTCTAATGATTCTCTTTTGAGCGTTAAATCTTCTGTCAGCTTATCCACTCTTTTACCAATGGTTGCCTTCTCCTCCCTAACCGAATCACCATCTGATGTGACTACCTCCAGGAGGCTGTCTGCAGCTGTGTTCATCATCACAACTTGCCCTCTGTGCTTGTCAATGTCTTTCTGGATGGCCTTCAACTTCGAGAGGGAGCCCTCGATCTCCACCGAGTTCACGCTGAGATTCACATTCTTCTCGCTGTCTTCACACTCTTGCAACCATGAGCTCAGTATCTCAGAATGTTCCTTGTACTTCAGTGCTCTCTGCAAGCCCCCCTGAAGCTTTTCTGCTTGCTCAGAATTACTTTTCTTCACATCATCCCAGTTGGACCTTAGAGCAGAGAGCTGTCCCTGAAGGGCCACCTTTTCTGCCCCCTCTGTGCTTTGGAGTAGAGATTCTCCATCTTTAATGATGGTGTTATAAGGTTCTTCATGCTCACTAATGGCCTTTTGGACAGTACTGTTCTCCTTGAGACTCTGTTTTAACTTCTCTGCATTAGCAGAGATGGGCTGTGGCTTACACAGCTCCTGCAGAGTTTGATTCAGCCAGGCTTGGAAGTCCTTCGATGTCTGATGGAACTGCTGGGAGCTGGCAAAGGCTGAGTTGAGCTGCTCAATCCGCTTTCCTGGTGGACACAAGGTAAAATATAAGAATGTTAGATAAGAAGTCGCAACAGTTGTCACAATTATGCAGGCTAATATTGTGTCCGAGCAGGGCATAACATGACAAGTCTCAAGCGCCAAGCAATTTGTCTGCTATGCCTGAAAGCAAAAATCACAACCAACTGAAACATGGCTGATGTTTGCTATTGAGCTACAGTATGTGCAGTTTTTGGGGACATTAAACACTATACAACAGAAATAAAAACCAAGCATGTCTTGTCATGAGTTGCTTGTCATAGTTGGATAATATTTGACACTTGAGGCACAGATGGAAACTCTTTTTTGCATTTTGCACACTGGATCAGTAAAATTGAATTAATCTTACTAAACTGTATTAAATTTAGTTTGATCCTTGATAAATACTTGATAAATGAACACACACAGGTCAGAGGATGCATATGACTTTATATATATAAAAAAAACATTCAAATTCTGAGGACATCTGCACAGCTTTCGGCTATGTGCAAATAGAAAATTAGCATATTCTGTGATGTTGCAGAAAGAAGATGAGTATCTGAAGTAAACTACAATACCTGCTTTGTCCTCAAGTTGTCTAAATGGTTTAGTGATGCCCTCAAGCTGTTTAGTCAAGTCTGCTCTGAGATACTCTTCAGTCACCATGGCAGAGAGCTCAGAGCAGACACTTTCTGCCTCCTTTAGCCTCTTCTTCTCCTCTCGTAGCTGAGCCAGGATTGCATTAGTGGCTTCAATCTGCTTCTTGACTTCCTCAGGTTGGGTGCTGAGGGCCTGCTGGTTATTAAGTTCAGTCTCCAGGCAAGTGGCACTTTTACTGAGGCTTTGCAAGAGCTCCTGGAATTGAGTGGTCTTTCCGACAGCCTGCTCAATGAGAGCATGTCTCTGAGACAGCTGACCTGTCAGGGCCTGCCACTTCTGGGAAATAGATGCCAGCTGTTCTTTAACCTGCTCTACAGCAGGATCCTGCTGCTCTGACGCACTAGCGATTGCTGTAGCAGCCTCGGTTAACTTCTCGTACTGAGGCTTGCGGCTGTCAAACTCCTTGAGGAGAATCTAATCAAAGAAACAACATTTGACATTAAGTAATAGGCATTAAGGGATTACTAATCTTCAATTGCATTAGAAATAGTACAGTATGTCACTCTATCTTTGTAACATGATAGTACAGTTCACTCAAAAATGAAAATTCTATCATTATTCCAAACTGGTTTGGCTTTCTTCCACAAAACACAAAATAGCAGACTGTTACGGTAACACTTTAGAATAGGGAACACTTATTCACTATTAACTACGACTTTTGCCTCAATAAATTCCTAATTTGCTGCTTATTAATAGTTAGTAAGTTAGTTGTTAAGTTTAGGTATTGGGTAGGATTAGGGATGTAGAATAATACTTAATTAATACTAATAAATGGCTAATATTCTAGTAGTAATATGCATGCTAATAAGCAACTAGCTAAGAGACCCTAAAATAAAGTGCTACCAATGTTACATACATGTTTTCATTGTACCAAGGTCTATAAAGCTCTAAATACAACAAAAAAGCATCGTAAAACTTTAGTTTAAGGTCCAGTTCTCAGTATTAACAAGTTATTAGCATGCATATTACTAGCATATTGGCTGTTTAATGCTAAAAGCAAAAAGCCTTGAAAAACAAAAAGACTGCTCTCACTGCTCTTGACTGAGTAACTTCAGCAGCTTTAACAGTGATCAACATACATTTAATACACGGAAGACTATGCAGTTTTATATTTATATATATATATATATATATATATATATATATATATATATATATTTAACCATTTAAATTACTCTGCCTGAATAGTTTATTTACAATTTATAGTTTATTTAATTTGACTTTCTTTATTATATTTGTCCAGTTATTTGTAATATGCATCATATTTTTAACAACATTGATAAAATAAAGTTATATAAAGTTATTTAGCTATAATGAAATAAGAGTACATGTTTTGTGAAAAAAAAAAATTGGACCACATATAGCCTCCGATATTTGGCAATATATGGCATTAATTCTTTCACATGTATGTTTACAGTGTGACTGCCAGTACCTGGACTTGTTGCTTTTGTGTGTTAAGCATGTTTGGGTCCACAGACAAAGGCCCCAGGACGCCCATCATCGACTCCTTCTCCTGCAGCCACTGCGAGAGCTGCGGTTGGGTCGTCTGGAAGAGCTCCAGCATGCGGGACGACTCCTCCAGGTGCTGTTTCCGGATCTCCATCGTGCCCTTGACCTCCTCCCATCCTGCATCTGTGTGTGGAGCATAACACACATCATTTTATCACTCCCAGCTTCACTTTAGCCGAGCATTGATTCAGAGCTTGAGCTTTCGCAGGAGCTTGACTTAAGCTCACAGTTGGTGCAGAAGAAAAGTGTGTGAATCTGCACCTGGCCATGCACACAGATGAGCAGATAAAAGTAGATGATTGGTTTTGGATGTGATGGATGCATACCTATCTGTGCCAGCATGTGCTTCCACTTTTCTGCCTCGGGTGAATCAGGGTGTTCCTCGATTAAACGGAGCAGATTCTCCCTGAGCTGCTGGAGCTGCACTTGCTTTTGTTTCATATTATCTTCAAAGACCTGAAAGACAGACATAATAATCAGCTATTTCAATGCTTTTAGCTTAAAGAATCATCTTATGATGACATACTGTCAAGGTTTCCATGTACAATTTATGGGAAAGCCGACACAGAATTTGTGCAGTTTTTTCAGATTTTCTGTAGTTATTGTTGAGGAAAATCTGTGAAATTATGTGGAATAGCCTGAAATATGGGAATACATTCCCAGAACAACCTGACAGTAATGCATTTAATTTACCTTCTGTTGCTCTATCTGTGATTTTACTGCATCTTCCCCAGATGGATGATTACTCGATGCTGCTGTCTTCTTTGTGTCTTCCATCCACTGACGTAAAGACTCAGCCTGTTCATGGATGCCTTGAACTCTCTTCAACAAAGCGCTGAGCTCAGAGGACCTGGCCTTCAGGAGCTCCCCCAGATGTTTGTAATCGTTGTTAATGCAGGACATGTTCTGCTGTACCAGCATTAACTCTAATGGCAAATAATGTATACGCTTATTGTTTTATACAAATAGGCAGAATAGCATAAATTTAAACTGACCACAGTGTTAGTTATTGGTCACAGAAACAAAAAAAAGCATCAGTAGTATGAACTAGTATGAACTTTCACCTTGGTTTGTCAGATAAGAATGGCTGCCTAGACCAGAACCGTTACTGACAGCTGATCATAAAGAGAGAAAACACATTCCATCTGTTTGCTTTTACGCTAGATGGAATTAATGAGTGATCATGTAGAGCTGAGACATGTAAAATCGTAAAATATTGCTTGGCAATACCTGAGTTGTGATGTATCTTGGCTTTGGCCGGTGATGTCAAAACACTGATTAGGCTACATAGAGCAGATCCTTTGCTATTTATATCCTGGACTGCAGGAGCTTTGGAGGTCCATTCGTCCAGTAAGCCCTGCAGACAGCATAAAAAGACCAGAAAATGTCATTTTAAAACTTTAAAATCTATATGGAGTTAAGAGACGTTTTGACATTTTCATAATTTTCCGTTGACCTTTGGAACATGACACACACATTCTTGAATGGTGAGCAGTGTTTTTCATTAGGATGGAGAAACACTTCCTGCGAGAAACACTTTAAAACACAAATGTGTGCAAATACATGATCTACTCCTTCAAATAAACCTGTCAATTCCTTAACAGGATTTTATCTAGGGACAAAATTATTCTGAATAATTTTTTTTAAGTCTTTGATTAGTTTTTTACAATTTGTGGAATCCCAATTATATCAGTGTGATAGAATATTTGCTAGAATGATTTTATTTCGGGGTTCTTTCCCAGACAAACATTTTTTCTATCATAATTTCAAGTATTAAAATGCAATGCTTTGCAAAGAATTTTTAACCAAATATGTTGTAATGCTATAAATAATGCTGTTGATACCATCATTTTACTAAACAATTTTTATAACTTTTATAACCCAAAATTTGGTCATAATGGAAATGTGAAGTCTCTCTGTCTGGCCAACAGAAGGAGGGTTTGAACATAAGAAATGGCTTTAATTTCCTAGTATGTTTACTCTGTGTCATTACAAAACCCGTTAGTATCTGAGAATAGCAATTTAGAGACAAAAAAAAATATTAAAAAGTGCTGTCAGGCGATTAATCGTGATTAATCACATCCAAAATAAAAGTTTTGTTTACATAGTATAGGCCTATGTGTGTGGACTGTGGACATTTATTATGTATATATAAATACACACCCATGCATGTACACAGTATATTTAAGAAAAAATGTTACGTTTATATTTTGGATGCGATTAATCTTTTGACGGCACTAATTTCAATACATTGATAATTAACTGACTGCTAACTAACTTATTAGCAACTCCACAGCTTACCTAGCTCATCCAAAAATGGGACAAAATCTCACATCATTGCTATCACACAATATATAAAAAATTCATATCAGCTCACATTCCATTTCATTACAGGACATGTGGTAAATGTGTTAACAAAAATTGACAAACAGATTTTAAGTTTTGATTTTTTGAACAATCAGCCATACACAGTGAGATGTGTGTCTTCTTCTAGCTTTTTTAGTTCATTTAGATCATCGTACTATCCCGAAGGTTTTGTGGTCCCACAATAAGAGGTGAAAAGTTAAATCCATCACTCACATCGACTTTCTGCAGGTCTGTTCCCAGGCCCTGTTCACTGCAGTTGGGCTGAAGCACTGGCACTTGCTCTTTTGTCTCCTCCAGCCATGTGATTAACACCCCTGCGGCAGCTTTGAACTCCTGCAGCTGCTTCTGGCAGGAGGAAACCTCCTCTTTTCTGCAATACATAGGATACATATGCATATAGAGTTTTATTAAATGGTCTGACATCTGGCATAAGAGTAACTAATATTTCTTGTAATACTGTTCCATTATAGCACATGGTTTTAATTCTATAACAGTTCTAGCGTCACTTTATCCAATTAAATAAATAACAGAGACATATGTCAGAGCCAAGAGAAGTATATAAAAAATAATAGGACACACAAAATTTGAGACATAGTCTGTGTTTTTATTCTAAGTATTGTTTTTTGCTAAGTGCTGTTACTTAATAATCACTTACTTATTAGTAATTGTCTCCTTAAAAGCATTAAAGGTATCAGAGATGTTCTGCATCTTGCTCTGAAGAAGAGCTGTGCTTCCTTCTGGACCCAGCTTGCTGAGTTCCTCAGTCAGTTTCTGGAGCGTTTCCATGTCCTTTGCGTGCTCGGCTAACTCTGCATTTGTGTCCTACAAATAAAGATTTTATTAGAACTTCAGTATGTGGAACATGAAGAGATAACTGATCGTAGACAGGCTGTCTCTGTTCCAAACTATAGAGAGCTGTCTCGTTGCCCATCACGTTTTTTAATAATAACTTCACAGCAATGCTTTAATGTATTTGCTATTGCTATTCATTGGAATTATGGATCAAAATTTTTGTTGGACAAAAAAAAAAAATATAATTCACCCTGAAATGACTAATCAGTATCTTTAGCTTGCATTCTTAAAAGAAAAAGACTAATTTATAGTGTTCAAATCTACTATAGGACAATTTTGTCAGCTTTTTGGACGACACATAGGGCATTCAGTATAGATTTTGACCTCAAAGCTAACAGACATGAGCCAAAGTATAAAAGTCCAATCAAAACATGTAGTTCACTGAGTTTAGGAGTAGTGAGCAGCACACCTGGAGGAGCTGTGAGAGCTCAGGCACGTTCTTTCCTGGCCCGTCTGTCTCAGAGAGAGCCTGTGAGCTCTTCAGCACAAACTGCTGCACCTTGTCAGATGTCTTCTCAAACTGCTCCACCTTGTCTCGGAGATCCTGCATCTTAGCCACCTTCTGCTTGTGCTGCTCAGAGGCATCAGTAAACCGCTGGGACAAGCCCTCCATCTTATCTTGGAGGAGGGCGGCAGCGGCCGGCTCAGCGTTCTCCACAAACTTCTTCACCTTTGCCTTCATGGCCAAGATGCTGCTCTGTCTGCTGGACATGTCCTGCTCCAGAGCCTGAAATAAATGGGCATGCGTTTTTTCCCCATTTTTTTTAACAATGTTTTTTTAATGTTTTTATGCGGTCATGCCATTGCTGTGTAATACTATTATTAAAGGCCAAGTCTGTGAGCTCACCAGTCAGCACCAAATGGAAAGACAGAAATTATACAAATAATTTCTCAGACACTATCTCTGTCTGGCACTGGTCAATTTTGAATTCAAGCCATCCTAAAGTTCTTCTTCAAATTGATACAATGGGAGTGAATGGGATCCAAAAATGTTTGGTTACCAATACTCTTCATAAACTCTTTTATGTTCCACAGAAGAATGAAATGCAAACAGGTTTGGAACAATATGAGGCAGTATTTTCATTTTTGGGAGGACTATCCCTGTAATTGTGTATTACAGAGCTTTGTCTGGTAAGTTTTTGCTATGTGGTTACGTATTCGCTTTGTAATAAACATAGTATCTTTGGATGACAGGTCAAAGGTCACATACTGCCTCCTTGCTAAGTGCATCTGCAATGGAGCTGGAGTCCAGCGGCACTTTTGGCGTCTCCTTCACGCTCTCTTCCACCTTCTCCATCCAGGACATCATCTCGTCCAGGCCGTCCTGCACACTCAGGGAGCGCGTCAGAGTCACCTGCAGCTTCTCGTTGCGGTCACTCACTGACTTCGACAGGTTGTCGTATCTCTCTGAGATGTCATCTACAAACAGAAATGTATTCATAAAAGTCCCAAAAATATTTTATGAAAAGAAACTGCTGATTACAGTGTTTTAGCATCTAATCATACATAATTTAAACTTCCATTTTTAAATATCTTTGTATATGTTATACTGCTTTTAAGTTATGTTGATTTAAATTCTTCATGATCTTGTAATGGGCTTTATTTTCTTTATTCAAAATGCCTTTTTTGTAGAAGCCCTATGCTTCTGGTGTGAAATGTGACCCAGACATGTTTTTGTGAGATTTTTGGCTCACCCACTGTCTCCTGAATCTCCTCTGTATGGGACAGCAGGTCTCCCTCTGCGCTGATCAAGGCATCAGCTGTTTTCCTCAGCGTATCCACCGCAGCCTGACGGGACGTTGTTTGCCCTTGAAGGTTCTGGGACAGACCAATGCGTATTACACTCCACTAATAGGACTGCAGTCAGTAGACTGATTATGTTAAAAGCACAACATCAATTGTGTGTGATCTATATCCATCTCAACAGGCCATACAACACAGTGACATTAAAAAGGCTGAGTGGTTTAGCATAAGGACATATACATACAAGGTCAGAAGACAGTTGTACTATACATCCCTAGAGAACAGTAATGCAGCATGAATATATTTTCTGTGTGTATCTGATCTCAATGCTGCTCAGCCGAATCTGGTCTGAGTGTATCATGGGAGAAGTAATCTATTTAAGTGTGATTAGCATTGTCTGCTTCTGTATTCACTTCTGCAAGAACAGCGAGCTATAATACACCACAAGCAAATGAAATCTGAGCTACTGTAAGTTGTTTGTGTTGTGGCGTGTTTTAAGGGATATAAATACACTGAGCAAAGGGTGAAACCACTGTGTCATTTATTCAAAGTGCATTTTTATATCGGTGTGTTCAGTTTTTCTGGAGATCTGTCACCTGTATGATGACTAGACTGTAATGACATCTTGAACTCTTGTTGGCACTCAACACTGAGAGTTTCAGGTGGATGTAGTAGCATTGATATATACAGTTACATTATAATTATAATATCTTGTGTCATAATTCTGTGAACTGAATATACTGATATAATGCTCTTGCCTTGGTCTCCTCCAGCTGTCTCTGTAGGGTTTGTGGATCTCCAGCAATAGGCTCTGACTGCTGCCTTCTGGACTCTTCCTCAGAGACATTCAGCCACTTCACCAGAGCACCACTGGCATCTTCATACTTCTTGTACTTGTCCACCACGTCTTTCAGGTTGTTTCCAAGCTGATTACACTGAAATGCATCAGAAGTATGTTTTTTCAGCGCATCATTTAAAACAATTAGTTTAATTTTTTATCATTTATATAAACGATTGAAGGGTTTAATACTGTCATAACAGACTGCTGAATACTGTTTGAATGTTTGCAGAATTTAGAGGCAAATGCTGCCATCTGTTGGTTTTAATCAAAAAGTACTTTAGTACAAGGAGCAGTTCTCACTATTAACTAGTTGCTTATTAGCATGCCTATTATTAACATATTTGGCTGTTTATTATTACTTATTAAGCACATATTCTGCATTACCATATTCTACATCCCTAATTATACTCATTACCTAAACTTAACAACTACCGCACTATTAATGAGCACCAAATTAGGAGTTAACAGCGAAAAATGGACCTTAAAATAAAGTTTATCTGCGAATTCAATTAGGCTTATTTTTTTCTAAAGCAAAATTGAATTTCTGATTTCTCGCTTGTTAATTGTCAGTGACCTCCAGGATTTGACGATTCTCTACATAAAGACCAAAAAGAGCAGAAATACCTGCGTATGCAAGGCTTTGTAGTGACTAGCGGCAGAGTCCAGCCTTTCTTTCACTGCAGCACAAGTCCCGGACATATCAACCATCGGCAGGCCGTCCGATTCACTGCGATTGCAGGCCTTTGCTGCGTCCAGCACCTTCTGACCGGAGATGGTTATGAAGCGCAGGTCTCCTTTATGAGAGATGACGTCTTCAGAGAAACTCTTCTGTCTCTGTAGATTATTACTGAGAGTGTCCAGACCAGCGGCGGGCACCCCGAGCTCCTCCATCTGCCCGTGGGCCTGCTGTAGCCACGTCTCAAACTCCTCACAGTCCCCCTTGAACTTCTGAAGCTCCTCCTGGACAGTCTGGACCTGCTTCATCTGCTGTTCGGCCTGCGTGAGAGAGGCCTCGTAGCGCCCCTTCAGCTCTTTAATGTCCCTCTGTAACTTGTCTTTTTCAGCCGGTGACAGGACCTGAGCCTGTTTGTCGAGTAACGCCTGTGCTGACTGTGTGGCGATGATCAAATCCTGCTGTTGGGACAAGATCTCCTGGTGGTGGGCCTGTGAATTGAGAATCAAGAGAAGGTCAAAGCATTTTCTTGCCATCCAATTTCCTTTGAATTTTAAAATCAAATGCGTTTTATTCAGTGTTGTTTTCCCCTTTTCGCTTGAATCTCACTTAAGCTCTTAACAAGTCACCATTTAATCACATTTCATGGGCACGCAGATTCATGGGCACACAGATTATGAAAGCACCAATATAAATAAATAATCTTATGGTGAATAGAATTGCTTAGCCCTTGTTTCTACAACATTTTCTTAAAAAAACAACAAAAAAACATTCTGTTAGTGAAATGTTTCAAGTTGAACTAGTAGTTTGATATCAATCATGATATTTACAGCTATAGTGGTGATTGGAAGTTTAGACTTTTCTGTATTTCTGCATAAGTATGACCCCCAAAAAACTGAACCAAATGATACCAAAATATAAAAGGAAATTCAAGACTAATTCAAGACCAACAAAGATCCCTCCAAAAGAAAGAAGTGACGCAAGAAGGTGTCCAAATTACTTAATTCCCATCTAGTGCAGAAAATTACATGAGGTCATTGTCTTATGACTGGTTTCCATTCAATTTTTCATAAGAAGTGTAATAGTACACAAGGTTGCAAAGGAACCCAGGGTAACTTCTCAGCAAATGAAGGCCTTTCTAACTTTGGCTGATGTTCATATTCATGAATTCACCATTAAGAAAACACTGAACAACCACTGTGTCATGGCAAGGAGAAAGGCACTGCTCTCCAAGAAGAACATTGCTGCCCGTCTGCAGTTTGCTAAAGATCATGTGGACAAGCCAGAGGGCTATTGGAGATATGTTTTGTGGATGGATGAGACCAAAATATAACTTTTTGGTTTAAATGAGAAGTGTTATGTTTGGAAAAAGGAAAACACTGCATTCCAGCATGAGAAACTTGCCCCATCGAAACATGGTGATTGCTGCATCTGGGCCAGGACGGCTTGCCATCATTGATGGAACAATGAATTCTGAATTATACAGCAAGTTCTAAAGGAAAATATCAGGACATCTGTCCATGAACTGAATCTCAAGAGAAAGTGGATCATGCAGCATGGTTAAAGGTAATGTTTTGGAATGCCCAAATCAAAGTCCTGATCTTAAACCAATTCAAATGTTGTGGAAGGACCTGAAAAAGTTTTTTGGGTCATATTTTTGCAGAAATATAGAAAATTCTATAGGGTTCACAAACTTTCAAGCACCACTGTATAAACTCAAGTACTTACTTGAACCCTTTTAAACTGCTGGTCCAGATCCAGGTCTTTACCGTCTTGTTTTTCGCCAGCATGACTTGTGTTATCTGTAGTATCTAATGCATTTCCATTAGGATCATCTTCCTCTCCAATTATTCCCGTCATTGATGTGTACTCAGCCATGTTTCCATTCTGTTTAACCATCTGGTCCTTTTCTATTCCACCCATTTCTTTCTCTTTCCCAATGTTGGAGATCCAGCCTAGAAGACCCTCAATCTTAGTTTTGGTCTCTTCAAGTTGTTCAACAGCTGCCTCCTGTACAGAGAGGAAAAAATTGCTTTGGTTTACAGAAAATAATTAAAGAAAGTATCCAAACATACATTTAGAGCCAGCACAAACTAAAAGCAACAGAGGAAGTGACTAAATTCAATCTTTTGAAACCTTTTGGTTGAATAGTGTTTGGGAAAGTGATTTTCTCCTCTAACCTTCTCAGTCTCCTGCTTGATAGCGCTGGTCAAAACCTTCTCTAGATCCTTCCTTGACTCTTCTGCCTTCTGGTTAAGCATATTCGCTTTGCTCTTCAATTCCTCCAGCTTGTTCTCAAGAGCCGATATCTGCTCTGGAGTGAGTTTACTGCGATTCTCCTCCAGAAACTTCTTTGTGCTACTGATGACTTCATTGAGCGCACTGGCATTAGCCTGGAGGTCTTTCTGTAGAGCCTGAGAGACCAATAAAGACACACAAACTAAATTAATCACAACAAGCCACACAAGGCCATGTGTTACAGTGATTTTACCACAGGTAAGGGTTACCTGTTCCCAACAATTCCCAACACATTGCTAGGCACTAGTGAAGGTGTTGGTATAGTTGTTCGGGTGTATTGCTGGGGCATTGTTAGGTTGATTTGTGTGGTTGCATGGCTAAGCATTTACTAAGAGTTGCTAGAGTCTTGCTAGGATGTTTAAAAAACTGGTGTTGTGTCATTTAAATTTAACAGCACACCTTATATTTTTTATGGTTGTTCTATAAATGTGTGGGATCAGTTATGTGTCGATTTCTTGAGCAGAAGAAAAAGCAGCAGCACAGGTAGTGATGCTTAACATAGACCACCAATAACCTTACAAATGTATGTATTATATGTACAAGCATGGTATAAAATGTTACCAGGGTGTACCTGATGCTCTTGTTGGTATTGCTGGAGGTCTCCCACAGTCTTTGCACTGGCAGCCTGCTGCTGGTGTCCAATAAGGCGGTTTTCTGTCTGTGTCAGATCATCAAACAGCTCCTGCAGCTTTTCTGAAAACTCCCTCTGCTTCTCCACAGCAGCCTACCACATAAACACTCAGTTAGAAAGAAAAACTAAAACCTTCTCCACAGAGTTAAAACACAGCAGCACATCAAATACTGAGCATTTAACCATTAGTAGTGACTGAGTATGCTGTAAACATGCCAGCCATTCAAAGGGATTTTGGCAATGGTAAAGAAAGGTGGGTTAGTGCTGCCTTTACTGTCGGAAAGCATATCCACATAGAATAAAACATTGATCTTTTGGTAGTAAGAGCTGAACCGGTTCAGGCAGCCTGAAAAATGCAAACATGACCAGAAGTAAGTTGGTGGCAGTGATCAAGCCATGGCTTTTCTGTGTTGTAAATAGAAAAAAGTTGTGTGATTAAACTGCAATAAACATCACACACACAAATAATACATTCATGAATAGTCCATTTGGTCTTTAAAGACCTCATTATAAAACTCTTTTTAAAGACCCCACAAAGTAAAATATGGAGATTTTTTCAGCTTTAAGGCTGAGATTTACACTACAGGCTCCTAATCTCCGAAAAGTTGATAAAAATAACTAAAAATAGCAATTACCCATGGGCATATCCACATTTTGCGACAGCAAGTAGCAAATGAAGTTAAAGACTCTGGCTTAAACAAAGAGCTATTGTCTGTTTTTAAACAAGATTAGCAAATTGTTCAATACAATCTGCACCAGTTTCTTATTTCAAAAAAAGTTTGTCAGTGCATCAAAGGAAACTGCACACAAGCCACTTCATGGGGTCTTTAGGGTTTCCTCTTTAAGGGCAATGAGTTTTCCAACGCTTCATATCAAAATATACCACACATCAAAGCAACAACATATGCAACTTCATGCTTTTTCGTGTGATTAGGTAAAGGTCAACAGTCAGTGTGATCTCTTAGATCTCTCTCAGACCTGCTGCTGAGTCTCATCCTCACGGATCTCCAACTGGACCTCTAGACTTTGTCTCTGAGTGAAGACTCTGTCCATGAGCTCTTTGAAGGATCTCTGGGTAGTACTGAGAGCCCTTAGAAGGTGTCTGCTGTGAGTGGGACTCAGGAACTGAGCATGCTCAGAAATTAAGTTTTGGATATCAAAAGCAGCATCTTCCAGGAGGTGTTGGGTTCCGTTTAAATCTTTCTCTATGTCCTGAATCAGGAACAATGAAAAACACTAAGCAAAACTGTTGAACAGATAGTGACTTCATTTGATATGGGAGATAAATATCACTTTTTAACTGTATGAAAAGCCTTGTATTTCAGGCAACTTTATCAATATTTTCAAATAACATAAGTCAACTTACCTTATTTTGCTGAATCTTGTTCTTAATTATTCCTATGTTGTCAGCATCCATGATATCAAGCTTAGACACCATCTCAGAATTGTCTTTCATACAAGCTGAAACCTTCTCAAGAGAGCTTAGCAAATCCTGATACAAGGTTTCCAAATGGATCTGTAACCCATATTTGAACAAGTGTGAGAATCTAATTTTCATCATTCTCTATTTACTCTTGCTTTCTTTTCATAAGTATTTACTAACCTTTACAGTCTCAATGGCTAGCAGAATAGCATTATTTCGCTCAGCTGACAAGTGGCAAACATCTGTTAAAGCATTCTGCAAATCTACATAGACTGTGGCCAAATCTTGGTGGATTTGCGTGGGAATGAGTTCATCAGCGGAATTCAGAAGTTGCTCTGCTACACTCAAATCTGCTGTAAGCAAGTCAGGGAGAGCAGAAATCTGTGCTTCCAGAGACTAGAAACAGTGTGGAAGTAGGTGGGGAACAAAAGTAAAGAATTGTGAAGAAGAGCGACAGAATAAAAGGAACAAGCAACAGACTACAGCACAGATAACCATGCAGAAAGAAGGCACAGGCAAACAACTGGAATATATAGGGTCTGTGAGTCAAGGGGATTTCTGTGAAGTGAAGAGACAGGCTTTATATTTTATAAGTTACAAACCTGAACTTCCTCTAACTGACAATGCAATCCCTCAATGTCTTCTGCTAACGGACACTTGGTCTGGAAGTCTCTTCTTATATCTTCAAGAGTATCACAATGATCCTGAAGCTTCCCAACACATTCCAAGTAATTCTGGGTGGAATATCTCTGCGAGAAGTACACCATTATACTTTTACCTTCATCCAAAACATGCATCTGGATGACGCAGAGTTGATAATACAAAAATCAGCATCTAACTCGGTTGAGAGTTATATCAGTACTCACTCTAGGTTTGACTCCGTCTGTTTGCTGTATGTATGGATCCTCTGCCATAGAGACCAGGTGGTTAGAGTCGGTTGGCTGGAAGACGTCATCTGCAGCAGCAGCATCTGTGGTTGGAACATGAATGCTTTTGTCTTCCATGCTTTCTTCTCTCAGGGCAGTGCCTCCCAAAGGGCTGCTTGGCTTTCCATCCACTTCCTCGAGCATTCCTTTATCTCTATCCGTGGAGATCCCCTGAATCATCTCCAGTAGATCAGTCTGTTGCTTTGGTTCATAATTACTCTCATCAGATGGCCAGCTCTGAGCTTCTCTTGGTTCTTCATGTTTTTTCAAATCCAAGAGGATATCAGGATCCCCACTTCTATCATTTGAGTTGGGATGATTGGTTGGTAAGGTTTCAGAGTGGTGCTGAATAATTTCAAGAATGCTATCGATGGCTTGGCATTTTTGTTTTTGAGTCTCATCCATACTTGCTCCATCCATCTTCATTTGGATTAACTCATTTAAAAAAGACTTTAAATCACTGCCTCCCATCGATTTTGGTAAACTTTCATCTTCGGCCATAGCCAGATGAGGTAAATGAAGATCGTCTTGGTGTACACCTTCAGCCACCACTGTATCTCCAGCTTGAAACTGGTTGATGATGACTCCACTTTGTTTGCTATTCTGATCAAGCAAGATTTTGACTGGAGGACTTGGAATTTGGGGGGCAGACTGCAAAGCATTGAATTCTGTGATTATATCCTGTGAACAATGACCCAAGGATGACTCTAGTGTTTCTACCAAGTCTTTTACTTGTGTATTATTGTCACTTGTAAAGTCTGATTCAGATGATCTGGCTAACTCATCTTTTGTAGTGGCCTTTGGGGCTACATGATTACAAACTATGCCTTGCTCACTTGGGTTCTGTATGTTATGGTGACCTCCACTTGAATCACCTTGACTAGAATTAGTAAGAATTTCAAGTGGTAAATGCTCGGAATTTACTGTTGATCCAACTAAATCCATCAAATTGAGCAGACATGTGTTCTCAGATCCTTTGAAACCTAAAGAGTTTTCAATGTCATCATGCTTTTCTACCTTACAGTCAATTCTGCTTTCTGAACAGACCACACTGGGCTCATCTTCTGTTTGTGATGCATTTCTGAACATTTCTGTCATGTCCTCATATTTAATCATCTCCTTTACTCTATTTCCAGAACTAAACACACCTGAATCCTCAACAGAAAGCTCATGATCTAGGTTCTCGCTTACATTATTGGAGTATTTAGCTTTATATGATGCATTGGTCTGAGATGACACCTCCTCTTTCTCATTCAGCAAATTCTGAGGTAATGTGTGCTGATCATCAGTACTTAAATTCACCTCTGCTATAGTGGCACTTGCGTAACATGGTGAGTTTGACAGTGGTTCAGCAAGTTTTCTATCTTGTACAAACTCTTCTACCATTGGTAGTGAAGTGCTTAAGCCCTCAGAAGGCCTTTTGTCAAAATATGCATTTGTTTCAGACTCCACTTTGGACCTGTTGAATCCCTGTTCAGGATTAAGTACATTCTCTGATTTCCTTTCTTCAGAGCAGACGTCACTTTGTGATGAACATGATATTCCAGAGTCACTCTGTACAGGGCTAACAACCTGACTCGCCGTTGTCTCAAGATATGCCACCTGCCTGACACATGATGAAGGACTTACAGTTTTACAAGAATCATCAACAACAAAAGTGTCCACGCTGTTATGTGGTCTTTCTGTCTCATCTCCTTCCAAAGTGAAACCTCTTTCTCTTTCATCTATAGTGTCTGTGTCGTTTTTGGAATCTATAGTCTTGAAACTACCACATTGTTCATCACAATCCTCTCCTATTCCATTAGTCTCAGACACTTTATCAAACATATTGTCTTTTGTTGAAATACTTTTAGATGGTGTATCAATAATGGTGGGTAACAGAGAACCCTGACTACTGCTCACACATGCTATGTCTGTAGATACCTGCGTGGCTTCATCTGATCTCAAGCTCATCTGGCCTCCTTTTGCTATGTCAGACACCATAATGTCTTCCCTTTCATCCTGTTGTGAATGTAGCATCATCTCAGCCTCTTCATCATCCAACATCCCAGACTGGTGGGCATCATTTACACTGAGCACACACTTTCCCTCTGGATCAATGATGGCCTTCCTGCTTGCCTCTGAAGAGAGAACACTTCTGCTGAGATCATCAGTAATCAGACCCGTCTCTAAAGCATCACAAATGCTAATGGTCTTTCCAGCTGCTGCATCATAGAAACCACCCAGAAGGTTCTGCTTTTCCATGATCTGTAGTGCTACCTTACTTGAGATGCAGCCTTTACTGACAGAAATGTTCAGAACTGACAATGTAGCATTTTCGTTCTCTTTCAAACCATCCTCTTGAAGCTGCAGTGCGAGTACTTCCAAGACAGTCTCTTCATCAATAAGGCCTTTACCGAGAGCAGCTTCAAGGTCATACCGTTTTCCAGAGGTGACATCTAAAATTCCACCTTCCTCTACTTGTGTCTTAAGAAGATGGATGGCATAATCTCTCTCAAGTTTGTCATCCCACACAACATCTGTATGTGGAAATTCAGAGGGCATTTCTGTATAATTGGTTGTTAAACTGGACAATAGTTTGGAGTCTTTTGAATGTTTTTCATTGTCTTTATTGGCATCATGACATTCAGGATTCACTTCCATCGAGCACAAACTTGAGGCAGTTGCTGCTATAGAAAAGATTGTTTGTGGTAACTGCATTGCTTTCGACGGTTGAGGGGAAGCTACGTCACTTATGTCTGATTGGCACTTGTCCTTAGGGAGATTGTTAGTATCAATTACAGTCATATCTTTAATACCGCCTAGGAAAATATCACATTTGTGATCTGTTTCTACGGTATTAACAACAGATTCAGAGGGTAGAGTAGGTTTCAGGCAATTTTGTAATGCTTTAGAATTCACCACTTCATGCTCTTCTTCTGTTGTGCTTTCCAAAGGTTCACATATTTGCAATTCTCCCAAACCACCATAATCGGCATTCAGACAAGCGTTGTCATTGTCAGAAATGTTGTTATTCAGTTGAGACTCTTCTGAAACATTCATATGAAGTCTGCTAGTCTCATCTACGTGTTCGGATTCTGACGTTTCAAAGAGTAATTTAGCCATTTGATTTAACTGCCAATCAAAGATCAACAGTCTTTGGCCTGACTTTGGATCCATATAGCTATTCATCATGAGGTAGGAAACAAATAACTGTTTCGCCTCAGAGGGAGATGGTGCATCTGTGCTGCTTTCATCACTGATTTCATCACCGGTTGAACAAGATCCATCGATTTGAAGCTCCTTCATTACCAGCCAGGATGAAAACCTGTTATTCAGTTCATCTATATCAGGGAACACATCTGGGATTTCTATTGTCTTCAACAACTCTTTTGTAAATGTCCCAATTAAGTTATTCTCCACTGCAGAGTCAATTTCAACTACCTCAGAGGTTTCAGGTATAAACAAGGCTGTTATTTTGTGCCGGTTGCACATCAGCTCAGACGCCAGTTTGTCTGTGATTATGTTTTGCTGAAGAGAGGTGGAGAAAGAGAGAATTTCACCAGCGTTAGGCCAAAGAAGACCCATGAAGGCCTTCTGTCTCTCCAGAACTAACAATGCACTGCTGGAACTTATTAAATCACACTGGACAGCCTCATCGACTGTAAGTCTCGACCTGTTGCAAGGATTAACAATGCCACCATTTTGGGCCTGATGGCTCAGTATCTCACTTGCAGTGTCCTGATCGATCAGACCCTCGGATAAGGCCTCCTCAACGGTCAGCTTTCTGCCAGTTTTGGGGTCAACTATGCCTCCTGCAAACAACTGGGTGCTCAGCAACCGAAACATGGTCTCTCTATCAATGATGCCCTCGTGCATGGCTCTCATAATGCTAATCTCTCTCCCAGACGTCAGGGATATATTTCCATCTTTTCCACATTTCACTGGAAGCAGGCGAAGTCCTGTCAGCTTGTGCACAATGCTTCTCTGCACAAGCTGACTAAGTGTGACTTTTTCTGCAGTGTTGGGGTCAATTAAGTTCTTCCAAGTATCCTTCCTCTCCAATACCTGGATAAAGAGTGACTCGGGTATCAGGCCAAGTTCAAAAGCCCTTTCTAGATGTAGAATATCACCAGTGTATGTCGGTCTTAACCCTCCAGTTGCTAGCTGGATTTCAATGATCTTTATAGCTGTTTGCTCAGATATAGCCCCATTTTCCAGGGCTGTTATAACCGGCAAGGGTTCTAAAGCAAATTGAAGATTCTGAAGACATTTTTTAGCTTCATTCAAGTCTTGCAGTTGCTTGCACATTGCGTCATCCACAAGTTTGTTCTTGAATGCGTCCTCCAAATCCATATACAAGTGCTGTTCAGGCCAAATAAGTCCAGTGGTTATAAGCTGGGCCTCTAGAAGACCAAGTCCTGTGTTCTGGTCGATGAGGCCATTGTTCACTGAGCAACACACAGACATGACTGCTCCACTTTCAACATTCAGAATCCCTTGGATGACCCGCAGTGCCTGGAAAGAGATTAAAGAAATCAGGATGTTTCTAAATGTATGTTCAAACATGATGACTAGATACATTTTCATTGCAATATTGGTTATAAAAATGATCAAACATACTCACCCAGTCCATGGAATGTACTAGCTCGTGTGCAACAGTGCAAGTCATCAGCAAGAGAAATGGCACACAATAAAAGCTTACATGCATCTGTGAACAGAACTCTTAGTATTTTGTAGAACAACACAGTTAGAGAAAACACACTGAGCATTATGTTATTATGTGCAGAGTGCTGAACCCCATGTAGACAAAAAGAATATCCTCAGGGTTTGCTGTGAAGAAAGAGTGAGAGTGGCAGACATGCAATGTATGTTTACAGCATACTCAGTTGACCATGAAGTTTTCAATTACACACAAAGTCTTTCTTCATCTTCGAAGTGGTGGCATTAAAGGGTTAAAGTGGCTGAGGCTTTTGGAAACTGGCTTACCATGCTATATATTTCAAGCTGTCAAAACAAAGGTTAGTCATGCCGTTGGAGAAAGTGTTTACACTTAACACACAATAACCACCATATATAACCAGCATTGGGTTGGCAGTGGCAGAATAACTTTATCTCACCTGATCAGCTGAGGAAGCTGCATTTGCACACTGTTGAGAGAGCTCGCTGTAGGCCTGATGAAGAGATTTCAGCTGTTCTTGTGCTTCTTGCTTTTCTTCTTCAGTCATTCTGGTGAAAGAAAACATTTCACAAAATCAATTCACAAGACATGCATGCACATGCAAATAAACAATGCTATTAGAGCCACCATTCATTCTCAGTGAATGCTTTCCCTTCCTTTGACATAACATACTTGTCACTGTGTTTGGTTAGCATCAGCTGGGTAGTTCTCAATGCTTCTCCAATTTGTTCCTTCTTTGTCACCATCTCCTCCAGTGACATCTATAATAAAACATAGGAAGTCAATAAAGTTTTACAAGCACAGTGTTTAGTAAATCACAATTAGGTTGAGTTGACTTTAACTACACTTCAAAAACCACTTCATACATCTACTGTAGGCCATTTAACCTTTTGAACTCAAATAAATGTTTGCTAAACAACCAAAATAATACAATTTGTAGAAAATGTGGGCATATGATACTTTTGGACATCTGAAAACAAATTCCATGATCTGATCTTATATATTTTTTGGATCCAAAGGTCCAAGACTGCAAATAAACTAAAACAGTAAAAGAAACAAAGTTAAAACAAGAAGATATTGTAATTCCCATCTATACATCCATCCATTTTCCAAACGGACTTATCCCCTGTAGGGTTAGTGGGATGCTGAAGCCTATTCCAGCATCTCAGGCCACAGGTGGGAGAAAACTGTGGAAATATGGTCACTCCATCACAGAGTTCACAAACAGAAAATGTTGTGTCTCCAATTCACTTATTCTGCATGCCTTTGTGTTGTAGGAGAAACCAGAGCACCCAGTCACAAGGAGAACATGCAAACTCCACACAGAAAGACCTCCTGACTCAGCCGGGACTTGAACCAGGGACCTTCTTGCTGTGAGGTGACAGTGCTACCCACCAAACCACCTCGATATTCTAAATTATTATGTAATCATGTGTAGATAACTAATCAAGTTTGTGACCATGTGAACTGCCTTGTACAAAAGTTACTGGTCCCACTGAAGCATAAAATGCTGTTAGGAACATATACAAATTACGCTGGATGACATGATCATCAGGTTCTACACAAACTCATGGAGTTTGTGATATTAAAGCTACACGTAAAGGAGGGGGTTAAACGTAATACAGATTCTGAAATTCATGTCATTTTTTCTGTTATACTTTCCAGTCAAATTGTTAGGCTGATAATATGTTTGTAATGAACAGAAAATGCAAAATATATGCATTTCCACAAGTGGCCTCAGACTTTTGGATCCCACTGTATTTTTAAAGACATGTTGCCATGTTTATATAAACATCAGGATTGAGTTATAAAGCTTTTGTTTGGAGAAGTATATGGAAGAAGGTCTGTCATTAGGGATATTGTAGATGGATCATTTTCTCAGACAAAACTTTCTAATTTGGGAAACAGTTTATTTTACATGGCATGTAAATTGTTCTCTGCTTTGGGTCAGTCGACAGAACATTTACCACCTACATTACTTGGCTATGACAACCAAGCAGCACTCCAAAATGAGTGGTGTGCAGGACTGTGTTTGATGAAATGTAGAGATATAACAGCATCACTAAAGCAGGGAATTCTGTAACCACCAAAGAATGCAATGATTTAATGCCCAGTGTAATGTGTACAGTTTATCATACTGTACATGTAATGCATGCTGTAGATGTATTTGACTGAGCCATGTATGTGCTTGTGGATACAATTTATTGGATTAGCATTTTTGTCCCTTGTGTAATAGTGAAAAATAGGAAGTGACACGATGACTGGTCCAGATGTGATCTAACAAAATAGTGATTATTGTGATTATATAAATTACTATTTGCAATAAATGGGTAGATACTTTATGAGTAAATACTTTCTGTGAAATGTGGGTGCAGAAGAAGGTAGCAACAGGTATGTGAACAACACAAAAATATGAATAGATACAAAATAATAATCTTTATTCAGAAACATAACAATGTGTATGCTTTGATGTGTTTGACATTAGCAAAGATTGGAAATGATGAAAGCAATTCCCCGAAAAGCTCACTATGTTAACAAGATGCTGACATTAAAACAGCTACAAATGAATTAACCTGTAAGATCCAAAGCTGAAGACCTGTTGAACAAAACAATGGGAAAAAACCAATCAGGAAGTTTGACTTGTTTACCTGGGGCTTACTAGTGCTCTCAGTGCTGGGTTTGCCATCACTTTGAGCCTTTCCATCTTTGTTCAGATTCGTATTCATACTGGACATCCAATTTAACAACTTGTTAACCTTATCGCCATGCTCTTTCTTCTCATCCTCAACAGACCTCTAAAATCATTGGGGAAAAATTGTAGGGTGGATTAGAAAACAATGTAAAACATTCATAATTATCTTAATAAATTCTACGTTTGAATATAATATACAACAAGAAATCAGCAGGTCTTAAGCTCCCAGCCATTTTATGTGGAAGCATGCTTGGCAATAAATTAAAAATGCCATTGAAAAGAAATAAATGGATCACAAGGTACGAGACATTTTTAAATAATATCTTACAGTAGAAAAAAATCCCATATTTAAAGATTCCCATTTTCACCATTATGACTTTTTCAGGATCAAAATATATTCTTCTATATTTGATAAAGCTCCACCCCAAAGGGTAGCAAATAAACTAGACAAATATTTTTTTATTTTACGCCATTCATAAAACATTCACCAAAAATGACCTGGTTTAGATTTTAGACACTGTGCAGAACCATATCAGAAGTGCCGATAAGTCCAGAAGTATTGGAAGGATGAAGTATTGCCGGTACTATGGAGCTTTGTTGCTTCAAGAAGGACGAACCCAGTGTGACTGTCAAATACACTCTTTTCTAGAGCTTCCTTGAAAGACATTTTTCGCTTGGTTTTGGGGCAGGTGATACATTTTGAATGGGAGTTGTCATGTTGAAGGTGCGCAGCAGTTGCTTTGTCGATCAAGCAATTCTGTATCGCATCCTCCAAAGAGACTCTCTCTTGGCTGTCTGGGTTAATGAGCCCACCAGTCGCCAGTTGAAACTCAAGACACTTCGCTCCAACATCTTTTGGAAAAAGGTTCTCTTGCATCGCCTGAGCCACAGTCAAAGTCTTTCCATTCTGAGGGTGAATGATACCATAGTAGGCTTGCTCACATTGCTGAAGCTGTCTAGCAAAACCTTCGTCCAAGAGTCCTCGATGTTGTGCTTCTTTAATCAGAACCCTTTCTCCAGATGCTGGATCACATATGCCTCCAGTGCAAGCCTGGGCTTCTAGCAACCTCAGTGCGGTGAGTCGGTCCACAAGGTTCTGCTGGTGTCCTTTGAAAACCGGGAGTCGTTTCTTCAAAGAAACATCCCAGAGTCCTGCAACAGGACTGTTTGGGACTTTAAAGACAACTCTTCTGGAAATCAAAAGATCAGCGAGCTCAGAAATACTGAGCTGGCCACTTCGGTAGCTGTTGAGCTCCTCCATTTGGAGAATTTTTAGACTAAGAGCATTTTCAATGCAAAGCTGCCGCCCACTCTTATGGTCTGTTAGGATGTGTAATAGGTTCCTACTTGAGTCCATGATTGTTATCTCCTGCCATTCGCTCTCTTTTTGTGAGAGAAACAGGTATGTTCTCTTGTCAATGTGGCCAGCCTTATATGCTTCGTAGGCTGACATTTTCGCACCATTAGAAGTGTCGATGACCGATATTCTGTGTTTGCTGGATGGTGAGAGGGTGTACAGATGCTGATCACCAAAGGGAAGAAGATACACTCCACCGTTGACATCATACACACAGATTTTGAGCAGTTCACTATAGTACGCCTTCTGCCCCGTTTCTGGGAAGTGAAAATCTTTTGGGTTGCTGACTGGATCATAAAGACTTTGAAGTGTGGTTTGATTTATGAGCCCCTGCTCTAGTGCACCATCCATGGACACCCTACATCCAATCAATGGGTGAATCAACCCTCCAGTAGCGATCTGTGTTTCTATTAATGCTTTACCTCGATGCCTGTCTAGAATTCTCTCCTCCATAGCTTGAAACACTGAAATAATCTTCCCAGCATGAGTATAACCGCTGACTGCTTTGTAAGCTTCATTTATTTTGTCCTTGAGGTCCCCAGTAATGATACCTTTCTCAAAAGCGTCTGACGGTGAGTAAGCTTCACCTGTCATAGGATCAATGATGCATCCTGTGGCAGCTTGTGCTTCCAGGAACTCAATGGCATAGGTTTTAGATATAAATCCTCCAGCTGCAGCGTCTAGGAAGGACAGCTTTTTCTTGCTAGACTCCATGTAAACACCTGCAATTGAGGATGGTTTGCCAGTGAACTGAGCAATTAATGCTTCTATCTCCTCTATAGTAATGAGGCCTGTTTGCAACTTGAGTGCAATTTCCTGAGTAATTATTTTTGTTTTTACCAACTTTTTAATACTTATCCTTCCTCTGAGACCTTGAATTTTATTGGAAGAAGACTCCATTTTTAGCCCTTTTGATTTACTTGTTATAGGCGAGTCAGAAGCAAGATCCATGGAGGAATCAGAATCAGTGATATTGAATGAGACAGTCTGGCTTTTACCAGACCTGCCTTTATCGGACACTGAGCTTTTTCTAAGTATAGTGTCAGCGATCTCAATCTGACTGTGACCAACCATCACTTGGTTTGTGTGTATTTCAAAAACATTTGCATTCTGGAGTGAAACTGAATTTTCTGGTTTCTTTGTAGCATATTCCAGTGTTCTCTCGTTGATCACTTGCATTTTGCTTTGCTTTACTTTTCGTAGCTCCTCCAGCACTTTTTCCTTTTCCAGTGTAGCTACCTGCAAGCATGAGATCATTTATGCTATTAAAGCATGAAAATGTCAAAATGAGTGTAGATGTCACTTCTGTACATTTATATAATTCAATTTTTAATACATATATTTTATTATATAATACATACATTATCCTTATACATTCATATATTAAAAAAAAATATGTATGAAATAAGGTGAAGTGTGTCATTTCTGCATCAACAGAACTGCAACAAATAATTATTAATAGTTTCCTTCCTGCACTTCTCTCCCATTTTCTAATGCTTTATATATGCTTGCTGCAATTAACATGGCACTATTACTGTCTGGGGTAAGCAGGTGGTAAACAGAATTCTAATTAAGATTTATAGTGAACATGGCAGTGATAAATTTGCAACTGATGATCAAATTCTGCAAAAGAACAGTCAACTATCAAATGACATTTGGGTTTGCTTGTCAAAATGTGCTTCATTTGGATGATGTGAACACTGTTTTTCAAACTCAGGTTTGCACCTGTGAAAGTGTGGCTGAAAAAAAATTATTGGACTGTGGTATGGTTCATGTGGAATCCAGTACGGTTTGCTTTTGATATGAATGCAGTTGTCCTCAGTCTCAGAAATGAACTGCTATTGATGAGCTATGATTGGTCAAATTGCTCGCCTACAGCAGAAACGGACTTCTCTAGAACTTTGCAGAACATTAATGGTAGATAGACCAAAGTACAAAAGTGAGGCAAGCAACACTATCTATTGTTCTGCTTTGTCCAGCATTGCCGTTCCCTAACAACAAAAAAAGAGTTGCGGCTTTGATGACAATGATTACCAGACCCACATAATTCTGACCCACAAAATACAGATGCGAATAGAATACAGGGGGAGTAACTGAGCTCTGGTTCGGACCAAGCAATGGAACCAAGTGTGAGAGCACCCTTACTCATAGCTGTCTCTGCACATTGTTAAAACACATCAAGAAATGACACACTTCACCTTTAATGGAAGTTTTACAAAACTGTGAATGCACTTGAAGTCGTACCTCAGAGCTCATTTTCATTTTCTTGAGCTCCTCCTCCTTCAAGTTCCGTTTCGCTTCTTCATACGACGCAACAATTTTTTGAGTCAGCTGAAGTTCAGTCTTTAGCTTTGTCAGCTCTTCATCTTTAGCACACTGATGACTGGCTTGTCTGAGTGCGTCCAATTCTTTTAGATGCTTCTTCTCAGAACTGACTGCTACCTCAAGCTTCAGATTCTTCTCCTGTAGAGACTTCATTTCACTGATGTATGAAACAATCTGTTCCTTTAGAGATCTTGCTTCCCTTTCTGAGATGTCTAATTTTTGCTCAGTGTCTGTCAACATTTGCTTTAACTTTGATATCTCGTTGGAGCTGTCTTTGTGGATACTGTCAAGTTGAAAAATACTGGATTTTACTCTTATTTTATCAGTTTCTAACTCCGAAATCTTTGATTTTGCTTTGAGAAGTTCAAGGTCAAGTATCCCCCTCTGCCTGTCAGATTCATCCAACTGTGTGCGTACATTGCAGAGTTGCACCTCAGACTCTTGTTTTGCTTTTGCTGCATTAGAAATTAATGCTTTCAGCTTCTCCACTTCTTGAGACAGGTGCTTGTTGTCTCTCTCAGCAGTTTCCACAGTATGCGAGCGCTCCTTTAATTTCCTCTCATGGTCCAACTTTAAGCGTGATTCTTGCAGCGAAAGCTTTTGCTCCATTTCAGCCTGCACTAACTGCAGTTGAGTCTCATAGCCTTTCTTTTGTAAGTCGAGCTTACCTTTGAGATCGTCAAGCATCTTTTTACAGTTGTCCAATTGTTCACCAAGCTTTTGCGACCTCAACTCAGCAGCTGCTGTTTGATTTTGCTTCTGTTTAAGCTCTTCCTGGGTTTGTCTCAACTTCTGCTTCAACTCTGATGTTTGCAGGGTTAAACTTGTGACTTTGTCTTCCGCTGCATTCTTATTCTTCTGAAAAGTGACTAGCTCTTGTTTTAAATTCAGCACAGATTTATCTGCGCTTGAGCTCAATTCTCGCATAACAGAACTTTTCCTTTGGAGTTCCGCCTCCAGCTCTTTGAGTTTGGACTGACTTAACCTGTTGTCTTCAGTCACTCGCTGTAGCTCCTCTTTTGTTCTTTTTAGAGTGGAACTAAGATCATCAAATTCACATTTTAAAACCTGTAACTTCTGGTCAGCTGTTTGCTTATCCCTCTGAAGGGATGAAATGTCTTGTTTCAGGCTTACCGTGGCCTTTTCTGAACTTCCACTGATCCTACTCATCGTCTGCTTACATTTCAAAAGCTCATTTTCAAGTTCTCGAACTTTTGACAAGTTCTTTTTACCTTCAGATGACTCCCTTTGAGATTCTCCTATGGCTTTTTTTAAAGCCATGTTCAGGTTATTGAGCTCTACTTTATGTTCCTGAACCTTCTGATTAGCCAGATTCCTCTCAGAGGTTATAGAACTCAGCTCTGCTTTGAGACTTGAAATATCTTTTTCATAGTTGGTGAGGGTCAACGTGAGAGACTTGATCTTCTGCTGTAGCTCGGTGGTCTTTTTGGCTTCTTCGTTGTAATCTTTAAGTCTGATTTGAAGCTCATGGGAGACCTGAGTTTTATTCAGAAGTTCCTCTTCAACTATTTTTACCTGAGATTTTGCACTTTCTGCCTGGGATCTGAGTATATTAATTTGCTGTTCCTTACTGTCAATCTCGATGGACGCTCTGTCAAGTTCTGCTTTGACATTTTTAATGGAACGCTCATTCTCCATGTTAATTTTCTTAAGTTCTTCTACTTTCTTGGTAAGCTGTGTCCCTTGCAAGGAACTTTTCTGAAGCTCTAGTTCAAGGTTTTTCATTTTGAGTTGAGCTTCTTTCTCTGTTCTTGTCTTCAGATTGATTTCCTCTTTGGCTCTCTGCAGTTGCTCCTTTAAAACCTCTGCCTCACCTTTTAGGGTTTTAATCTTTTGGTCAGAATGTGATTTGTCCTGCTGGATTGACTCAATACTTACCTTAAGATGCCGGGTATCACTTTCCAATAACTGATTTTTTCTATTAAGTTCATTCACCTTGAATGTCATCTGCTCTACCTCAGATTGTTTTGAAGACAACTCATCTTCCAAGCACCTTAACTTATGAGTACTCTCCTGTTCCAAAGAGGTCCACTGTAAAAGTTTTCCTTGGTTGACCTTGAGCTGGTCTTTTAGACCATCAACCTCTGTCTTCTGGAACAGCACTCTTTGCTCCAGAGCAGATTTGTCTCTTTGGAGAGACTTGATTTGTTCTTGATATACATAGACAGACTTTTTTAGTTCAGAAATTTCTTGTCTCAACTCCTCTGATTTCTGTCTCATGTTGGACCTATCTGCATCCATTTCCACTTGTAGCTTCAAAAGCCTGTTGTTTGCTTCATCTAAGAGTTCTTTGAAACGTTGAGCTTTTTCCTCAGCCACAGTTTTGTGCACAATAATTGAGTTCAATTCAGACTTCAAGGACTTGATTTCAGTCTCAGCTCGCTTCTTGCCCATAATGAGCTCCTCCATTTTACGTTGCAGGACTTCTGCCTCAGATTCAGAGTGGATTATTGAAGAACTGGTTTTAAAAGTTGCCAGTTGGCCGCCATCTTTGGAGAAACCCAACACGGATTCGCCTTGCATCATCCTGACTTCTGACTGGTGCGCCAGATCAATTTCCATGATTCTCACTTGGCTAAGAAGCTCTGCCTCAGTGTCTTCTTTAGCCCTAAGTTCTCGCTCTAATGTACGACTGTGTTCCTCCAGGCCCTGTACGTCACTGTTCTTGCGACGTAAATGATCTTCCAGCTTCTTACGGGATAATGTGCTCTCCTCTATGCTCTTTTTAAGATTGCGGAGGCTCTCTTCCAGGGAGGCCTGTTTGGCCTCTGACTGCTGAACCTGTTGTCGAGCACGATTCAACTCTTGCTCAATGGAACCCTTGCTTTTGATCACACCTTCTAGTTCAACACGATATTTCTGGGCCTCATATTCAGCCTTTGACTTCTGTAAGGTCAAATCCTCAATGGACTTTTTCTGCATCTCAAGGTCTGCTCCCAGGATGTCCAGCTGCTGCTGCCTGTTGGACAGCGAAGCCTCAAGTTCCAGTACCTGGCGCCGAAGCCTGGCGATCTCCTCTTCGCTCGCAGATTTCTGCAGCTCCATGCTCTCAGTCCAGCTCAAGTACTCCGCATTTTCCAACGACTTCCTCCTCTGAAATGAAAGACAAAGTCATCTTCCAGTCAGCCACCTGGAAGAGAAGAGGTGGTTCTTGCCCACTTACCAACGGAGGAATTAAAAACCACCACCATATTTGCATGTAGTCTTCAGCATGTTTCCAGGACATGCTTTCCCAAGAGACAAGGTCACCAACAATGATACAAAATACAGCCTATTTTGTATCAAAATAAATGTCCAAGCACGAAGGAACATTTTGTATTGCAGGAAACACCAAAATATGTTTGTGTACATTGTTAGGGTGTATGTCATAGTTCAAATGTGTCATTGGTGAATGAAATATGGCTGGAAGCATGTCTTGCCAAATAGCATGCAATAAAGCTAGCAATAGCATTTCACCTACTATACTAACGCTAATTAACCCTACTGGATGAAGCATCAAAGACAGGAAAAAGTCAACAAATGTCCTACCTCATCCTCTTCCGCCCTCTTCAGTGTTTCACCTGCGAACTTCACATACTGTGTCATCAGAGTAACCAGGGCCGTGTAACGTGTACGAAGGTCCATAAACTGAAAGGCAAACAAACAAATACATACTCATACGTATTCAAAAGAATGTCAATGTAAGAAAATAGCCAGTTTATGAAAATAGGAACCATATGAAAATGGTTATATTTCCTTGACTGTTTCCTCTCATACCTCTTGCTGGATGACATCAGAGGAACTCTGCATCTTCCTTCTCTTCACAGGAGACTTATGCTGAGAGTCAACCATGGCTCTATAAGTCATCAACTGCAGTTCATAGTCCTTAAAGACAAACAAACATTATGAAGTTAAAAAACCATAAACTTAATTGCCATTTTACTATTTTAGTGTCTATTTTATTGTTTGCTTTGGGGATGAAGTATCACTAATGGGCCACATTACCACAAAAGTACTATAATGGTACTAATGGTGCAAAGGATCACAAAACTCACAGTTCAGATCATATTACGGTTTTTGAGTGACGGATCGGATCATTTTTCAGATCAGCAAAAAAAAAAAAACACAAGTTTGCTTTTCATTTATTACTGAAAGCTTACTTTAAGTACTTCTATACCACAGCAAAAACTACTAGCTGAACTAATAAAGTCAGTAATAAAACAAGAACAATTACACAAATTAAAAGCATGGATGAATACAACATAAAGTTACTAATAAAGTCAGTAACACTAGTATTCAGGTGCAGAAATGTAATAATTAATTGTAAAATGACACAATAGTGCTCTTCATTGCAGGTATTAATAGGCTGCTGTCTCTTTAAGACAAAATACACATAGCCTTGGTGCTGGAGACGACTGCTAAGGATTCCATGGACTGCGAGGATCACCAACCAAGAGATATTAGACCGAATTAAACCATGGATGTCACTGGAAGCAAGAGTTACTAAGCAGAAGTTATTGTATTTCGGGCACATCATGTAGAGCCAGTCCCTGGAGAAGGACATCATGTAAGTGGAAAGAGGGGGAGAGGCCGCCCAAGAACCCGTTGGCTAGATACCATCAGAAATGACACCGGAATGACTTTTAGGCAATTAAAGGAAATGACCTGGCATCGTACCACCTGGAGAGCCATGATTCATCGAGTGACCGAGAGTCGGTACCGACTGAACGGATAGAGAGAGAGCACGTAGCCTACCTAATACTGACACACATCCAGTTTCTTTCTCAGCTGTTTCGGTTCACTTAAGACATAACCGACTGTGTTTACCAGAATACTAGCCAAAACGGGTATTTTAACATAACTTTGTGTGTATGTTTCCGTTCAAAGAGAAGTGAAAGAGGAATCAATCTGTGTGAATGGCGCAGTCTGAATCGCGCCTCTTTCTCTGCATGTGTGCGGCAGCAGTAAAAAGCACGCGTTCTCTTTTGCTTAATGGTTTAAAATTGTTTGAATGGGTAAATTGGCAAGACAAAATACATGGAAATGATAAACTTTCACTCTATGATGGTTAAACTTAACAGTTAACCCACAAATAATATGCGTGCCGAACCGTGGGGACTGGTCCGTACGGATCAGGGATCATATACGATCCGTTGCACCCCTAAATGGTACTATGGAAAATTATGTTACTGCATGATTGTAATATTCACAAACCACAGTCTACCATGGTACCATATATGTCATAATATTTCAAAGTGATAATTTTGTCTTACTTTCACTCCAACTGCATACTGCTCTGAATACTTCTGGCATTCTTCAATTTTGCTTTGTTTTTGCTCAATTTCTGCGACCAAAACCTAGAAATAAATCCAATGTTAGGATTTGATGCAAATAACCTATATAAATAAATGCAATTTAACTTTTTTCGTACTTTGTGCTGGTTAAGAAACTCCGCCAATGCCTTGCTGTCCTCAGGTTGATTCTCTTGGGCCTTGAGCTGCTTGGTTTCCATTTCTTTGCTCCATTCATCCAGGCTGTTGTACGTGTCTTTGTAGTACTTAATTGATTTGCTGATGCCTTCCAGGTCCCGGAGCCTAAACACCACGAAAAATCAATATATCACACATTATGAAGGTAAATAAATAAGAAACACGCTTATCGCTGCATTAGCTGGGGGCAAAAGCATCAACTTAATGACCTGTTTTCAATCTGAGAATGGATGTTTTGCCATCGTTCTTTGAGCTGGTCGGCCTTCTCCTTGTGCCAATCCAAATCAAAGTCTCTCTCGTTGTGCGTTTTGAACATGCGCTCACTGACCACTCGTGCCTTCTGCAGCTCGTCCTCCAAGTCATGGAACACATCGCGCTTTTCATCAATTTCAGACCTCCATTGCTAAAAATTACGAACAAAAGTGTTAAGTCAAATATATTTTATGACTAAGCCATCATCGAGACAGCATTTTCAAAGTTACAATGAGATTTTGTTACCTTAAGAATGCTCATGACACCATCGATAGATTTGATATTAGCATTGATTGTATCCTCCTCGCACAACTTAGCTTCATAAAGCTTTACCAGAGCTTCAGCGCTCTGACTGTGTTTCACCACCAAACTCACTGTCTTCAACCTGAGTGAAAAAGATGATCGCATCAAACAAGTCAGACAGAAATCATATAGCAGCAATTTCTAGCTGATGAATATGTGCTGACCATAACAAGAAATAAAGACAAAATTTAAAGATAAATTTACATTAGCCTGGTAATAGCAATCTGAAGTTTGGATAATGTTGGGAACATTTTGCAAGGACAAAAGAGAGCAGGAATGAGATGTAGAGAAAAGGGAATGACTAAGTGCCACAAGTCAGATTCAAACTCACAATCCTTGCACGAGCGCCTCAGCACACTTTCTAAGCTAATAATTCAATAAACTCTTCTTAACTCTTTCAAACACACCTCATTTGAGGACAAAGGAAAGACTCACTTCTCCAGGTAGATGCAGCACATGGAGTAGACCTGGTTTGTGCTCTGAGTGAGGATGTTGAGCTCAGAGGAAAGTGTAGGGACGGATGGAGAGGCAGCTGCTTGCCTGAGGAAAACTTCACACTTCTCTCTCAGGGTCTCCAGGTCATCCTTCAACCTATCCAGCTCTACCTTCTTCTTCTGGATGAGTATGAGAAGAGAGGCCAGGCGTAAATGATTTTGCTTCGGGATCCAGATTTGTTCAGAATTGGTGATCCAACTTGGTTTGCACTAAACTGTATTATATTATCTTATATTATATTGTATTCATTCATTCACATAAATAAAGCCGAAGGTCAAACCTCTTGTTCGGTGATACGCAGCACACACTCCTGCAGGTCATCTCTGTCTAGAGGAGTACGGATTTTCCGGATCAGCTGTTCCTCGTGACCCTCCACCCGCATGCGGAAGTTACGCACCTCAGATATGAAGAGATTGTACACGGACTCCTCATGTTCTTCTGTTGACCACCAGAAGGCAATACATCAATGAGACTCCATGTCCAAACAATAATCTGCAGTCAGTACATTTGTTTGCCAGTTTCTTAGTGAAAATATAATGAAAATGTGCATATAAATGTAATTAGGTTTTTTGACAATTAATCTTGCAGACAATATTTCAGGACTCTATTATTAGATTACAGGCGGCAGAATCTCACAACAAGAACAACATTTGTTTGATGAACAAAAACAAAATATATTTAAAGTGTACCTAGTAATTAAATCATTGAATTAGGTGCATTACAAATGATCAATTGTCAAACTTTGAGATGGAATTCCAATGTATATCCACAAATATGCTCTCTGATTTCTCTAATGATGAGGAGATCTGTGAATGGACAAAACATCAGTCCTTATAGTATTAACGTTCTACTTAATAGTCTTAGGAGAACACGTGTTTCTTGAGCATGTGTGCTGTATGTCTGGTGGCCCTGCTAATTTGAATATAGTTAAACGATTCTCTGTTGCCTGATATGGCCACTGTCAGTGTTGAGGAAAGTTAGCAAGTAATGCACTACAATATTGTGTTGATCCAAGAAAATGTAACTAATTGCATTACTTAGTTACTTTTTATAGACTGCAATGCATTATGTTATTTTTGCATTACTTTTTGTTGCCTGGGCTGGGCTTGCATTTGTTTTCAATAACAAAACACACAAAAGTATTTTTGGCAACTGTAAAGGCCCATTCACACCAAAAGTGAAAGTGCCTCTGCATTTCACTCCCGATTTCTCTCAACAGGAGACAGGAGAGGCGTACGTGAATGAATGGGAAAACAAAGTAACTCGTGTTACTTATTTGAAAAAGCATACTTAAAAAGATATTTTGTTGTAAATTTAAAAGTAATGCCTTACTTTACTAGTTACTCAAAAAAGTAATCTGATTACATAACTTGCATTTACTTGTGTACTTGTGTCCAGTAACTTGCCTCTCTCTGCAGACTTGAGGAGCTCCTCGTAGTACTCCTTACAAGCCAGAACCTCCTTTTCCAGCTGAGCACAATCAGCCACTGTGAAAACCTCAGATTCATCGCTGTCCCTCAGGAAGTCCTCAAAGTGGGACTGCAGGCTGCTCAGCACCTGCTCGTGATCACCTGGCAACAGGGTCTTGATCTAGGGAGGGAAGTTAACATTATACTATAAGCTCTATAGGTTTTTAAAAAAACTTTCATTACAGGGAATGCAAAAAGAAGATTCGTACTGAGGCTACAGTGCTTTTGCGGATGGTGCGGATGTCAGTCATCAGATAGTGCCAGGACACGACGCTCTTCATGTTAATATGCGAGTGGTGCCACAGAGCCAGAGCATTCTGATACAGCTGCTCGATCCTGGTGGAGTGAGAGAAGGAAAATCAAGCATACTACTATACAACCGAAACCCTGCAGGCTCGGCTCATGTTCATCTGCCTCCATTTTTGCAACACATCTCAACATCCAACCAACAACCAATGCATAGAAGCAAATACTAGCTCTACATTTTTATATACTTTTTAAATAAAACAATAAAATAAAATCCCAGATTGTCTTCACCTGCTTGCCATTTCAGTGGCCTCCTTGTTAGGTGGAGGTACACTAAAGCAGACTGAAGGTACCATGGCTTCATTTCCAGATGGACTGATCACTTTCCACTTTGCCCTGTGAGAATTGCTCACTAGAACGCACTCATCTTCTTTGCTAATGGTGATCTGAGGAGAGAGGGGTCACAGAATGCATTATGGCAAACGCTGCTGTAAATACACAGACAGCAGTTCCAGTGTGCTGAACGTACCTCTATCTGCCGGTAGTCACAGATGGCTTTGACCGGTATGGAGGTCCTGATAGGGTTCTCTGGGTTGCGGGCCTTGAGCTGAACAACAGACTTTGTCCGTCCCACTAAACCACCCACTGTGCTGCTGTATTTCAGGAGCTGTTCTTTCTCATCCTGTGAAGAAACATCAGTCTCATGCACATACATCTACACCTTAAAACATTCATGGATGAGAATCTTAAGAAACAGAACTTGTTCATATTTTGATTACTTAATTTTTTTAGTCTTTAAGTCCCCAATGCTCCGAACTCGAATAATTGCATGAATTTATCATGTGGTAGCAAACTAACCATGGACTCTTGAATGAGATCCTCCAGCCGATGTAAACTGCTGCTTCGGTCGCAGCTGTACTTTCTGTGGATGGCATCTTGGAGGCTCTTAAGGTAATCCAATGACTCTTTGGCATCGTTGAAAAACTGTAAGGAGTGTAACGGCATACCTGTAAGTCTGACATGAGTCATAAAAGACTGTTCTGCTAAAAACAGCTGCGTAACTCACGTCAAAGTAGACAGCGTTCTCTTTCAGATGTTGCTCCACACAGTGACAGAGCTGCAGTATCCAGCTCCACTGAGTCTGCATGGCTGCTCTGTATGCCTGAGTAGTGCACAGATGGAAACATAGTTAGATTAAATAGCTCATTTTGATTTGATTTTATATTACTATTTTATCTTCCTTTCTTCCATGGAACAACAAATGAGATTGTATTTTAATGATGACAAGCTTAAATGGATGAAGATTATTAGTAAAAAAAAGTTCAAACTTCAGAAGATTTAGAAAGTAATGTATACCTAACTACTTTGCTAATAAATTTGATACATTTTCATTGTATGGAAATGAAGAAATGAACAGCTAGAGCATTCGGCTAAATTTCTCCATTTGTTTTACTTAAAAACAAACCAAAAAAAAGCATACAGGTTTGGAGCAACGTGAATATATAAAGATGATGATAGCTGCACTATTTCTTAAATTCTAGTTTCATGACCTTTTGTTTTATTCATGAAAATGATGGTGTTTTCAAGTTTGGAGTCTAGTGTACTGATGTTATTCCAGGCTGTACCTCGATGGTCAATCTGGCAGGATGGTTCTCCAGTAGGAGGCTCTCTGCCTTCTCCTGCACTGACTTGATCACCTCCTCCTTGTCATCCAGTTCTCTCATGAGATCCTGTGGAAAGACAAGGGAATATGAAGACGCTCCTGGCACAGATATCTAGCTTCCTTTCAAAAACCTGAACCTCAACATGCAAAGGCAAGTGAAGGCAATGCGAGACTCTTGTGATGAACACAAAATCTTGATCATGACGGATGTTGACGGTGCCATTACCGCTCTAATAGAAGAGGATGTGTTAACCGCAGGCACGGTTTAAGTTAATCTCTAGCGGCTCTTGTGGATTCACTATAATTACAGTATGGGTGGATATTCATATTGCTAGAATGAAGCCTTAAAGCAAAACACTATTTATCACACCTAACCCACCTGATGACCAACTAGAGCCGAGTGATGAAAAATCCATCTCAATATTTCTCACAGATTTGGCCATATATCGCATTTCATACACAAAGTGCTTTACATAAAAGCAATTAAAATAATCACAATAGATGCATAAGAAATAATACAAATGTTTAAAATAATGCCTTAAATAAATAATCACCACATATTAAAATCACTGTGTTATCTGCAATGTTCCAAAAAAGAAAGAATCAATATAAGGCAAACATTAATAAATCACAAGCTCTTTTAGACTGAGCACAACACTGGTTTGATGTGGCTGAAAGGACTTACTGCATGATAATCCCTCTTCCTTGAAATGTTACTGTTTCGCTCACTCCAGTCGAAAGCCACTTCCTCTTCCTCCTTCTCATTGAGCCAGATCAGCTCCTGAGTGGCGCGGGACACAAAATCATACAGACTGTCCAGGTGTTTCTGCCTCTCACTGGAGCATTTCTGAAAACACAAGAGAACACGAAACTGAGACGCATACTTCTTGCTGAATGTGAGGTTTAAAAGCAGATCGTTACAAAGCTCCTTTACCAGCAGCCTCCTGTACTGGCTTTCTAACTTATTCAGCTTCTCAGAGTAACTCTGCTTCAATGGCTGGGTCATCTGAATCTGTGGGAGTGACACGGGAAAGACATGTTTGTGTTTATATTTCTAAGACAATAAATACATGTCATTTAAAGGAACAGATTACCCAAACCCAATTTTGAGTTTTGATTGTTCACAGATTTTCAGCAAATAACTTAAATTTAGCCTCAAATTTAGGATTTTTAAGTTGTGCATAAAGAAAACTGTATTTAGCACTCTAAAAATATTCTGGGTTTATAATGAGGAACTTATTTATTAAAAAATATGTAATGATGTGTATTACCTCACTCATTTTGGCTTCTTTAATGCTTATCTGGAATTCTTCGATGGCTTTGTGAAAATCTTTATGATTCCCTAAATTTGATTCAACACTTGGCAGATCAGATCCCCATTCTGCTTGATCAAGCTGAACCTTTCAGAGACAAAACGATCAGGGAAAAAAGCATCAGATAACATCGGCTCAAAAAAAACAAACTTGAATTAAATGTTGAATTATTTGTCTTACTCTATTGAAAAATAGGTCACTTTCTTTTTTTATTTTAAGCATAAACCTGCATCATCAATCAAACCATAACACTTGGCATTTTTAATAATTAAAATAATGTAGAAAATGAGATGTTTGTTCAAAATGTAAAACGACAAATGAACAAAAATACTAATTAAGAATTAATTTTGCAGTGCACTAGAAGAATGAAGGATTAAAATAATCTAAAGTCTTAAACATACCTGCATTTCCTCAACCCAGTTAAGCAGATCCTGCACAAACTTCATATTAACCTCATCCTCGGTCAAGTTCGGATCCAGGAATGAGGATTTGAGCATGGGCTTGCGGATCTGCGTGTGTTTGAGCTGCTGAAGGGCCCCGGGCTCCATGCCTCCTCCTCTGCCGCTGAGGTAAGTCTGGACTGAGGCAGGCTGCATGCTGGGTGTCATGGCCGGGCTCATCGCAGGGCTGCCGCCCGCTGTGACCAGGCCTCCGTGAGTGAGTGCAGGAGACAGTTCGGCACTGAAGTTTGGGGGAAAGTTTGAGTTCAAACTCTGCGTGATGCCAGAGATCATCATCTTGGTCTGTTCTGAGGTCAGTGTGCGTCCTTTGCTGTAGACGGTTGAACACTCTGTTCTCAAAGCCAACAAGTCGTCACGGAGCTTAGATACCCTGAGGACCACAGAGATTGAGGAGATTTGAGGGTTTAAAAACAGTGAAGGTAAACTATTTCTATTGCTCATTTTGAGAATGCCTCAATGATTTTTTTTCTCTTTAACAATGAAGTTGTCATTGACTGTCTGACCTCTGAACGAGCTGATCAGCCAAGTAGAATTTCCCGTCCAGCAAAAGCTGAATATCCACCACTTGCTGCCTCAATAAATTCTCACACTCCAGAAGGTAACCAGCGATTTCTGCTTCATTCTGAAACTGGATTCCTGATTCCAACCGTTTCGCATCCTAAAGGATATATTCATTTTCATTTCAAAAGACATTTGAAGCTTCACAACTTCAAAAAGAATTCCTTAAGTATATTGCATTGTTTTCCAGCCCATCTAAACATCCATATATATATGTGTGTGTGTGTGTGTGTGTGTGTGTGCATGTGTGTGTGTGTGTGTGTGTGTGTGTACTTGTTTATGCTACACTGTGGGAACCAAATGTCGCCACAAGGATAGTAAAACCTGAAATTGTTGACGTGAGAAAAAGTGGGGAAAAATATTAAAAACAGTAAATGATGTTTATCTGAATGCGTAACAATGAAAACCTTTTCTGTAAGGGGTAGGTTTAGGGTTAGGACATATAAAATATTGTTTGGTCGGTATAAAGGTAATAGAAGTCTATGGAAAGTACCCACAATTCACAGAAACAAACATATGTGTGTGTATGTATGTGTGTGTGTGTGTGTGTATGTATGTATATATACATACACATATGCACATTTTCTGAAAAGGCCTTTAAACGGTATGAAGTTTTACTTATCAAATAAACTACAATTTCTAAAAATTTAAATGAAATCTTATAATTGCTGGAAAAACTCACCGACTGCAGAGCTGTCCGAGCTAATGCTAATTTGTCCTCTCCGGCTACACAGTCTCGCTGAACTCTGTTTGCAATCTGCTGCAGCATTTCAAGTCTACGAAAACAAAAGACAGGTACAATCAAACATCAGGACACGATTTGTACCGAATTTTGCAGAGGAAAGCACAACCTTCCTGAAGCGTGTTTGGCTCCCTCACCTGGGTCCATACACAGAGTAGTTATTGAGATAAAGCGGTGTGCTGGACAGAGGCTCGAGTGCTCCGGAGAGCAGGTTTTCAGCCGAGCCCAGGCTGGTCAGTGTGCTGTCACTCACTGATGAGGTGCTACTGCAGTACACCAGGTTGCTGTTCATCATAACAGACTAACGTTTACCACCCCTCCATCAGCAGCAGAGAGCCCAGCGGCCATCTACGGTCCCGAACCCGCGCACACAGCCCTTCTGACCGCACCTCCTTCCAGCCGCTGCTATTTATAGGCTCGCAGAAAAGCCAGCCCACAGCAGCACCAGCCCCAGGTAAAACACTGAGTGTTGCTTTTCATGTGAGACAGATGATCCAGCACAGGTTCAGACAGTTAGGCTGAGAGACGGGGGGGGGTGTCGCACCACACAACACATTCCTCTACCTCCCTAACAGCCATTTCACCATTTCAAAGCATTGACGGCATATGTGACCCTCGACCACAAAACCAGTCTTAAGTCGCTGGGGTATATTTGTAGCAATAGCCAACAATACATTGTATGGGTCAAAACTACCGATTTTTCTTTTATGCCAAAAATCATTAGGATATTAAGTAAAGATCATGTTACATGAAGATATTTTGTACATTTCCTACCGTTAATATATTAAAACGTTTTTGATTAGTAATATGCATTGCTAAGAGCTTAATTTAGACAACTTTAAAGGTGATTTTCTCAATATTTTTACTTTTTGCACCCTCAGATTCCAGATTTTCAAATAGTTGTATGTCTGCCAAATATTGTCCGATCCTAACAAAAGCTTATTTATTCAGCTCTCAGATGATGTACAAAATTGACCCTTATGACTGGTTTTGTGGTCCAGGGTCACATATAATCATGTACATAATGTACATAAATGTACATAAAACTGCTAATAAATATCAAAAGCATGAGTGATTTCCAGGTAATTTCCAACACCATGTTTTCACCTAAACATAATGAGTAACACAACTGCAAACAGCACAGGTGTGACAGTCATTTCTATGCAGGAAACAAAACTAATCTCTCCTGGTAATATTACAAAAGTATTATACATCAGTCTTTTTCAAATATGTGACCCTGGACCACAAAACCAGTCTTAAGTGTCATTTTTTTCAATTAATATTTATACATCATCTTAAATAAATAAATAATCTTTCCATTGATGTATGGTTTGTTATGATAGGACAATATTTGGCTGAGATACAACTATTTGAAAATCTGGAATCTGAAGGTGCAAAAAAATGAAAATATTGAGAAAATCACCTTTAAAGTTGTCCAAATAAAGGTCTTGGCAATGCATATTACTAATCAAAAATGAAGTTTCGATATATTTACGGTAATACATTTACAAAATATCTTCATGTAACATGATCTTTACTTAATATCCTAATGATTTTTGGCATAAAAGAGAAATTGATAATTTTGACCCATAACTATGTATTGTTGGCTATTGCTACAAATATACCCCAGCGACTTAAGACTGGTTTTGTGCTCCAGGGTCACATATATATCTTTGACATATATTTGAAATGCATAGAAGGGTGATTTTAGCCCTAAATATGCACTGTTGACTATGACTGGAGATATGCAGAAGTATTTTAGTGGACATTTTTAAGTGAAAACTATTTTAATCAAATCACTGCCATGGACGGTTTGAACTTCTTTACGAAAACGAGTCAAACTTTCATTTTTGCAACTGAATTTTAAAAACCCCTTAAACACCATTATTCCCTCATGCTCTTATTTCTTGCCACAAGTGACAAGACAAGGAATGGCTGTAAAACAAATATAAGGACTTTCTAAAGACTTGCGGAAACTTAACAGCTAAATAAATACCTCATTAATGATTAAAAACATAATTAATAATAGCAAAAATATTATGAATATCCCATATCTCAGGGGTGCATGACTAATTTCCTGGAGGGTCAGCTTCAACCCTAATTAAACACACCTGATCCAGCTAATCAAGTCAGACATATAAGATATTAAAAAAAAAATCACTTTAAAATCAAGAGCTGAGTTGACCCTTATAAATTAAAGGGGTCATCGGATGCCCATTTTCCACAAGTTGATATGATTCTTTAGGGTCTTAATGAAAAGTCTATACCATTGAGAAATTTTAACCAAAGGCGATTTGCAAAGATTCATAAAAACCCTTATACTCACTTCTTCTGTAGATGAAGCTGGATCACGAATGATTTGCGCGAACATAGACACAGATTTAGGCAGATCGGGATCGGCGCATTCACTTCAAAGCGAAAGTAACGTTAATCCTCTGCATCTTCAGCGGCTCAGATGTCGGGAGTAAATGACGACTGCTTTACGGGGGGGGGCTGTACAGAACTGTCATTCTGACAGGAATCTCAGAACAGCCTTATTTGAGAAAGGGGATTTTAAAAAAGGGATTTTACAAAAAATCCCTGGGTGGATTTTTATCAGTATAGGATGGATGTGTACACACACTTCCAACACACATTTATGTTCAAACTACTTGTAAAGTGAATTTTGCATCCAATGACCCCTTTAAGAAACAATACCTTTCTATAAATATTCTAGTTCTAAAAACCTCAAAATTAAAAATGTTGTATTGTTGCTAGTTTGATATGATACCAAAAAAAATTATAGAAATGTCAAATGTCAAAACTGTCAATTGAATTCCTCGATGTAATCCACACCCATATTCTTTCATTAAGAAATAGCGATGGAGAGATAGCGTGTGTAAATCATCTCATCATACCTATCCACTTCAGGCCTCAGGCTCTTCTCTCTCTCCAGCATGGCCACGATCAGCTTGCCCCATTCCTTCTCCACGTCATTAGGATGGTACCCTTGAGGGAGCTGGATGCGACCGAACTCAATCCACACCTACATCCCAACATACAGTAGTGTTTAAGACACCACTACATGTGTCACATAAATGTAAAAAATATGAATGATCAAAACAAAGAAAAGAAACGAAAGATACAAACCTCTAGCATTTTGTAGAGATGCTTGATTTTGGCCTTTTCATTTTCTTTTGGTGGTATGTCATTCTCTTTAAACTGTAGATACTGCGTATAAAGTGCCTGTAAAGTTAAAAAGGGTTAGTTCTGACAAAAAAAAAAAGATTTCTATCCGTTAAACAGAGAAAAAGACAACATAGCCACTCGAGCGCAGAACACATGTACTCTGTGCTTCTGCTCAAGGAGAAAGATGGAGCTGCTATTCGGGTCTTTAAAGAGGCTTTAATAGTTTTTACGAGTGGGATGCTACCTATTTGCCATGGAAATCATCTGAGCCAGTACCGCTAATCTGCCTCAGGCTGCCATAGACTAAGCAATGCTTAATGTTCGCGATTATCAGAGAGTCTCAGCAGCTGCTGATCGCTAAAAAAGCACATCTGTAAATGTCTGATATTTGACAAATTATTACTTACGATATATCTGACCTTTCATAAATTAAAATGCAAAACTGGTCCAGGAATAGTTCACCTGAAAACTCCCCTCATGTCTCTCCAAACCTGCATGTGTACTAATTGTGCAAGCTACGGTCTGGGCTATGTCTTTCTTCCAAATAATAAAAAAAGAACAATGTTTTGCATAAATATATGGTCTGGTTTTATGTTTAAAAAAATGTATGTTTACATACACATTATTTACATAATTTCATGAAAAAGCCACCGAGCAGACAGTTTTTAAAATATGTACTTACCTGTACATTCTTAACAGCAATATGAAAGTGTGAGGCATCTCACCTTAAGTTCCACAGGATTGCTGGGGAAATTTCTGTCTGACATAACAGTCACATTGTGTTTGATCCACTGGCTGAGGTACTTCACCATGTTCTGGTATTCAACCCATTTAATGTCCACATCCTGTTTCAGGAACAACAATCAACTTTTGTTTAAAATCTACAACTTTCACTTTAATTCTAAGAAAAAAGTAAGCACAGTCATGCGCCCAACAATATGGGATAAATTTATACAGTAGGACGTGTCACTTCTTGGCTTTCTAAAAGTATTTCCTTCATATCGTATTCATTTGTTCATTTATTCAAGAATTGCAAGCATGTTGGATTCAAGGTCAATGTGTCTTAAATGGAAACCAGCATGTACACTTCATACTCTTCCTCAAGCAGAATTATCCAATGTTCTGGGAATGACTCCAAAGAATCAACAGATTCCTTAGGAGCTTCCAACTTTATTTCATTTCCTGCACAACAAGCCTCTAACTCTTCCAAGAAATGAATCCACAGAATGCTTATGTAATGTGAAAATTTAGAATTTGACATAGACGCAGCAAATTCACCAGCCCACCGAGTTAAAACCTGACTACAGCATGCAGCTATCTAATATCATCCTTGAGATGTTTATGTGCTATCAGCCTGAGTATCCTCAGATAAGAGTTATGGCTGAAATCAGCATATTTTTTGTGTTTCAGTCACAGACAGGCAAAAGAGACAGCGGAAAATAACTAGACATGCTCTACTAGAGCTTACATTTAACACAGATGCTTTTAAGTAATTTGTATTTGCACTGTTTTCAGTGCAACACTTGTGAAATAGAAGTGTGCTTAATTGTATTACATATGCATTTGTAGTAGGGATGCACAATATTATTGGACTGATATCGGAATCGGCCGATAATGGCTTTAAATGTAAATATCGGCATAGGCCCGATATGAAAAAATTATGCCGATGTGTCTTGCCGATAAGAGGAATACTTAACTCACATGTGCTCAGGGAGTGCTAGCGATTAGATCACGTCAGCACTGTGGCTCATTCTTGAATACCTGTTCTCGAATAATGAGCGTACAAATTCGTCGAAAAACACGCAAAAATTGATCTGAGGCTATATCTCTGCAAGGGTTTGATGGATTGACACGAAACTTGGTGTGTGTTATAACAAGCATGACCTGAGGCGACCTGCAGTGTTTCGGTGCTGTGCCCCCTAGTGGTCAGGAGATATGAAAAATGCATATTTTTGACTATAACTTGAGAATGGATTGGCCAAAAATCATAAAAATGGTGCATCATGCCGAGTCCAACCATATCCAATTTTCCCATGTCAGCCATTTTAGGCGTCGGCCATGTTGAATTTTGTAGTTAAATGCTATATTTTATGAACGTATCGTTACGAAACTTGGTATGGGTAATCAGCACGATGCCCTGAACGAGCCTGAGAAGTTTCGAAGCACATTTTCACATGCTTATAACTTTGGGTGGAGTTAACATATTTTCACAGGAGTCACCTTTTTAGACTCCTGAATCGTTGCCGAGTCCATCGATACCAAACTTGCCAGGTTTAACCTTATGGTTTGTGCTACGTTGCATTTTAGCGCTTAAAAAACATCTGGCAATAGCTTAGAAACCGTTACTCCCATCGACACGAAACCACCGTAGGAAATTCAAAAACATAGCATCCCGGCTTTATAATAATGCCCAATTGCCAAAATTTTGATAGTAAGTGGCACAAAAATGCAAACAAACTCAACAGTCAGTCATTTTTCATCTACTTACACACAAATATGTCTATAACTCCAAAACAAAATGAGATATTTTCACCAAATTTGACACGCATATGTATGGGCACACTCTAAGGACACGTAAAATAATTTGGTGGGATTGTGCCTCTTGGTGGCGCTATAATTGAACAAAACATGAAATTGCCATTGACTATAATGGGGTATTATGATTAAAAATGCAATATTTTACCAATGCATTGGTGTACCATTACGAAACATTATATGTACCATGGAGACCATGACCTGAAAGTACTCAAAAAGTTTTGAAACAGTGCCACCTTGTGGTCAAAAGTCATAATGAAATTTCAAATAAATGCTTATATCTTTCTGTGAATTTTGCCTATTGTAATGAGACTGATATTAATAGATTCCTTGGGTCATGCTGAAAACAGTGATACCAATGTTGCCATAGTCAGCCAAACTTCCTCTCTGCTCTTTTAATTTTCTTTAAAAACCTACTTTTTCGAACTCCTCCTAGACCGTTGGTCCAATTTTCACCAAAATCGAATCATATCCTCTTCAGACCATGCTGACAAAAAGTTATGGATTTCGTGTTGATAGACAAAACGGTTTTCACATACCACAACAACAAATTTGAGGCATGATGCCAAAATGACACTTAAGGCCGTATCTCTACAATGCTTTGGCATATTGACACCAAACTTTGTGTGTGCTATTGTCACCTCACACCTCACACAGAACACGATTTGATAACGGTGCCAAAGTGAAAAGTCATTCAATCATATTACTGGTAGTTTTAAATGATTTTTCAGCCATTTGGACTACAATAATCTTAAAATGGCTTCAATTACTAATTTCTGCAGTTGTTCTGATGCTCCGTGCTATGCTTAGCTCCTACTTTTGCCGCTGATCTGCTTGGCCCCGTCATTGCTGCTTGCAGATATATTTGTAATATTATAATTATTACAGTAAGTGTGTTATTCAATATTACATTTTAAATGTACTAAATTGTAACTTCATTACAAATGTCTTTAAATGTCTTTAAACTAAGTCTGAAAACATTACATTCTGTTAAAGTATTTCTTCCATAACAATTCTCTTTTTAAAACTATGCTAAAGTGTGCTTCTTTTTCACAGGGTTAGTGACATTATAGCTACATGTGATTGTACTTACATTTGCACTGATGCCCTCCATACCATCTGGTACTTTCGGGAAGACGTCGTATAACGTTGATACGTAAGTAATAACAGACTTCTCATCGGGAGATGACACGTCCACATCTGCTCGAACGGACAAGAATTTGATTAGTTAGAATGCAAATTTATAAAACATTGAACAGTTTTACAACAAATAATACTTCATGTAACCTTTCCTCTAGGAAAAATCCATTACAGACAGTTTACAGTTTTCTTAAGTGTTGAATTCACTGTTTAGTCTGCTGAGGATAGTGTTGGGCATTGGGCTTTGAATACTATTCTTAGATCCCAGTGTTGTTTTACAAATGACCATGAAATACTGTGAAACTGCACATTCACGCAACTCTGGTTACTCACTGTATGGAGGAACCAGTTGTGTTGCACCAAAAAACAACACGTCAAAGCTGAATCAATGACGGGTCACTTCAGACACTTAGTAGAGTTGTGTTAAATAGCAACTTATTCTCACTCTGAGACAACAATCGCATCCCAAGAGTCTCGCACATCAGCAAAAGAAATAAAGGTACTCTATGGTGTCATTTTTGTGAAATGATTGGTAACCTAATTTTTTAAAATGAGAAAATGGTGGCATAATGATGATGAATTAGTTTTTTAATGACGTATGAAACAAAGTAGAGCAGAGATAAAAAGGAGAGGACGTCCAAAAATAAAGAAGAGTATAGGCAGCGGAGGTTCCTGTTGAAAAAACAGCATATGCTGGTTAGGTATGTTTTGAAGCATGGGTGCTGGTTTAAGCTGGCCCTTAGCTGGTCATGAGCTGGTTCAAAGCTACCAGAACAAGACCAGCTTAAACCAGCTCAAACCAGCACCCATGCTTCAAAACATACCTTACCAGCATATGCTGTATTTTCAACAGGGGTAGCCAATCAATGAATGCAGGATGAATGGTAGATGACTTAAAAAAAATTTATTTATTTTTTTTTTTTATGAAAAATTCTAATTTTATTTACGGTGTCTATTTACATTTAGTGGAAATAGCCCACCTTGTTGGCAGAGGCTATTTACACTAACTCCGCCCACCAATGTGTGATTGGGATAGTCAACAACATAAAAAACAGCTATGAATCATCAGCTGCAGAGGTGCAGATGGCAAAGCTCGTGCCGTGGTCTTCTTGACGCGATTGACCGGGGTCCGAACCCACCTTTTGCCGAACTTTTTTTTCTCCTTTTTCAAATCTCATATCACATCGTAAAGGCATTTTATTTTCAATAAAAATTAAGGAAATAACCAAAAAGTTGAAAATAAAGTATCGGGTAGGTGTAGGGAGGGCTTTATTGTACCAATAAGGTGGCATCCATTTAATAAATTGAATTAAAATTATAAAACAGTATGCAATTATAATGTATTGAGTGTAAATCATAATGTAATATAATACTGAGGTGCAGATAATTGCCACTATTTGCAACAAGTAGTATAAATAGCAGAAAATCCTGCTTTTTTAACAGTGTAAATAGCATCTATCTCTAAGAAAATATGCTATTTTCAATTAGTGTAAATAACATCTGATTGCAAATAGCCGCTGCCTTTTATTTAATCCATGCTTAAACAAATGTAGTTAAATGTTAACAATAAATAACTGATAAATAGTTTTTAAATGCAGTTTACATGTGCCACCAATAAAGCTTGTTTCTGACAGTATAGTAATGCCTAATGACGTAACATGGATGAGGACATTAGTTTGGCGCTGAAACTCACCCTCTGGGTCCAGCAGTCGGGCCACACCAAGCTGCTCGGCCACACCAAACGCTTGCTCTAGGTTGGATCTGCTACTTTGTGTTGATACTCTGCTCATATCGACCAGGTCGGGCCTGAATTAAGACAGAATCATGACAATAAAATCTTATTCCACAGTCTCTGCATGTCTGATATCTTTCAGTGTCAGATAAGATCTTGCTTTAATCAAAAAGTATTTGATTGATGATGACAGACATTTTCATTTACTCAAACTGACTCTGGAGTAACACTAGGTTTGTGTAAATCCCCAGAGGAAATCAATGTCAAAGACTTGTACGCACATAATCAAGGGACATCATATATATAAAGAGCATAAAAGGAACAATTACATTTAGCATTGAGGAAATGAAGTCTATTTTAGGACAGCTATCTTAACAGCCCCCAAAAACAGGCTTCGATTTCTTTCTGGGGTGAAATATGAGCCAGGCATGTTCTTGACAGGCTTTGTGAGATTCACTCATAAGGATCATTATTAACTCATTACTAAACCCCCGACTGACAGGTATAGTCACGGCTAGAAATATCTTTGCACAAAAAAGTAAATATTTCGAATCGAGGTCATCTGAAAACTGTCTGGGCATCTGTTAGGAAAAATGACATTTCATCAAACTAAAGAGCAGGTTATGACTGTATTAGCACAACAGATCATTCTAAGGACAGAGATGAGAAATAAAGCTATATGTGCATGTACAGTAAAGCTCTGAAATATCGCTCATAACCCATGTCACTTCCATGATGTAATCATTTATTTCAGAGTGAAACAGGATTTTAAAGAAATTAGGGAAAGACTTTCTCCATCTGTAATTGAGTGGATGGTGAAAAGTACCTATTTACATGTGTCACTGCATGTACTTTCTCAAATCAGATATACAGTTATAGCTATAACACTCCCTCGCACCTTTATTTCTTGAACATTTTGTGAACAGTATAACCACATGCATTTACACTGGTACAGTTGCGTCTGGAATCTCCTGAAGGTGTTTGAGATGCACCGGATTGCAATCTGTCTTTCTGCGATCCAATCAGAGAACATGCATGCAGTGGCCCAACATGAAGTGTAAATAGGCCCTAAACGACAGGTGTTTAAAGGGGAGGGCTAGATGACAAAACAGAAAATTACGTTTTAACATTTTCTATGAAAGATTTGTTTTTCTTTGGAATCGTGTGAACTGAAGAACCGTAAACAGTAAGACAAGGACATAATGTTGTCTTTACTGGATGTGAAGACAGTAGACAGCAAGACAACTACATACAAATACAAATAAATCGGCTTAACATAGTTTACCAAAAAAACATGCAAAAACATTACTTACTGTACATGCCCTTTAATACATGAAACCAGATAAAAACAGTCATGCATATTTGGACATGGTATTTTTGGGGGGATATGAACATTGCTGAGCTGTTACCTGTACTTGTGAATAATAGCATTGAACAGTCGTCCATCCCTCCACGAGGTAGTGAAGTTGTCACAGCGGACGCCTACATAGCCTTCGGTCATCTGCTTGGACCACAGCAGAAGTCTCTCCTTGGCTGTCATGTCCTCGGACTCTCCTGTCACGTGGATGTCCGAGATCTGCAGGCAGGAAAAAAGACATGTTTTTGTTAATAACATCTGTTATAACATATAATGGTCTTCTTTTCAAACCTTGTCTTATTTAAAACTGTGTAAAGAAATGGTCATTTTATAAGACAATTTTTTAATTGATTTTAAAGAATTGCTATGTAGCAGAATCGCACCTTTTCTTGAAATTAGAGAATTGCACCTTTTTTAAATGAATGTAGTTTTTGTCATAATGTAAATTCAAATCTGTTCTGTAAATAATCCAACAAAAGCTTCAATAGTTTAGAATAAAGAATGAATAAAAGAATAGTTGGACAATGTGACATATGTAGAATTTTAAACCTACAAGTAAGTGATTTTTTTATGATAGCACTAACTGTAAAGTGACTGTAATGGGGTAATCAAAATAGCCTAATACAAGTCTGTGCTTTTGTTCTTCATTTTTATTTGAGTGAATTTAACTTCTGCTTTAAAAGCATTATTTTTGTTTTTAGATTGTAATGTTACAATGTTAGAATAAAATGTGATATTGACCCTTTTTTGCACATAATATATAGGCTTACATTGTTACATTCACTTTATTAGTTTTCATAGCCTTTAATATGCAGCCTAATGTTTTGTTGGACAGCGTTGGGTGGTATGTAACATGTATTAAATACAGATTTAAAAAAAAAAAATTCTGATAAAAAAAAAAAAAAAAAATACCGATATATATACACCGTATATCGCAAATCGGCCAATAAATACAGAGATATGAATCACTTATGCAATGCATTTCCCCACGCATGGATACTGTTAAATTACAGCCAAAGGAATCAGTGTCTGACTTACTAATCTAATATTAGCAAATATCTGTATTTTGGCCTTTTCCAAATGTCGGTTTTCTGCTGTTTCAGCAATGAAGCTCAGCTGGTGGACATAGAAAGGCTGATTCATGTGACCAGCACAGGTTGGTTGCTCTGTTTCTTCATTTAGAGCGATTTATAGTAGTCTCCATCTACGCAATAAATTATATTAAATGTATTTTGAATATAGCAGTGCAATATGCTGATGGTGACTAATGAACCGTGACCGATAACACACACACACACACGTGTGCACTGACCATTAGAGATCTCACATGACTTCACGCTGCTAAAAAGTATTTGCAGCTTTAAAATCAAATGCCTGGAGCAAATGCTAAGCCAACACCTACTGATTTAAGAAAATACATTATACCACCACATATTAAAACCAACAGCTTAATAATCATTCACAGCTTGCTAAGTGTACAATACTTGTACGTCCTGACATTCAAGTCAACTCAAAAGAATCTGCAGCCGGTGTAATTATAGCTTGTCAGAAGGCAGCAGAGCACATGGTGGGTAGACTGTGGGTTTGGAAAGACTGAGCAATTAAACCAAGAACCAAACACACCAAAACATGTCAGCCCTGACTAACCGCTGCCATGACTCTCAAGATGAACGACAACATTACGGAAACTCCCGGAGTTTCTAGATGCTGATGGGTCAATATAGCTAAAATAAAGAATACAGTCACAGCTATGACACAAAATACCTGTTACTAGCAACATAACAAGGCAACACAGTAGTCAACTATTCCCCTTAGTATCTTTAATTTGCATGTGTCTCAAACAGTAGAGAGTAGGGCTGTGCCGATAGATGATTAAAAATGTAAAGTTGTTGTTGTTATTGTGCATCGACGACAGTCAAGAGATGTCGCCTGTGGCTGATGCCACGGATCATAGGCAGACGATTATTATTATTATCAGGCTAGTAATACTATCTAATTAATCATTAGGGCTTCTTTGGTCCATCATATTTCTTTTTCCGCATGTTTACAGTGTTGCGTGTTAAAACCCATCACACACAGTTCCAATGAGTTTATGAACACAATGGCCCATGAGATTCGTTCAGATGAAACAGAGGCTTTTAGTTGTTCAATGCACAAGCTCGCTGACTGAGTTCAGCTCTCTTGCAAATTCCCTCATCATCACAAAATGCAGATGTATGTGCGATGTAAAATATTTATGAATCATTCAGTGTAGATAGCTTCACTGATTATAACTAGGGATGCACCGAAATGAAACACAGGGCCGAAGACCGAATACGGAACACGTTTTTTTTTTTGTTTCACCACTGTATAAATTAAATAGCCAAAATGTGCTTTTTACTGTTTTGTCCTGCTTTTCAAATAAAAAAATCAATTACAAAACAACAATTTAAAAATATTTACTTAAAGGAATATTTACTTACTTGCTCGTTTTCTGTAACTGCTGTTTGAATAACTGAGGACATTTAAGCATTATAATTAGTAACTTACAATGTTTCTATTAAATTGTTATACAAATTCAGTCATATTAAAAACATTTGACTGCTTTTAGCCTTATGCTGGAGTTGTTTCACTTTCCAGCAATGAAAATAATTAAATAAATTAGCCGATAATATGGTGTGTCAGCGATTTCACAGGCTGATGATAGGACGATATGAAAATTGAGCATATCGCCCAGCACTAGTAGAGAGCATGGCACTAATAGTGTCACGGTTCCTGATTCCCAAGGAATGCAAGAACTGATAAAATGCATGCAGTCACTTGGGATAAAAGAGTCTACAAAATATAAAAGTAATTATAGTTGGCCTAAATGGCCTAAACAATAAGGCAATCAAGGCTGTTGTATAACTATATTGACATCAGAATTTCCATAAATACGAGATTTAAACTTGTAAAAATCATTCACGTCCTTGTAGAACTCAAAATAACAACTTGTAAACTTTTTATTTTCCAAGAGCCCCGACTTGCACAGCCTGACCACTACAAAGTCGCGGGTTGTCATCTAGCAATTATGGCAATTACAACATGGACTAAACCCGGCGTGTATCATGAGTAAAGGGTGTATGATGTTTAGCAGACATTATTTCTTAAGTAATGCTGGAAGAGGTGTTAGTGAGGCCAGCAGGGGGTGCTCACCCTGTGGTCTGTGTGGGTCCTTACGCCCCAGTGTAGTGACGGGGACACTATACTGTCAAAAAAGCACCGTCTTTCGGATGAGACGTTAAACCGAGGTCCTGACTCTCTGTGGTCATTAAAAATCCCAGGATGTCCTTTGAAAAAGAGTAGGGGTGTAACCCCGGCATCCTGGCCAAAATTTCCCCATTGGTCTCTGACCATCATGGCCTCCTAATCATCCCCTTACACTGATTGGCTTCATCACTCTGTCTCCTCTCCACCAGTAAGCTGGTGTGTGGTGGGCGTTCTGGCGCACTATGGCTGCCGTTGCATCATCCAGGTGGATGCTGCACATTGGTGGTGGACGAGGAGATACCCCCCTTACTATGTAAAGCGCTTTGAGTGCCTAGAAAAGCGCTATATAAATGTAACAAATTATTATTATTATTATTACCCAAATTGTAGTGTTGCACCATAAATGGCATCTCACATGTTGACAGATGTTGCTATTACCTCCTGGTGTTCAGTAGAAGCATGTTTAAGATCTTGTTGGACAGTCTCCAAAGTAGCCTGGGAAACTAAACCTCCTGAGCAAGTGTGGGCCCTCCTCCGCTTCCTGTGCACTTGAGTGTCCCATATCATTTTGGAGAACCCCTCCATGTTTTCCAACTGATGTTCCACACTGCTCCTCGAGGAGTTTTTTCCTCTCAGTGTCTGGAGCATATGTTCCACCGCAACAAAACTCACCGCCCTCCTCAACTGCCTGCGCAAGAGTTTCTTTTCCAAGAGCCCGTCCTTTGAGGCGATGCTTCTGGAGCTCTTGGTGACCCCACGTAGATTATGCTCTGCAGGGGGCCTGCTTTTGGCCTTATCCATCTGATGAACACCTGGTCTTCTGCCGGTTTTACCTCTGAGAACTGGGACTTCTCCAACATAGACCCCATGGCTGATACTGGGCTGCCTGGGCCTTGGAGTCTCATCTTGCTCCGAGTTCAATGTACCAACCTGATTTAGGGAATTACTACCAGATGTGACATCCTCCAGGTCATCACTCCTACAGCTCTCGATTCCATGGCTTCTCAAAGAGTCAGTAGCACTGAACTCTGCGGATTTCCTCTTCTTCCTCCTTTGAAAGTACCGGCGTCCACTGAGCTCCTTTGGTGCAGGGCTGATTGGAGCTTTCGTGGGATCAACATAACACTCCTCTTTAGAGCCCCGCACACATCCACACATATTACCCATGGCACTTGCTCATACTAACAAGGCTGCCAATCAAGAAAGTGTCACTTTTTCCTGTCAGCTGTAAACAAATTCAAGAGTTTCTTATCCCAGGAAATAACAGCCATCTTTTCCCCTGCAAGTGCTTCGGTTACGGAGGTTATGTCAGACGAATAGTCCCAATATACAAAGTGGAGCAGATGATATGAATCCCTCTGAGACTCCAAACAAACTTCAGCTTCCTGTATTGCACCGGCCTCACTTCACAGCCCGGCCATTTCTTCTCACGCTGCCAACACACTGAAATCTCAGTGACCTTTGAAACGGCACCCTTTGCCCTGATCCTCCAGAACAAACACTATAGAGATTGAGGCGTCCGGCAAGCAGCAGAAACTAACACTGCTGTCACAGCTGAGGAAATGTCACAGTACTCATGTGATGTGTAAACACAGCCACCCCCGGAGCCCTGCTGGTGTTGAGTTTCCCCAGGCTGACTCCAGCTCTATGTCCTCAGTGGTCGGAGGCTGGAGAGAGAGAGAGAGGGAAAAGGGAAGGGAGCGGGACAGACTCTCATCCGTTCGCTGATGGTAACTGTGTGCTGCGTGTGAGAGCTCTGCTCGGCAAGTTGAGCCATTCGATTAGGACGCACCAGGCTGAGAGAGAGTCATGGCCTGTCATGTGGCCTTTAAAAATAACAGGACAACGTGGCAAACTGTGCTGTGCCAGACGACCAAGCTCTCTGTTTGCTCTTCAATCTGGCTCGAAACAAGAGCAAAGCTTTCAAAAGGATCACGTCCAGCACGTAAAACAAACAAACATAACCAGTGGTCATAGATATGGAAGATAATAACTTATATTGGCTACATAAACTCATTTGGAGTCATAGTTGTAAAATATAATTAGCTTATACAGCCAGTTATAGTCCAAACATTCATTTAAAGTTAATTAGTAGTGTTTGCGAAGGCATGAATTACTAATTAGGCTAATTTGTTTGAGGGATCTCACCAAGGGGCCAGACATACTAACAGCTCGTTCCAGTGCAAACTATCTTTTGGCATTAAAAACTTTACTGAAGACACACTGAAGACATGAAACGGTGTGGACATGCATTTGTAGGAGTTACTCTTTAACCCTTTAAAACCTAAGGGTAAAATAGGTCATTTTTACATATTTTGTTTATTTGACTGTAAAATTCTAACAGAATGTGCTATTTTCAAGTGCAAGGTGTCATTTTTTTCAGAAAACAGACTGCTTTCAAAAAAGTACAGTTTTTGACCATTAATGTCGTGTGTTGAGTTTGTAAACAGAATTTAAATAGACAAAAATAAAAAACAACAGTAAAACATTTTCTGTTTTTTATTTATAAAAAAGAGAAAAATCGTGATCGAAATAATCCAACACTTCTTACTTCAAAATTCAACTATATTACATATATACAAGTAGTTTTGGGACACTGGGTTGCACAGTTTTCATTCAGGAGGCTTTTTTGTTCATACACGCATACATTTATACATGCATGTAAATGCGTGCACATGCATACACCCATTCATTTACACGCACGGACTCATTATAGCGATGCACACACTACATGTGAAAAAGTCTCACTCAGACTGCTCCCAAAGTCTCATCAAAAATCATCCCAATCGACTCCTGTGCTGTTTACTCCTCCTTCACCATGTTTTTGTTTGTTTCGTTCATTATTTTATGCAATCCAAAACTCCGCGCTCCCTATCGCTCCATTCAAATTCTCCCTCCCCGCTCTCATATAGTTTACTGTCAGGAGCAATTTGAATTATTGTGATGGTGCAAACGGTTGAAGAGTTACGGTAACATGAATACAGCTTGGTTTAGTGTGTCGGCGACGACACAGCCGGTCTTAAAGGGTTAAGATGCAACATTAATGGGAGGAGAGTATTTAAATGAATCATGCAAGGTGATTTACTAAGGTTTGCAGTCGTCAGTTTACTGGTATTTGCACCATTATTTATCTCCTCAAAAAAATAATGTCAGAAGTCATTTTGCATCTATGTTGTTAGTAGTTTATCCACACATTATCATTGGTTCTGCTTGTTTGTGACCTTGTGCTAATTTGTGCTGCTCTTGGTAGTTTGCATCTGTAAGGAAACGCTCTGTCTGCGTCTGTGTTATTTAATGTGCTCATTGTCAGTAGATCAACTGCAGAAGTTTCCACACCCATCTGTGCTTTTATGAGATTGCGCTCTCTCTCTAATTTGCCCTGTTTCGTAAATCTGGCCCAATATGTGCTAATCGTTTTGCCACATCTTACCACTATAATATCACAGAGACTTAAGCATGGAAAATATTTTTTCCATAAAAAAGAATAAAAAAGGTAAATTTGAGTTAATATTTCAAAATTCTGACTTTATTCGCGCAATTCCGAGATTATATTTCACAATTCTGATAAGAAAAATCAACTCGTCATTCTCTCTTTTCAGTTTATTTCCCACACTTCTGGATTTTTTCCCCTCAGAGTGGACAAACTCGCTATTGTTCAGTTAAATCGAGTTATAAAGTCTGAAATACGAGATATAAAGTTGCATTTGCGAGAAAAAAAAGAATTGAGACAAAATAGGTAACGTTAAATGTAAAATGTTTTAGGTCTACATTACATTTAGTCATTTAGCAGACGCTTTTATCCAAAGCGACTTACAAATGAGGACAATAGAAGCAATCAAAACCAACAAAAGAGCAACCACATGCAAGTGCTAGGCTAGCCTAACGCAGGACACGTAGCAAGGATTTTATTTTTTTAAAGAAACGAGTAGATAGAATATAGAAAAAAGTAATTAGAATAGAGAGTGCTAGAGTTAGAGGGTCAAATTATGTTCATTTTTGCCCCCAAAAAATATTCCGTAGTGCAAATTAAAAGCACTACATACAAAAAGAAAAGATCAAACATCACATTGTTACATATTATTGCTGGAGACGATGATAATACACCCTCAACACACCCCTCAACTTCAAAGCATGCTTATAAAGCAAAAAAGACAAGCAAACTACTAAAACAACATAATGGCTAATGCCTGTTTGATTCAGTGTCAAATGTCTTTGATCGCATGTTCAAACAGACAGTATTCAGATGGCAGCTGTGGATATTGTTTTAATGAATAAATGCATTCTCCAAAATCTTTAAATACATTAGTCGTTGCCTACAGAGATGCAAACAATAGATGTACATTTGCATGCAGGGAATTCCGATACTTCATTTGTTGGAAACCGATTGAAAACTGGATACTTGCAAAGAAGAGACCGGGGGGCTAAAAAAGCATAAACACGGTTCAAAAATCATCCCTGAGAGACTAAAGTGTAGGCAGAGCCATCAAAAACAACTCTAAGTGCCCTCTAACTACGGATCATGAGGGAACAGGCCCACTAGCGCCGCATGCCCAACGGCTCGCGTGAGAGTGACAGCGGCAGGTGCTCCTGCACGGCCCCACGCTACCTGTCAGCAAAGGTTTATGAAGCCAAGCATTATTTAGCACATTCTTTGGCTATGCCCCAGATATCAATTTTTGAGGTGTTTTGTAAGCCTTCAGCCCATTGTGGGCCGTCAGGGAGGCTGGGTCAGCGTGGTTTGCGAGATCGAGGTGCGGTGAAGTTGTTACAGCCTGCTGTTCCTGCATTCCCAGAGAAGTGAATCAGAAAGAGCTGTGATGCTCTGGACTCGGATTGACTTCTGCGACAGGCTCCTGCTCAAATGTTTCAATCATAACATCACCTCAAACCAAACATGCAGCCGAGCCAAAGATATTAATATCCTACTTTAGTGAAGGTGGGACAGTGTGTTCGAAATCAGCAGAACTCTCCAAGGGAATACTTGAACTGGATGCATTTTACATATTTGAACTGTTATGTTTACAAAGTGTCTTCAGTAAAGAAAATGTGATATTAAAAAGGGCAAAGGGATATAATGGGCAAAGACCTCCGTCTGATGCATGTGTGCAGACTCTAACAATTACAAAGCAGCGCAGACGGAAAGCTCCTCTCCACCTCAGTCTTATATACTGTACATTTGATGCAGTTTCACAGGCTCAGACCTGCAAATGCGCAGCTGCAGTAGAACCAGTGTGTGACCTCTGCGTGTACAGATTCTGCAGAAATACTGCGAGACAAACTTAAGATGCAAAAGAAATTCTCTGCAATTTTGCTCAGGATGAATCAGCACTTTTTTGGACTATTTTTGCAATAAAAGGTCTTTCATTGTGAAAAGCATGGATTATTTCCCATTATTAGGAACCATACAAAATCTGAATAATTGAGTAAATCATACAAGATAGATCTTGTGTATGTAATAACACAAATATTTTCCATGTTCAGCTACTACATGTTGATGCTAAAATAATGACCTTAATAAATCAATCTCACAATGTAGTTACTGAGGAAAATTATATAATTGAAAATTCTGGCACATCACAGAGTTTCATTAAAACAGGGAAATGTTCCTGCATGACGGTACATTACAGAAAATTAATAAATACCGAAGCGGGCGTGAGTATGTGAGTGAACATGCTCTGCAGACTGACAGAGATAGCTCACCGCGCTCCACCTACAACTAAACAATCCTCATACTAGAACAGGAAAATGAAGACAACCTCTGAATGCTGGCTTGAGGAAGCCTTGCCTGAAAGATGAAAAAAGCCTTGAAACCTGAAGTTTATTTACGGACTATTCATAGTTTTATTTATGGACTACATTATATTTATAGTTTTAAAACAATATGGTTTTATTTGACGGCTGCTAAGATGTTTTGGCTCGTTTCTATGGCATTATTAGCAATAGATACTGTATTGTCATAAGCTCTATTCAATAAATATCTGCACACCCTTAAGCTAATGTGGGTTTGCAAATACACGTATGACCTCTTGTGGTCAGAGAATGAACTGCAGTATTGACATATGACCACTGTTTCACATAATGAGGAATAAGCAGTTGGAAATACCTATATCAAGCATCAAAGCCAATAAATAAACAATACAATGTGTTATGAGACTTTATTGGCTCACCTGAAAGTGCAGAATTATGGTCCATATTAATCCCAATGTTAGTTTTGGGTTTCCATCCGTTATGTCGTCGTTCCTGATGTTCACCAGCTTCACCTGTGAACACAAGCGTTATACAGTTATGATGAGTGAGATGATAACACAATCATACAGCTCTCTGCAATTTTTCCATAAAGACATAAAAAAAATACTGCTTATTTAATGACATTTTTAGCTTTATGTGTTTATATTATAGTAATGTACGTATATACACAGAGAAACATACAAAAACATATGTAATGAAATTTAAATAACAATGCAAGGCTATTGTTTTGGATTCAATTACATGGCTATTTACATCTGATTCAGTTACTTCATCCATTCATTCTACAACCCGAATTCCGGAAATGTTTTTTAAATTTGAATAAAATGAAAACTTAAAGACTTTCAAATCACAGGAGCCAACATTTTATTCACAATAGAACATAGCCATGTTTAAATGGAGAAATATTACAGTTTTATCTACTAAATGAGCTCATTTCAAATTTGATGCCTGCTACAGGTCTCAAAATAATTGGCACGGGGGCAACAAAGGGCTGGAAAAGCAAGACATTTTGAAAAGATTCAGCTGGGAGAACATCTAGCAACTAATTAAGTTAATTGACATCAGGTCTGTAACATGATTGGTTATAAAAGGGATGTCTTAGAGAGGCAGAGTCCCTCAGAAGTAAAGATGGGCAGAGGTTCTTCAATCTGTGAAAGAGTGCATAAAAAGATTGTGGAATACTTTAAAAACAATGCTCCTCAACGTCAAACTGCAAAGGCTTTGCAAATCTCATCATCTACAGTGCATGACATCATCATAAGATTCAGAGAACCTGGAGAAATCTCTGTGCGTAAAAGAGACAAGCCCGTAGACCTTTGTTGGATGCCCATAGTCTTCGGGCACTCAGATGACACTGCATCACTCATCGGCATGATTCTGTCATTGACATTACTAAATGGGCCCAGGAATACTTCCAGAAACCACTGTCAGTAAACATAATCCGCCGTGCCATCTGCAGATGCCAACTAAAGCTCTATCATGCAAAATGGAAGCCATATGTGAACATGGTCCAGAAGCGCTGTCGTGTCCTGTGGGCCAAGGCTCATTTAAAATGGACTGTTTCAAAGTGGAAAAGTATTCTATGGTCAGACGAGTCCAAATTTGACATTCTTGTTGGAAATGTCAAATCACTGGACTTAATGACTACAGACCTGTCGCACTCACGTCTGTGGTCATGAAGTCACTTGAGAGACTGGTCCTGGCCTACCTGAAGGACATCACTAGACCCTTGCTGGATCCTCTTCAGTTTGCCTATAGAGCAAAGAGGTCTGTGGATAACGCTGTCAATATGGGACTGCATTACATCCTGCAACACCTCGACAAACCTGGGAATTATGCAAGGATCTTATTTGTGGACTTCAGCTCGGCCTTCAATACCATCATACCTGACCTTCTCTCAGACAAACTGAGACAGCTCTCTGTGCCCTCCTCCATCTGTCAGTGGATCACCAGCTTCCTGGCAGACAGGCAGCAGCTAGTGAGGCTGGGCAAACTCACATCCAGGACTCTCACCATCAGCACTGGCGCCCCTCAGGGTTGCGTTCTCTCCCCACTGCTCTTCTCCCTCTACACGAATGACTGCACATCAAAGGACCCCTCTGTCAAGCTCCTGAAGTTTGCGGACGACACTACAGTCATAGGCCTCATCAAGGACGGTGACAAGTCTGCTTACAGACAGGAAGTTGAGCAGCTGGCTGTCTGGTACAGTCTTAACAACCTGGAGCTGAACACGCTCAAAACTGTGGAGATGATAGTGGACTTCAGGAGAAACCCCCCTGCTCTCCCCCCACTCACCATCATGAACAGCACTGTGACTTCAGTAGAGTCATTCAGATTCCTGGGCACCACCATCTCCCAGGACCTGAAGTGGGACAATCACATTGACTCTATTGCGAAAAAGGCCCAGCAGAGGCTGTATTTCCTCCGCCAGCTAAGGAAGTTCAACCTGCCTCAGGAGCTGCTGAAACAGTTCTACTCTGCAATCATCGAGTCTGTCCTATGTTCTTCTATAACTGTTTGGTTTGGTTCAGCTACCAAAACAGACATCAGAAGACTACAACGGACAGTTAGGACTGCTGAGAGAATTATCGGTGCCCCTCTGCCCAGCCTCCAAGAACTTTACACCTCCAGAGTGAGGAAAAGGGCTAAGAAAGTCACTCTGGACCCCTCACACCCAGCTCACTCTCTCTTTGAACTGTTGCCCTCTGGCCGGCGCTACAGATCACTGAGCACCAGAACAGCCAGACACAAGAACAGTTTTTTCCCCCAGGCCGTATCCCACCTGAACAACACATAACACACCCCGGTACTGTACATCTGTAAATAACTCATCAAACCTTCATCTGTACATAGGACACATGCACATTCACAGTTCTGTCTATGGTCATGTCTCTTTTCTGTATATTTTTTATTTTTATTACTATTGTTATTCTTAATTATTGTATATTCTCTTCATTAGTGTTCTTTATCACCTTAATTATATGTTGTCTGCACTATGTTTGTACTTTCTGTACTGGAAGCTCATAAAACCAAGACAAATTCCTTGTGTGTGCAAACACACTTGGCAATAAAGCTCTTTCTGATTCTGATTCTGATTCTGATTCTGATTCTGAAATAAAGGACGCCGTGTCCTCTGGGCTAAAGAGGAGGGAGACCTTCCAGCGTGTTATCAGCGTTCAGTTCAAAAGCCAGCATCTCTGATGGTATGGGGGTGCATAAATGCATACGGTATGGGCAGCTTGTATGTTTTGGAAGGCACTATGAATGCTGAAAGGTATATAAAGGTTTTAGAGCAACATATGCTCCCCTCCAGACGACGTGTATTTCAGGGAAGGCCTTGTGTATTTCAGCAGGACAATGCAAAACCACATACTGCAGCTATTACAACAGCATGGCTTCGTAGTAGAAGAGTCCGGGTGCTGAATTGGCCTGCCTGCACTCCAGATCTTTCACCAATAGAGAATATTTAGCGCATCATTAAATGGAAAATACGTCAAAGACGACCACAAACTCTTCAGCAGCTGGAAACCTATATAAGGCAAGAATGGGACCAAATTCCAACACCAAAACTCCAGAAACTCATAACCTCGATGCCCAGACGTCTTCAAACTGTTTTGAAAAGAAGAGGAGATGCTACACCATGGTAAACATGACCCTGTCCCAACTATTTTGAGACCTGTAGCAGGCATTAAATTTGAAATGAGCTTATTTTGTGCATAAAATTGTAAAATGTCTCACAGTTTAAACATTTATGTTATCTATTTTCTATTGTGAATAACATATTGGCTCATGTGATTTGAAATTCTTTTAGTTTCATTTTATTCAGATTTAAAAAACTTCCCAGTATTTCCGGAATTCGGGTTATAGTTCATTTGTAAATGAGATGAGAAATAAGTATTTGAAGGCAGATAATACAGCACATGCAACAGGGCATTTATACTTTACACTTAATATACTGTTTTAATATTGTTTATACATACACGCTCACATATACTGTGTGTATATATATATATATATATATATATATATACACACAGTGTGTGTGTGTGTGTGTGTGTGTGTGTGTGTGTGTGTGTGTGTGTGTGTGGAGAGAGAGAAGAGTGCTGCACAAATAAACCAGAACTGAACTGAATAAAAATATACATAAAAGTGTATTAAGGCAAAAAGTCATTTATAAGGATGCTATTAGAAATGCATTTGTTTTCCAAACCTATTATATGCAGCAATCTACTTCTAGACTATAAACAATTCTAAAAGCAATAAATCTATAACAAACACTGTGCTGCTTACAGCAGTGATGTATCATTGTCAGTGTCTCACCACAAGAGGGCACTAGAGGGCAGGATGTTTATTTAGGGCATGGAGACTAACTGCTTACCTAAGAAATGAACCGCTCCATTTCTAACTTCTCATTGAAGGAGCCATGTTTGAAGCCACTGTGACCTTTTTTATAAGAATGTGTCAGGTTTCTAGGCTGCTTGGCAATGCTACACAGACTGCAGGCATGTTAACTATGATCTGGTGAATTGCTGTTTCCAATTTTAATTTTTAATTGCAACCTTTTTTGAACACTGGTGCCTGAAGTCGTATTGAGTTTGCCATTGTTTTGAGTCATACAAAAGATCAGCTCCTTACCATGATAAAATCACTGCTACACACAGACTGGCTCATTATGTAAATATTTATAGATTTTAATGCTAATGATCAAAATAAAACAAAGAATGTGGGTTATGTGAAGTTTATCATAATTCATCTTCAGTGATGACTATTTCTCAGCTTACCATCAAACTGAAACCATGTTAATTCTTGGATAAGGCATTTAAACGTATCGTCTATTTAAGCAAGTAGAAATGAGAGGTCATGCTTTGGGTCATTTGTGATTTCAGAGGTCAAAGTTTGCTTCCTCGTGTGTCACGTATCATCTTGAGCAGAACTGCTTGTATTTGTCTTTTGACAGATAGCCAGATCAGATGTTTCTTTTTTTTGCCTCACTGAAATGAATGGTTAACTATAGCACCCAGGATTAACCAACTAAACCCTGCCTTCAACATATGAGTTGCACTGTATCAATTTTCATTGGTCGAGAAAAAATAACATAGTTTCTGGCCATTTTGTAAATGGAATACAATATATCTATTTTCACTGCCTTAAAAGTTCACTAGAAGTGTGCAATGCATCGTTTATCAAAAAAAAAAAATAATACTACAATATTAGATCCCTCAGGAATCTTTTGTCTATGTCACAGCAGAACATGAGTGGAATTCACAATCATTTAGTTGAAACAAATTAAATTTAAGCTGATCTCTATGAGAACTAGTCAGTATTGTTTTGAATTGCAAACGTAACTTACAGTACAGTCGTGTGTTCAGGCACCATGCAAACCACTCAGTTTTGTGGTTTCTACCGAGGGGCCCCTCAAGGGACCCCTTGCTTAGGGCCCCCAAAACTCTAAAGACACTCCTGACTGCAATTTATTTTTTAAATTAAATGTTCTACCTTTATTCTGTATTTCTGTAATAAGTGCTATTTTTCTTCACTTGTACTTTGTTTCATCACAAGAGTTGATTTAGAAATCACACAGAACAGAAACTGATGTAATGTCAAATGTTTTGAGACTTAAATGCTCATATACCAGTTTAAAAACTGGAATAGGAGCATAAAAAAAATAAAATGACTCTGTCTTTGTTGGTTGATTTTCTCACTGGTCTTACCTGCCGTCTTTTTAAGTAGTCCAGTGCAATCTGTACATTCTGGAGTCTGTGGAAGCGCATGCGGCCCTTCTCCCGCGGCTGTGAGGAGACGAGAGAGAGAGAAACAAGACATCAGCGCATGCGTCATCAGACACGGCCGAGCTCTCGGCACCAGACACTCACTGTACCGTCAGCAGAGGAGGAGAAACTCACTGCGCTCATGCCTGGAGATCTCAACTACTGCCTAGCTAGCCTGACTGAGGCACATCAGCTTTCTTGCTAACTTCCCACAAGTTAACGCTATATTACATGATGCCTTGAACTCAAGCCAAACGCAAGGTCAAAGATGTAGAGTGTAGAGTGAAACGGGAATAAAGCAGATGGAAAGATCTGAAAATCTCCACTGTCCAGCTCAGATGGAGTTTGTGGATGATTATTTTCTCAAAAGTGCCTGTCAAATTTGATGTACAGTATAGTGTGGGCAGAAATGATAACGATTGAGCAGATGATGGATGACTTGTGAAGAATCGTGTCGCCCTTTAAGGCTGGAAGTAAAGGACTGACATTAATTCCATGTGTTTAGTTCACAGAATTGTAAAAAAAATGACAAAATGTTCTATCAATCAAAAACAAGAGGTTTCTATCACACAAGATAGCACTTTTCATTAAAGACAAGTATGTGTAAACTTGTAAATTCCTGATGAACATTAAAAGACCCCATGAAATGCTTCGAAGGATACAGCAAAAACTAATACTAGACTAATTAATATAAATAAAAAGTCATCATACAAAAGACAAGTAAACAGTCAGCAATAAAAAAAGAACAAAAAAACTAATTAAAAGCAGTAGAGTGCTGCAGTGATGACCGATTTTGAAGGCCAACCCAGAAGTTCACAATCAGCCTGATTCCCTCGACAAAAACCAACAGGAGTTTTCCATTGGCTTTTGGATTATTGCAGAAAAAAAAATGTTTATGATTCTTACAGGTTTTGTTTATCATGATCATCTTTACAAATTAACACAACTAGAACTAAAACAAAAAGCTGTACATAGGCTAATGACAAAACAGTCACATGACTTAAGTCTTAAGCATTCAACCATTAGGCTGCCAACAACTCTTTCAGTCTTTATTTAAAAAATAAATTAATAAAAATGAACAAAAATTCAAACATTTATCCAAAACTCATTCAAAAATATAGCCCTTTAACTTCAGGACAATGAAACCGGAGATGCTTAAATGCTAATTTGTTTCCAGGTTTTGGCCGATAATATGTCATCCATGCAGCACGGTATAGAACAGATAAATACTGTACAATACAACAAAGACACAAAACAGAATAAAAAATGCTTTATGTTCAAGCGAACTAACAAGTTATGGACAATGTTTGGCTCCAGTAGAGCTCCCGCCGCTCTGTATTGGATTTTGCATACAAGGAGCCAGACACGGCTTAATAAACTTTTTAATATCTTTTAAATATCAAGCGCGTCCTGCAGTTTAGCAATGGTAGACTGCATTGTATGACAATCAGGTTAACTGCTGTATGAACACCTAATAAAAATTAAAACGGTTTAAAATTTTGTTACTTTTTGTTTTTTTAATTGGTATACCGCTCATATTTTCAGTGTATTATTTATAGATTATTGTCATTCCTTTTCTCTCTAAGGATTTAAAAATTATTCAATAACGGGTTAAAATCACACTGACATTATCATTGCTTAATAACTATATATCAGGCATATATGCCCATATCATCACTTAAAACAAAATTTTGAATTTTGTTTAGTCGAGGAAAAAAGTATATGCTGATGAGCCAGAGATGTTGTTGTCAATTTTATGCCTTAAACCTAACAGACTAAAAATGAAGTAAAATCCACAAAACTTTGATTTCATGGGGTCTTTAGCACACTCTTTAACCAAAAGGAACTTGAATCAGGCCTTTAGTTCACAGCTCAAGCTTCTGTGTCTTGAGAAATGACCAAGCTGGCATTCAAGAGCACTCCACAGCAACCCCAGAAGGCAATATTCAGCTATGAGGCGGATGCTGTTTACCCTGTGACCTCAACCTCACTGTCTGCAGAAAGTCCCAGGAGCCTACAGTCCACTGAGGAGAAGCCAGGCTTCTCTGGGTTTGGCACTCCAGTTAATACACACAGCACACTCTACATTAGTCCTGTTATGAGGGGGCAGGAGGACACGTGTCCACACCTACCCCCTTATCCTCATCATCATCATCCTCATCATCGTGGTCACGTCCATGCCGCTCAACCGTGCATGCGTCAGCCGCACTCACCAACCGCAACGTCTTCAGAAAATCACGCTCCCTTGGCTTACCGGCGGGAACGTGAGCACGAGAGAGAGACACACACACACACACACAGACACAGAGACAGAGACAGGTTGACACATGAGAGATGGACAGAAGAAGAAGAACATGAGAAGGACAGGAGACAAGGAGGGGAAAAAAACACGGTGTCACCAAAACAAAGGGGGCACTTCTCTCTGATCTGTGTGTTTCCCCAAAACAACTATGGTTGCAAGTTCCGTCATCACCAACAGAGTTCAATGGAACTAACGACCATAGTTAGCTAACAATGCTTTTGGGAAACGCGCCCCAGATCAGTGCATTCAGCAGCCGAGCTAAAGCGTTCACATCACGGAAATGAGCGAATATATCAGTGACAGCTCCTGGAGGAATCCTCAGTCAAATCAACCTGTCACTCAGAGCTGTAAGCTGTTACAAAAATATAATCATTTAGAAGTAATATTATTTTCTGTCCTGTCTTTGACGCCCCTCATCTGAATGCTCTGTTTGAATAGGCGTGGAGGATTGTAGACTCAGAAGTACCCACTGCTATGATTGGCTAATAGTTGTGTATGTTTGACACAAAGCCGTTTGACAGGTTATGTCCTTCACAGATATATGCTGCTGTGATTTAGGTTACACCCACATAAATACTCATATCAAACGATCTGTTTAACAGACAAAGCAATAGTGATCACGTTATAAACACAGTTACTCACACTTGTGTGTTATGACATTACTGTCAGATACAATATAGTTGGCACAGCATCATCTTTTAGTTTCAATCTTTCTGAAAATCCCGCATCGAATTGTGCCTTGTTTGTAAACAAATCCATGGTAAAATGAAGTGAACAAAGGATCAAGTTCTTACTGATCTGACAGGAGTTTTTCTGTGTCCTCAGGATCTTAAATGTCAGACTCTGCTCCTTTGTCCTGTGGTGTGCCACAAGGTTCTGTGCTTGGCCATCTGCTGTTTAGTCTATGCTTCCTCTTGGCAAGATTATTAATAGTTTTAAAATAATATCTTATCATTGTTATGCCGATCACATCCAGTTGTATGTTTCCTTTAGTCCTGATAGACTAGACAAACTGTCCCTTTTGCAAAATTGTTTAGTCTCCATTAGCAAATGGATGGCAGACAATTTTTTGCAACTTAATACTGATAAAACTGAGGTGATGGATTATTGCCCCTGACAACATTACCCCTAAGATTAGGCAGGTTATTGGGGGTCTATCATCCTCTAACTGCAGTGACATAAGAAATTTGGGTGTCATTTTTGACAGATCTTTATGTTTTAACAGTTATGTAATGTTTGTAGTTCAATCATGTTTTTTCCATCTCAGGAACATTGCTAAGATTAGATCTACGGTTTCAAAAAAAGCGATGGAGATTCTCGTTCATGCCTTTATCTTTTCACAATTGAACTATTGAAAAGTTCTGTATACTTGTTTGAACAAATCTACCATGGATCGATTACAAGTTGTACAGAATGCTGCTGCAAGGCTTTTTACTAGGACCAGCAGGAGGTCTCATATTACTCCCGTGCTTAAGGCCCTTCATTGGCTTCCTATTTGTTTTTGAGTGCATTTTAAAATTTTGGTTATAACTTATAGAGCTCTGCAAGGTCAGTCACCTGCTTACATCCAGGATCTACTACATTTTACATTTACATTTAGTCATTTGGCAGACACTTTTATCCAAAGCGACTTACAATTGGGGAATACAAAAAGCGATTCATCTTGAAGAGGCAATCAGACAGAAGAAGAGCTCATAACACCAAGTCTCAGTCATTGTTCAAAAAAGTACAAGCTAGTAAGGGAGGGAGAGAAAGATAGAGGGAAAGAGTGAGTTTTTTTTTTTTTTTTTTGTTTAGGATGAAGTCAAGTACTGCCGAAAGTGATGAGTTTTCAGTTGTTGCTTGAAGATTGACAGGGATCCAGCAGCATTCCGGATAGGGGTGGGAAGATTATTCCACCAGCCAGGAATGGTGAACGATAATGTTCTGGAGAGTGATTTTGAGCCTCTCTGTGATGGTACCATAAGGCGTCGCTCATGGATGTAGGTTCGTAATAGTGAGTGGAAGTAGGAGGGTGCTGAGCCTGTGGTAGTTCTGTATGCAAGCATCAGTGTCTTGAACTTGATGCGAGCTGCCACTGGTAGCCAGTGCAAGGAGATGAAGAGAGGTGTAACATGCGCTCTTTTGGGCTCGTTGAAGATCAGTCGTGCCACTGCATTCTGAATCATTTTTAGAGGTTTGATTGTGTTTGATGGCAGACCAGCCAGAAGAGCACTGCAGTATTCCAGTCTAGAAACGACAAGGGCCTGGACAAGAAGTTGTGCAGCATGCTTTGTCAGAAAGGGCCTGATCTTTCTGATGTTGTGTAGTGCAAACCTGCATGATCGAGCAGTCTTTGCAATGTGCTCTTTGAAGGTCAGCTGGTCATCAAAGATTGCACCAAGATTACTGACCGAAGTTGATGGGGTAATCATTGATGTGCCTTAACTGAATCGTGAAGTCATGCTGTAGAGTCGGAGTGGCAGGGAAGACAAGAAGTTCCGTCTTTGCCAGGTTGAGCTGTAGGTAATGTTCTTTCATCCATGCCGAGATGTCCGCCAGGCAGCCTGAGATCCGTGCAGCTACCGTTGGGTCATCTGGTTGAAAAGAGAGATAGAGCTGTGTGTCATCGGCGTAGCAGTGACAGGAGAAGCCATGTGCATGTATGATGGGACCCAGTGATCTAGTGTATGTGGAGAAGAGTAGGGGTCCAAGAACCGATCCCTGAGGAACTCCAGTGACCAGTTGATGTGGTTTGGATACCTCCCCTCCCCAGGCCACCCTGAAGGATCTACCGGTGAGATAGGATTCAAACCAGCGAAGAGGAATCCCAGTGATGCCCAGTGATGAGAGGGTAGACAGGAGAATCTGATGATTGACAGTGTAAAAAGCAGCAGAAAGGTGTGAGTGGATTGGGTCGAGAGGTCATGTTGTAGGATGGCTGGAGAGGAGAAGTTTGGATACTTCTGCCTCGGTGAGGGGACAGAAGGAGAAGATGGGAGTTAGAGCAGTGGATGTGGCTGATTGGAGGTCCTGTGGAGTTGAAAACTGGTTACTGATTGTTCTAATTTTGTCTGTGAAAAAAGAGGCAAAGTCGTCAGCGGTTATCAAAATGGTGGGAGGTGCAGGAGGGGGACAGAGGAGAGAATTAAATGTACTACATGCACACTCCCCTGGCCGGTCTCTGAGGTCTTCTGGCCTAGAGCTTTTAATTATTCCTAGAACACGCCTTAAGACAAAGAGGTGACCGTGCTTTTCGTGTTGTGGCTCAAAGGCTCTGGAACTCGCTTCCTTTAACAATGAGAACTGTGGGTTCTGTAGAATCTTTTAAAAAACGCATAATAACACATCATTTTGGACAAGCTTTTAATTAACAATATGGTTTGGCTGTTATTGAATTTTGTGATATTTGTACAGCTGGTATTTAATTTGTATTAGTTTTATTTTCTTACTGTAAAGCACTTTGTGACTCGTCCTTGTCTGGGAAAGGTGTTATATAAATACATTTTACTTACTTACTGACGTGGTCTGGAACTTAATTAAAAATAAAGTTTATCCACTCTTTCCTAATGTTGGCATCAGAAGAAACGCTGAGTTCTTTCCCACAACTTGGCACTGCACTGCATCTTCAATGTATTCAGAGCCATCTTTATCATTTGATTTCTGCGTAGACCTGCACATTTTCCTTTCTCGTAAACACTACATGCGCAAATCGGTGGGCGGGGTTAAACAGGCAGTGATGTAGAAGCAGGAGCTGATGATCTTTTGCGAAGGTGGTGCTTATCTACAATGTCATAAAGTGGAGCATTGTACAAGCTGTGGTTTTGGCAGACTGTCTTCAATATAAGCTGTTTTTGGACTCTTACGAAACTTACAGGATGTTTTTTATAGTACAATGACCTCGTATATATCAAAAGATCAAGGGTATTTTGGTTTCTAAGTTCATGACCCCTTTTTATACAAAATTGCGACTTTATTACAAATATGTAATTATAAATATTCAAATGCATGATAAACAATTTCCAATAGAAATGCAATTCAAGTGTATTTAAGCTTGACATAAATGCTTGTCAGTACTGTACATTCAGCAGTACATTTTAACCATATTTAAAAGACAATTGACATGATTATGAAATTATGTACTGATTATGTAAAAATCTACTTTTTAATAAAGTTTTAGAACAAATTGCATAAACTATAAGACATATTCATTTAACTAAAATTAGGGATGCACCAATACCGATACTGAGCTAATGTACTTGTACTCGTTAAAATGCCCTGATACCAAACGCTGATACCAAGTGAAAATAACTGAAGGATATACAGTCAAACCAAAAAATATTCAGAGACCAGATATAATTTTTTATTTTTTTTTTACTAGTGGGTGCAGGACACAATAGTTCCTTTACAGGAATATCTCAAAAAATTTGAATATCGTAAAAAAGTTAATTTTTCTTTTAACTTATTTCAAAAAGTGAAACTTTCATATATTTTAGATTCAGTACATGTAATGTAAATCATTTCAAAAGTTTTTTATTTTAATTTTGATGATTAGAGCTTAAAGTTCATGAAAGTCAAAAATCTGTATCTCAAAATATTAGAAAATTTACATTTGAATTTCAATTAATGACCATCCCTACAGAATAAATTCTGGGTATCTTTAAAACCACAATAAGGGGTTAGACTGCTGACTTGGCAATGATCCAGAAAATGAACATTGACGCCCTCCACAAAGAGGGTAAGTCACAGAGGGTCATTACTGAAAGGTGTGGCTGTTCACAGAGTGCTGTATCAAAGCATATTAAATGCAAAGTTGACTGGAAGGAAAAAGTTGGGTAGGAAAAGGTGCACAAGCAACAGGGATGACAGCAAGCTTGAGAATACTGTCAAGCAAAGCTGATTCAAACACTTGGGAGAGCTTCACAAGGAGTGGACTGAAGCTGGAGTCAGTGCATCAAGAGTCACCACGCTCAGATGTCTTCAGGAACAGGGCTACCAAGCCACTTCTGAACCAGAGACAACGTCAGAAGCGTCTTACCTGGGCTGTGGAGAAAAATAACTGGACTGTTGCTCAGTGGTCCAAAGTCCTCTTTTCAGATGAAAGTAAATTTTGCATTTCATTTGGAAATCAAGGAAAGTTGAAGTTTCCACAGTCAGTGATGATTTGGGCTGCCATGCCATCTGCTGGTGTTGGTCCACTATGTTTTCTGAAGTCCACAGCCATCTACCAGGACATTTTAGAGCACTTCATGCTTCCTTCTGCTGCAAGCATTATGGAGATGCTGATTTCATTTTCCAGCAGGACTTGACCTGCCCACACTGCCAAAGGTACCAAAAGCTGGTGCAGTGACCATGGTGTTATTGTGCTTGATTGGCCAGCAAACTCGCCTGACCTGAACCCCATAGAGAATCTATGGGGTATTGTCAAGAGGAAGATGAGAGACACCAGACCCAAGAATTCAGATGACCTGAAGGCAGCTATCAAAGCAACCTGGGCTTCCATTACACCTGAGCAGTGCCACAGGCTGATTGCCTCCATGCCACGCCGCATTGATGCAGTAATTCATGCAAAAGGAGGCCCAACCAAGTATTGAGTGCATAGAAATGAACATACTTTTCAGAAGCCTGACATTTTTGTTTAAAATATCCTTTTTTATTGATCTTATGTAATGTTCTAATTTTCTGAGACACTGAATTTTGGGTTTTCATTATCTGTAAGCCATAATCATCAAAATTTCAAGAAATAAAGGCTTGAAATATTTCACTCTATGTGTAATGAATCTATATAATATATGAATTTCACTTTCTGAAATGAGTGACAAAAAAATATTGACCTTTTTCGTGATATTCTGTTTTTTTTAGATGTACCTGTATGTAAGTGAGGATAGCAAAATAAAAGTAAACTATGACATATTATACCCAAACATTCATCATACAGTGGACTACCAGTAAAACTGATAAAAAATTTGGGAAGAATTGAAGTTCAGGTTTGCATGAACCTGGTTGACAGCATGCCCAGGAGACTACAGGCTGTCATTAAGACTAAGGGTGGCCTGACAGAGTATTGATAGTAGTGTAAATATTGTCATACTAACAGCTGTCTGAATAATTTTTAGTTGATTGTAATCCATAACATACCTTTCTTTCAAAGTTATTTGACATTATCAAGCTGAATTTGTTCTGACACAGTTTAACTCTGAGTTCTTGTCATATTTTATTACCATTTTCTAAACTATAGAGAATAAATTGTGATAATGTGAGAAATGTTGAAGGTGTCTGAATAAATTTTGGTTAGACTGTATCTATTTGATAGATAAAGTTAAGTTAACATTATACATAATCTTTTGGTTTCTGTACCCAATTTTGAAACAATTAACAAATGCATTGAAATTATCAGTATCGGTATCAGCAAGTACCAAAATATCGGTATCGGGCGAGTACTGGAAAAGAGGTATCGGTGCATCCCAAACTAAAATGATCATGCAATTAAGTGTCAGAAAGCACTACACTGAGTTCACACTAAAGTATGCTAAAGTGCACTTGTTTTTCAGAGCCTTATTAATGAAGAGTCATTTTTATATATATTAGAACACAGATTCACCAAAATCTCAGTGACTTCTAAAACGTGAGTTGCATACTGTAAACTGCTGCCATGAGTGTGGGAACTACAGCACCTCTGATACTGAATGAGAATTCCTCCACAGCTCACATCCAATGCATCATAACACCGTAACCAACTAGACTATAATTTTAAATATTTTCATAATGCAAAACTCCTATAATAGTGTGCATATGAAATATTCATCGTACACTAGTGTGTAAATAAGCAAATGCATTTTCACAGATTATACTATTAGCACAGGTGTTTTAGCTGCTGTAAAGCATGAATGTGCAGGTACTGGTTGAATTAATTTTAGCAAAGCTGATCAGTGTGTGAGTGGCTGCTGGATTATTAACACGCACACACACACACACAGATGTGGACTGGTGTGGATGGCCCCCTTCAAAAACACTGTGATGTTACAGCGAGTGACTGCACATGTTCAAGTATTCCACTTTAAGACTGCTTAAATGTTTAACACACGTCTCAGTATGTTTCAGGCACAAACAGCTGACAGATGATAAGAAGTGATCATTGAGCAGCTGAAACAGAGCGATACTCACCAGTGTGTCACCAGACAACACCTCCAGCAGAGATATCAGGTTATGTCCATCTCGCAAATCCTCATATAGGTCATTAACATGCTTTCGGACCTGAAACAAAGTGAGAAGAGAAAGAAAAAAACATGTATATATGAGAAAATAATCTGTCTATCTATCTATAATCTATCTGTCTGTCCAGCCGTCTATCTATCTGTTTCTGAGGACACAAAACATTTTCCCTAAAAAGATAGCAATTTTTGGGATTTACTTTTTTATTTTATTTGTTTTATTTAATTATGTTTTTATTTAATTTTATTTTACAAGTAAACAGAAGTAATACAGAAGCAGTATGCAAATGGTCTGAATAAAATAAATATCCATAAACGGATTTTGAATTTGTACTTTTTCATTATAAAACAAAATAAACAACATAAAAAGGGAGGGACAGTAATTTGGCAACTCAAAACTTGCAAACTTTTGTTTTATGGAGGAGTTGTCTATTACAGTTTTTTCTTGATTGCTAAAACACTATAACCAGGCTTTTGAACTAAAATTTCAAAACCATAAAGCCATTTTTCAAAAAGCACACCCATTTTGCTGAACTATAAACACTATTCCCTGCTTTGACACATGAGTCAGATTTGGTGAACTGTTACTGCAAAACTCACCCTGTGATCATTTAGAAAGCACTAGCATTCAATATTGTTCACTCAAGTCTGCACAGTTTGAGCTCGGTTAGCACACAATTACTCAAGAGGAAACACTAGGAGTCTAAATGTATCACACACCAATCAGAACCTTCAATGGATAGATAAAAGGGCCAAAGTCAGCTTACAGTTTTTCTCAGAGGCTTTGGTGCATTTCTCAGATCAGAAATTAAATTCTCAAAACTACTTGTTCAACCTCCACATCATCTAGTCACTTGTGCACATCATAAAAATTTTATGAACAAGTTGCGATTGCTTTGGTACATTCAAGCAACTGATTACTGTATGTACATTTGTCTGTGGTTTCCTACATCATCAGTTGCTGATGTCATGTTGCTCAAAATATATAATTCTCTGTGATATAGACTTACCCCTCAAAACCTCAAGTCATTAGTACAAGTGCAAAATGGTTGATCTAGTTGTCATAAACTGTCAAGCATATTTTCTACACATTTCTATTAGACTTTTTATAAATTTGCCATGAATTGTTCAAGTGAATCTTGACTTTCACTAATGGGGAGAATATAGATCAACCAATGACAAACCAGTTCTCTGAAATAGCTCAAAGGTGCATCTCATCAACCTTCAATTGGAAAGCATATATAGAAAGAGGACAACACAAGGGTTACAAATTCTGACAGTGGACTTTCTTATTTTTATTTTCGCCTTTGTGCACATATTTCTTTTTCTATTCTATGCACAATGACGTTGTAATGTGCGTGTTTTTTTTTTTTGTTTTTAGCCAGACCACTAGTAAAAGTGTAACTGTGAATCATATCCAGTCTTTTTCAATCAGTATCCCACATACAGTAATGTGTACATTTGTACTTTAGAAAGGATATATGACATACATAAGAAGTGCAGCCTTCTGCATCTCAGTACAGTAACTGTCATCCAAACTGTTGCCATAGTTTACATCAGGTAATACTCACAGAGAGCACTGTTATACTGACAACATGACTAAGCACTTTGCCTATCTTGTTTGTGAACAATGACACAAGGACATCAGGCATGCGAGAGGATCTTAGCCTGTGATGTTGAAGAGGTTGTTTGGCCTGTCCCGGACCAAAGACGGGATACTGGGGCAGAGTAATTACTTTTGTTGTTTGCTGTATTGTAATGTACTCTACACTACATTAAATTGAGGAATAAAACATTCGGGGAGTACCACAATCAACACTTATTACCGGTTTTTGTATTGTTTTGAATTGATCTCATCAGTGTGTAAAACTGTAAAGATTTAGTTTTGTTTTGATTTTCCAGGTAGAGGACAATACCTCTACGGTATGTCATAAGCAATCGGTTTGTGGCTAAACAACAGTATAATCTATTAAACACATTGGGTCTCATTCACTAATAATTGCGTATGTTTTTCGTATTTATACACACATTTGAACTTCTCACGAAATCTTTCCGCCTAATTCACAACACGTGCGTACGCACATGAGCTTGTTCTTAAACTCGTTCTTCTGTTAGTGAATCTGGAGTCTTCTAAAAGAGCGCCCGCGTGCACAAGGTTAGTGATTAGCATAATACACGCCCAAACCAGCTCCATATAAGGGCTTTCCGCAAAGCGGCACTCGTCTAGAGAAAGACAATTATGGCACCGAAACAAAAGACAAAGAAAAAGAACTTTAACGATAATGAACGTGAGGTTTTGCTGTCGGAGGTGGAAGCCAGAAAAAATTGTGCTATTTAAAAGCGACTGAACAGCCGTTCGTCACTCTCAGCAAACATATCTGTGCGCTCTCTAAACATGCGCTCTCTCCTTAGAGCACGCGCAACAATGTCTTCAAGCAGTACCAAGTGTGCCATGCCTCCAAACACAAGGTGAGACACAATAATCACCGTTTATATAAGGATAGATCAGGTGATTTGTTGTTTGGACCTCTAATTATATATATCTATTTATATAATTGGACCTCTAATTATACTTTATTATCAATTTGAATGTCTAGTTACTTTTCACCCACGCTGTAAATAACATATCTAATTATATGTGGGGTTCTTTATACATGCTTATAAGGCCCCGGGCGTGCATGATTATTGCGTACATGTGGTATAAGTTGTTATAAGTTGTTGAATAAATTTTAGTACGAAAGTTTTTGATGAATCATGATTTATTCATGAAAACGTCCGTACGCACATTTCACGCAAAATTTGTGCGTATGCATGTTTAGTGAATGAGACCCACTGTTCTTCAGTCCTCACAGCCTTATTTTCATTCCTGTCAAAAATGAAATATGGTGCTACCCTGACTAAGATCTACAGACCCTCTCAGTGAACTCATCTTACCAGCTTCACATTACAATGCAGGAGAATTTCTGACAATTCTGTCATATTCTCTCAGCAACTCAAAGGGGAGCTCCACCAATGAAGAATATCAGAAACAGCATACAGATGTGACACTCCCATCACTGGGGTTTCAATCCTTCAGAAGACAAAGGACCAGATCCACCATTGTATGACAGTGACTGTGATTCACCTTGCAGAAGGCCTGTTTAAACACATGCACAGTTTTGACCAATGCCAAACCAGTTCATATCTGCACTCCAACAGCACAGAGGCTTGGATTAATGTTGCTGAAGTTCTCCAAGTTCAGTATCACAGTTCCTGTCTCAACAATGACACCATATAGCTCATCATCACAGCGCTCAGGAAACAAACAAGCACTCTGATGATGTTTCACATTGTGAGAGGATGTTTTTGAGACATCTTTCCACAATGAATTTATCCATCATGCTGTGTTGAAAGCCTTTTTATCCCTCACACACACATAGCATTGTAAACATTAACGCTCCCATGAGACGCTGGCCAATGTCAGACATCTCATCTGAAGGCCTTTCACCTCTGCAGCTCCAGCAGCGTGAACGTCCTGAATACTGTGCCGCTGAATTACTGAATTACTGGCCTGCTTTCACCCAGGTCCTCTTCTTCATAATCCCCAGCAAGCACAGCTGAATGACTAAAATAGATGTTTAACTCGGCTTCTGGGTCAGTCCAGTCCGTTACACTTTACTATGTGCTGCTAGTCAGCACCTTGCATAAGAAATAGCAGGAATAGTAAAAACTATTGTTTAAAATGAATGTTACAGACTCATTGCTGTACTGCCATATTGTTCATTACAACAAATCAGTTCTATCAGGGTTTTTTCAATTAATAATTTCAACTACATTAGTGCGTTAACACAGGTGATTATTTTTTTCCAGTTTAACGGCGTTAAAAATATTTAAAGCAGTTAATGCAGGGCTGGAGCCACCCCACTCACAACTGCTGCTTCTGTCTCCTTTTCTTTAGAAGAATTACGTTTATTTAGATGCAGAACATCTTTATGACCACATCAAATGGAGACTTTTCAGATGCGCACTCCATTGCATCTCAGCACCAGGCACGAGTCAAACAAGCGTGGAAAACATCCAGGTGACGAGGAGCTTCAGTAGAGCAACAGTAATCTGCGGTGCGCGCCGTAGCCTGTATAATGTCATATTAAAGTGCGAATGAAACTACGAGCGTGCGTGTCAGGTCTGCATCACATTCAGCAGCGGCAGCTCTTAAAGTAACAGCAGTCACAAAACCTAATAACCAGCTGCTGTGAGGTCAGTTCATCAAAGAACAAAAGAAAAAAGAGGAAATCAATAACTTTTGTAGCTTTAAGGATTCATATATATTTAATTTAGAATTTAGTGTTTGGCAACTTTATTCAATTTCTGTATATTTCCTACTTGCTGAAGGGCACAGGTAGCTAAATATGACATTTATTATAATGGGTTTATGTGAAGATTGTTTAAAGTTCACTTAAATTAGACATTGTTATCTTTTAAAGTCTCTCAATTATACTGGAATGTTGAATGGCAAAAGTCAATGGTGAAATATTAGGAAAAAAAGAACAATTTCCTAGAAACATACATTTCTTTATGTTGTTTCTACATTAATTTGAAGATTGAATGGGAAATGATTGAAATATAAAAGTATATTTAAAAACTGTAATGTTAGGTGGGATTAATTGCGATTAATCACGATTAATTTTAGAAAAGAAGTGTGATTATTTAGCTATTTTTAATTGATTGACAGCACTAATAATATTATATAATCATATAGGCTAATATATTGATAATGCATAAAATAAAACTAACATGTCTTGATATTAGTGTTAAAAATTGATAGTAATCTTATCATCCTTTCACACAAAGAAGCCTTTTTATTTATTAATTTTTTTTAAGAAATCACCCTTTTAAACCATTTTAGAGCAATAAAAGTATCAATAATACTGATATATAATCCTCTCTGAATCCTTTCTTCAAGTCATGTAGAACATTCCACTCCAGAGTTAACTATAATAATCATCCGTATCAAATTATCCAGCACGTTGTTACTTGCCCTTTTTCTTTATGGTGATCTATTTTGCTCCCTTATTAACAGTAATCACAACAAAAACCATTTATGAAGTCATTTATCTGACTGGAATAAATGTGTCTTCAATAAACAGCAAATTAAGCTGAAGTGATTCTGTCGGACACGCTGTTACTTGCCATCTTGGATAAGTTTGTTGCCTAGGAAAACCTGAAACTGAAGTGTAAATGAAAACAAGACATTTGCACAAACTTGAAAAGGTAGCTGGACCTAATTTTGAAAATATTGAAAATAGAACCTGTTATTCACAATACAGTGACATCTGTCACTTCATTTGATCCAGGAAACAGTATATTCATGTAATGTTCAGGCACGTTGGCATGTGCTTCACGGTTAATAAACCCATCATGTGTTCTATCATTTATTAGAAGAGCTTTCTAAACCCAAGGTGACGGAAAATGCTCTCCAGACACTATATACACCTGAAGAATTAATGAAGCATGTGTGGAGTTGCCAGATCCCTTCCAAACAGAGCCACAGCATATGTTAACACCCTCCATTTCTGAGTTGATTGTTCGTATATTAAGATATCTATCATTTAGATCAGAGCATACTGGGAAATAGGGCTGCACAATTAATCGAATTTCTAATCGCGATTACGGTTATGGATATCACGATTACATAATCGTTCAAAGCCGCGATTACAAAACTAAATAAACAATTAAAAATGCCCACTTGCATTATTCTGTGTGCTTAAGAGATGTTTGCAGCGCGGGGTTTAACAAACTCAAACATTTTGTCTAATTGACAGTCGTTGTCACTCTGTTGTGCGTGATAGATATGTTAAACGTGCCAAAAGCGGAACAAAATAGCGGTACTCGTTTGAACAGCGCACCACGCTGACCTTTTCTCCGCTCGCCTCAAAAGAAAACAGCGCAGTGCGTTTATTACAGTAACCAGTCGCGATCACACACTAAACAACGCTGTGAAATCCAGTAAGAAGCAGTCGAGTTCAGCACAGAGTTCTCCAGAACAAATCACGTCTCTTTCATTTAAACTAGTTTAAAACCAAATAAATGGGAGCTGTTATTCTCATCAACACTGATGCAGAAACAGTGCAACAATGATCCAGTTACAAGACGTTTCGATCCACAAATCGCCCACATTTACCAAAGTTTTACTGTAGTAACACTAACGGTAACAATGTAGGAAAAGTAGGATATTCATATTGATTCATATTATCAATACACTAAATATGTTAAAGGAGTAATGGAATATAATTACATTATTTAGTTAATTATTCTATCAGCTGATGTAGATTTGCTTTGCTTTTCAATGCAAACACCATAGAAACCATATAGTTAGGCTACTCTTTTACCATGATACTGAGGTGCTGTACTTTTGGTTATGTATAAAAGATGAGGCTGTTACAGTTTTCACAACGGTTCTGTCAAATACACATCTGCATCCCGACTCAAAAGCAATAAAAGTTCAGGAAGAGTGGTTTCAGCCTTTTTTAAATATATATTTTATATAAAAATATGGCATGCAGCTTCAAACAATGGCATAAATCTGTTCAAAATAATCGCTATTACAATCTCAAGGGAATAATCGACAATTATGATCGTGCAGCGCTACTGAGAAAGTTCTCTTTCTACCACCAACAAACACTTCACTAATGTGCACTGATAACACAAACTACAAAAAACCTACCTTTAAGAGGTGCTGATTTATCCATTTTGTAAAAGTCTTTTTCTGAACTCGGTCTCTTTCATCTGAAAAACAAGAGGGATTGATGTTAGCTTTCATTTCTAGCATTGACATCATATCTAGTAATCTCTTTTCTTAAAATAATAATTTCACCAAAACCATTAAATGCCCATAGCTAGTCAACCAGAAGAAAAAAAACGAACTTTAAATGAATAATTGTTTTTTTTAATAAATATACACGCTATATGTCCAATACATGCACTACATATTCATTATACTCTGTTGTTTTTATTATTTAATGTATAATTGAATAAATGTGTAAGCTAAATATTTTTTTTTTATTCACATTTCAACAACAAACATAATTAAAATCGTTAAAATGTTGATATAAAAACTGCGTGTAATTTACATGTTTGTATACAACCCAGTTATTAAGTGTTAAGTTATAAAATACATCTTAAATAAGTTTTATTAATTAATAGATTATTAAATAAAGTTTATTTTTGGTTTCAATTTTAGGCAAAATGAAAACTTTGTTTTGGTGTTTCAGTAAAAAAAAAATCATTCTGGTACATCACAATATTATTATTTATTTTATTTTTGTTTAGTTTTTTCAACAGAACAAGCCTTGTGAATAAAGTGAGCTCTCAGTATATACATCTGTTCATTGTAGAGAAAATGCATGAAAATGTCTTAAGTAAATGGCTTTAGATCCTTCCTGCCTTTAGTTTTAGGAGAGCTGATGTAAAAATGCTAATGTTGTCTGGCATGGCGGATTTCTATGTTATAATACTACGTTTCTATTTCTGGACAGGATATTATGAAAGGTAATTACAGAAAAGACTGAATCCCAGTCAAGTCTTGCTTCCATTACACAGCGCTCCCAACCCCAGTATTTTGTTTCCCGTCTCCATAACAACAGACAGGCCTGCGTCCCACAGCTCAGCCGTGAGACTTTTAATAAAACAGCAGCATAATGGAAATATAAGTAGTACATATTTCAAAACCCATCAATGAACAGTCATTTTCTGCTTAGCATCATGCAGATGTTTCAATATCGTGGTCATCATCATCATCATCATCATCATCACTTGACCATTTGTTCAATGTTGCACATAAATATTTGGCAAGGCCCTGTAACTGTTCTCTATCAGAGACCCTGCGGTGCAGAAAACCGTCTGAGAACTGAATCACTGTCTGACAATTAAAACAGAGACACGACCTCAAACTAATCTGAAAACTGCATGTTGACACTCTCTGAGGAAATGTGTGTGCTGTTTGTCTTGTGCTGCTATGCATCTGCTAGTGTGTGCTAACAGTCCCCAGTCAAGTCTCTACGATATTCCGGTCTATAGTTACGGTGTTCTCCTTCAAATGTAGTTGTATGGATCTTAATGTGGTGTGATGTGACACGTGTCATGCTTAATGAACAGCTGTAAACTGAGATTTGGTGCCCATTGCCAAATATTTGATTCACCCTCAGGTGAAAACCCCATCCTTTTCAAAAAGTGACAGCAAGCCTAACAAACCGCATGATTTGAGGTATTTTGATGAGGCAGCACAATATCATCACTCAGAATTTGACACGCAAAATTAAACTGCTGTACTGTACAATGTTGTACAGTATGCCTCATTCATTCATTCATCAGGAATTGAAAAGTCAATTAAAAGCAATTATTGTCCCGCGCTCGTGACACTGACAGGGAGGGGAACTTATTTTGATTAAAGATCACATGGGCACATTAATTAAAACAAAATAATGATGTGCACAGATACCTCATTTATAATAAACACTGCACAATTCCAGAAAAATATGAATTGTCCATATTGATTTAATGAAGATTTTAAACTCATTTCCCAAGTTGTTTTAAGTTAAAAATGTTTAGATCCACAGCTTGCCTTAGCAACACCCCTAATTAAAAACGCAGAGCATGAATGTGCTGATGTGAATCATTGTCACTGCAGTCACCTCAACCTAACAGGAACAGCCAAACATCGCAAATCTCGCTGTACTTTGACCCCTTCAGCACTGACAGAGATAAACTCTGCCCCTAAGAGCATTTCAACACAAGATCTGGGAAGCGGAAAGAAAATGAAAATCAATCTAAAAGCTTGGCACACTGCAGCAAAAGCAGGCAATCTGGCAGGAAGCTGAGGAAAGCTACTGACCCATGCAGCACATGAGCGCCACCAGCAGAGCGTCGCCCCTCATCAGACGGGCCGATCCCAGCTCAGGTGCCTGCAGCAGAGCGTCGTGCATGTCTGACCGTCGCGCGAGTGTAAGAGCTGCCGCTGAAGGTGGGACTCTGCTGGCTTCTCCGCGAGGCAGCAGCTACTCCCTTGCTTTTCCTCTCAGTATTCCCTCGCAACCGTCTCAAACGAGTCCCATCAGGTTTTCCAGCGGCACGCAGTGACTAACAGGCTCCACCACATGGTGAATGTTTACATAAGAACAGCGTGCTGGAGTCTTCACTGCAGTGAGTTACTAAGGCTACTGGCTGAAGCTCTGAGGATATGATTCTGCTGAGCAATATATTCAGTGACACGTTCTGCACTGCACTCCTTCGTGAAGCAGCAATGAACAGGCACGATTCTTTGAGGAAATAATGATCAATTGCATTACTTTATACACAGACACACCACAGCTAAAACTTGCCACTCAAGTGTTCAATCCCATTCTGTACACACAGACTTCAGTCAATTATGGAAATGACAACCAAATTGTACAATCAAATTCACTTCTAAAAAATCAGTTACAGTATTACAGCATTTACAGTGTTACATTTTTAACACACTGTTAGCTTAGATAATTTTGAAGTTTCATCTGGTCTTGTTGAAATATATAGTTGAGTATCATCAGCATAACAATGGAAACTAATCTCGTATTTTCTAATAATATTACCAAGGGGCAACATGTATATTGAAAATAGCAGAGGGCCTAGGACAGAGCCTTGTGGCAATCCAGTAAAGTATGGAGTGCCACAAGGATCAGTGTTTTTGACTACAGGGCCCCTCACTGTCCAACACAATATATTCAAAGGCCCCCCTCAATTTACACTAATATATTTCTGGTATTTCTGCTGTAATTATGACCAAGCTGTTCTTTTTTAATAAGCTGAATTAACATGGTTAATTAAATAAACTAAATTAATTAACCACTATTCATTTATTTTTTCAGTTTTATTTGGTATGTTAAAAAAATAAAAAAATAAATAAAGATATACATAAAAAGCAATATTATAAATAGGATTTCTTGATTTTTTTTTTTTTTTGTATTTTATTTTGATTTGACTTTTTTTTTCATATATTAATATAATAATCGCTTAAATAACAATAATTTATTAATCATCCAGGCCTCGTAGTGGACCCCGGACCCCTGGTTGAGAACAAGGCATATTAGAACAAGTTCACTCAAAAATGGTCATTCTGTCATTATTTATTCACCATCATGTCAATCCATACATGTATGACTTTGCTTCTTCTGTGGAACACAAAACAAAGTATTTGAAAAACGTTTATACTGTTTTTGTCCATACAATGAAACTCAAATGGGTCCAAAACAACATTGAGCCCCAATAACTTTCATTGTATGGACAAAAAAAAACATTTAAGGTATAAACAAAAGTGTTTCTTCACTGTAGTTTCTTCACCAGGCCTGCGGTCTGTCCATACATTACAGTCCAGAGACTGCATGCTGTTCAAAAGCGCCAGCTTAAAAAGCATACACGCAACATAGTGCTTCTCTCAGAGCCGTGCCACAAAAACAATGCTTTGCGTCCAACATATAAAGAGCTGTTGTGTTCAGGTTCAGTCTGGGTCACGTCCCAGTTCTGTCCCCACTGTTGCTTTTCTACTGTTCTGTCCAACACAGACAAAAAAAACTGCCGCTTCTGTCAATGGCTGTTTATTAAAAACTTAATGGAAAATAATAGGCCTCTAATCTTTTGCCAAAAAATATCTAACATAAAAAGCTGTTTGTATCTTTTTTTCTTGGTAACAGCCACGAGATTTCAACCACTGCAAATGTAGAATATAATCCTGCATTCATGCACACATGAAATGATTTAGTAGGAAATTTACTCACGCATTTAAAAGTGATTGTAGATTCTCTAACATTGCGATCAGTTACATCCATGATGAGAAAGCATTTTTAACAAAAATAATCAGCTTTAAACAATAAAAGCTATTCACTTAATATATTCTTGTTGTGGTCTAAAATGATTCAAATGCATGTTCGTGACTCTTGCATTTAAATAAGATTAGCAGCAAACATCTTGAGGCAGGAGCTTTCCTGAAGAATGAGGTCATGACGAGATAATAATATGAGAACGGCGCCCCCTTCAGGATACAAAAATCCATGTATTCTGTCTTTTTTGATTAAAGCATTCTTCCACATACTGAACCAATGAGTCAACTGTCCATAAAACTCAGATAAACTTCCAGAAAAGACTTCAGGAGACAATAACTAGGCTATTATTACAAAGTAAATTGGCATTAAAGGTCACTAACTCTCATAAATAGCTCATTTTACAGCTCAAGACTTCACAATGACTCTTGATAGTTTATTTGACATTTCTCCAGTCAGAGTCTTTGTGAAAGTAAACAAGCCCGTGCCTGACGACACGTAATAATCAGAGAATGATGACTAAAGCTGCTTTATTGCCTCATTGCCTCATTGCACACAGATCACTTATAAACACATTACGGTCCATAAATCACAGGAGGCTGAAGAGGCGTGAGGTGACTGATGTTTGAACATGAGTGGACAAAAACTTTTCCTGAATAGCTAAACTGTTTCAAACAGGTCTCTTTAAAAGTGCTTTTTTAAATAAAATAAAAATTGTACAATGCCATTACCAGTGGTGCAGAAATAAAACGTTTCAGTTTTACAGAGATGTTCGCACAAGCGTGTGTTTGAAATGCCTGACACGCAGATTTTCATCACATTTTATCTGGCCAGAACAAAGACCTTGACTATTCAAGTTACAATATCCAGTAAAGCTTTTAAAAACGATAAACAGCTTCAGGATACAACTTGTTTGATGTAAAAAAAAAATAATAATTTTAAAAAAGTATATAGCTGAAAAAACACTACAAGAACATAATATTCACTTGAATATTATGTGTTGGGAGGGGTTCACCCCAAGTGACCTTTCCTCTTCAAGGAAAATAATAAGTTGTAAAGCAAATATGATGGTATATGATGACAGTAATACACAATACAGATAGTCAAAGAAGAACACAAAAGTCATAAAGAAAAAAGCTGAGGTGTGCTGAATGGCACAACCTTACATTATGTACACTTTAGAAATTTGTCAGCAATCCTGCAAAATCTAAATTCTATATTTTGCATAAAGAAAATTAAGATTTTTTAAGGACCATTAAGGTAATTATCACTTTTATGGCATTTGAGAAAATCAAACTGTATTATGTGTTTTCTTGTTTTTCTCAGCTTGTACATTGCTTCTTCAGGTTTAATATGCAACCTCAATGATTTACGCCTCATTAAGCACAATGTTCTTTCCTCAGTCAGCAAGCAAAGGACTTTGCATACAGTACAGTACCACGTACAGAACATCCAGTAGACTGGGGAGGAAGTGCTGTCATGCTGAGGATGAATAGCCACAACACAATACAGATCTCCTGTCATCACCGGCTGTGTGGTGTTTGTGCCAGTCATTGTGCCAATATTCATCTGAGCTCATAAGGGTGCTGCTAAATCCTTCTGTGAGAAAAATCTCATCACATGATCAAAGTTCACATGTATACAACATTTACAGTAATGTTCTGCTGCAATATCATGACTGATGAGCAGGAGCGGTGTGGATAATAACTATGAGCTCCGCACTCCCAGCATGCAACAGCCTGTTTCTGGTCATTTACCAAACGTTTGATATTCAAAAGCTTATACAACTTGCGCAATATTAATTGTAGGGATTGTCCCACTGAAGCAATCCAGGGTCTAGTGCTCATTATCACTTCTGTCTCCTACCTGGGGTGGGATATTTTCCACCCAGATTGGCCTAGCAGGCACCCATAATTATAAGTTTACTCATAATTATGGGTTGACGTGTTACATCTTTCGGAGGATTAACACTGCATTCCTGACAACTTCCGATTTGAACAAGTGAGGTTTAGAAAAAGAATCTCACTAAGTCAGACTTCCAACTATTAGAATGGAAGAATGGAAAGAATGGAAATTACAAGAATGGAAATCCAAAAACTCCAGTTTTGAGATGTGGCTCAAACGTGCTCGCTTATCTCGTGTTTCAAGCAAGCAATGTTGAGCTTCTGTTGTCTTTGATTTGATTGCATTTGATATATTATGTGAATGAAAGCCTAAATTAAATCTGTTTATCAACTAAATCAACTGCATCTCTTATAAGGTTCTCTTTAATGATGTCTTTATGAACTTTTTGAAGCTTGTAATTTTGGGTTGATGGACTTTCAATGGATGGACAACAATAAAAGAACAATGATCAAATCAGTTTAGCAAAGGTTTGGAGAGACAGGTGTGTATCATTAGTCTGCAACCTGCAAACTAAACTGAACAATCTACTAAATACTAAAACACAGCTTATGAAATCTATAATGAACACTGATGTTCAAAACTTTGGGGTCAGCAAGTTTTTGTTTTATAAATGAAATGATTTTTATTTTATTCATCAAAGATGCATTAAATTGCTCAAAAGTGACAATAAAAACATTGATAATATTGCAAAAGATTTCTATTTCAAATAAATGGTGATCTTTTGAACTTTCTATTCATCAAAGAATCCTGAAAAAAATGTCTCACAGATTCCACAAAAATATTAAGCAGCACAACTGTTTTTAACATTGATAATAATAATGAATGTTTTTTGAGCAGCAAATCAGAACATTAGAATGATTTCTGAAGGATCATGTGACTGGAGTGTTGATGCTGAAAATTCAGCTTTGATCACAGCAATCAATTGAATTTTATCATATATTCACATAGAAAACAGCTATTTTGCAATAATATTTCACAATGTTACACTTTTTACTGTATTTTGAATCAAATAAATGCAGCCTTGGTGAGCAGAAGAGACTTCTTTCAGAAAAAAAATTAAATTAAAAACTAATGTGATGGGGACGAGTGAGCGCGGTTACAGAGCGATGCCGCGTGTGGAACAGACGCTTGCGAGCTATCTGTCCCCTGACGCTGCGTCGTCTATGAAGTCTCTTATGTCTGCACACCATGGTGGTGTTGCGGGCATGCCAGGCTGACCTGCTCAAGGAGTTGGATGAGGGCGAGGGATTTAGTGCGGAGGACATGCGTGAACTCCGCAAAACCGCTGATTTGTCTCTCCGCGCCGCCAGGGAGACTGGCAAGGCGATCTGTGGCAGCCCTGTTGGCAGCGGAGAGACATCTTTGGTTGACCCTGTCGGATTTAAAGAAAAAATTAAATTCTGGCCTTTTTTTGCTTCGGTAGGCATGTGGCGGCGTTCCAGCGGTTTCTCCCTCGCTGCTCACGAGGCTGCTGGGCGAGAGCAGCCCCTGCCGCGTGCTGGCTCCTCGTATAGGCAAGCTTGCCCCCACGGGAGCGGGTCGGGGTGGTCAGAAGGGTGCGCGGTCAAGGACCTCCCAGCCAAGCAGGCGAAGAGGTCTTCGGCCAAGAAGCCCTGATGTGAATGGGATCAGGGCTTATGAGGGTAGCCCCACTGGGGTAGAGCACGATTCACCGCAGCGTACGGTGCTCGTCTTCCCCCAGTGCCCTCAGGAGATCGATCTGCTAACCCTGCTACATATGGTGTTTCAGGGCGCAGCGGTCTCCAGCGAGCACACATCTCAGTCTCTTCTGCCCGGAACCGTAGCGGAGCTGAGATGCTCGCCACTCCTTCGGGGGTCTGTGGAGCAGCTAGTTCGGTTACACCAGAGGCCAGTCTCGAGAGACTGTACTGGTTCCCTTAGTAGACTATTTTGCAGCGTGCAATTCTGCGATTCGATTCGATTCTTATTTTTATGGTTTCGATTCGATTTCGATTTCGATTCGATTCGATATCGATTAGCTATCAATATTTCATTTAAAATGTTAGTTTTGCAGACATGGGATCCATATTTTGATATAAATGCTGGTAACTGAAACTCTCCTACTTAAGTTTATTACAGAAATACACATCTACATTAATAATAGGGTGCACACAGTTGTTTTTTTTAGTGGAGCAATTCGAAAGATAAGTGAAGTGACATTCAGCCAAGTATGGTGCCCCATACTCGGAATTCGTGCTCTGCATTTAACCCATCCAACGTGCACACACACAGCAGTGAACACACACACCGTGGCCAAGCCTCGCCCTGGGTGAACCGCCTTCTTGATCATGGTGTCTCCCCTGCCAGGTAAGTATATCTATAGATGGTGACACCTTCAGGAGGAGAGGTGAATATTCATATCCTCTTACGTGAAGCACGCGCATTAAGAATCGATTTGGGGATTTCCCGAATCGATATCGTTGCGTTAAACTGAAGATCGATTAAAATCGGAGAATCGATATTTTTTACCCAGCCCTAGTGCTCAGGCTCGAGATGCTGGAAGTGTTTCAGGCTCTGAAATACTTTCTCTCAGACCTAAGAGGTTGCCATGTGTTATTTCACACCGACAACACATCGGTGGTCTCTTATATCAGCCACCAAGGAGGTCTGCGGTTCGCGCCCCCTGTACAGGCTGGTGCACCAGATCCTTGTGTGGGCTATGGGGCCGAGCTCTCCTGGTTGGTCGAGCTGGCATTGCTCCCCTCAACTTTGAGGGTCACCTTTGAGCATGCTGCTCCCTTCTGAGCGTCTGACTTCCCTCTCATGCTGAGAGTTAAGTTCTCCGCTCTCCAGAGCTCTGCCTTGGTAGAGCTAGCATTGCTCCCCTCACTATAGAGGGTCACCTATGAGCATGCTGCTCCCTCCCGGCTCTCCTGTTGGTCGAGCTGGCATTGTTCCCCTCAACTTAGAGGGTCACCTTGAGCATGCCGTTCCCTTCTGAGCGTCTGAGTTAGCATCTCAATGTGGGAGCAGACACCCTGTCGAGGCAGGGGCTGTTATCTGGGGAATGGATGCTTCACACCAAGGTGGTGAAGCAGATCTGGAGAGTGTTTGGTCAGGCTCAGGTGGACCTCTTCGCTACTCAGACAGCGCAATGTCCCCTCTGGTACTCTCTACGTCATCCAGCTCTGAGGGAGTTCCCCACCCGGAGTTGTGGAAGCTGTGGGTGTGGCCCCTGAGGGGGCACGGCTCGTAGCTTCCGGTCCCTCAACCGAGGTTGTTGAGACCATTCTCCAATCCAGAGCTCCCTCTATGAGGAGACTGTACGCCCTGAAGTGGAGACTCTTCACTTCATGTTGCGGAGATCGCCAGCTCGACCCAGTTAACTGCCCGGTTGGTACAGTGCTGGAGTTCCTGCAGGCTCGACTCTCCGCAGGGTTAGCCCACTCCACCTTGAAGGTTTTTGTGGCGGCAATTTCATCCTACCACACCCTTCTTGGTGGACAGTCAGTGGGCAGACACCTGCTAGTTACACGTTTCCTCCATGGTGCACTGAGGCTAAGGCCTCCAGTACGGTCCCGGGCCCCCCCCTTGGGACTTGGCTGTGGTATTGATGCCCTCTGTAGGCCTCCATTCGAGCCTATTGAGGAGATCTCAGATCACCCTGAAGACCGTGTTTCTTCTGGCGATTTCATCTCTGAAGAGAGTTGGGGATTTGCGGCCCTGTCAGTGGCCCCTTCTCACTGTACAGCAGGCCTTTAGTCCTCCTCCCTTTCGGGAGCCTGACCAGCAAAAGCTAAATCGTATGTGTCCAGTGTGAGCACTGGACGCATATGTCCACAGAGCTGCCATGTGGAGAAGGGCGGACCAGTTGCTTGTCTGCTACTGTCCCCCTAATAGAGGTCTTCCTGCTTCCAAGCAGACCCTCAGTCGGTGGATTGTGGATGCCATTCAGATGGCCTATGAGTCTTCTGACCTCCCCTCGCCAATGGGAGTCAGAGCTCATTCCACGAGGAGTGTGGCAGCCTCTAGGCCTTTCTCGCAGGTGTCCCTATCCAGGACATCTGCAACGCTGCGGGATGGTCTACGACGTTCTTCTCATTCCAAAGCTGTGAGAAAACCGGAATGTTTCCCTCAGACAAGGCCAGCATGTGAAACATATTCATGAGACAGGACCTAAACGCCTTCATAAGGGCCAAACAAACAGCCTGAAGACCTGAGAGCTACAGTGTTACAAGATACACAATCACTTCTGTAGCATTCGCATCCAATATACAACGCAGCTAAAGCAATATGATACAATATGATAATGCATTTCAGTGTGATGTTAGTTTTAAACAAACCACCAAATCTAAGCAAGCAGCGGCAAACTAGTACCTTTTATAACCAAATGTGCTGTCTACGCTGCAAGCACCCTATACATTATTGTTTATAATCTAGTTTTGTTGCATTGCACTTCAGTTTACAGTAGGTTGTATTTAACTGTATTTCTGAACTGTTTCATAGGCCCCACTTTTAACTCTCTCTTTATATATTACCCTTATTGTAGATGCATGCATGGGGGAAGACAAGAGTAAGAAGTGCAACCAACACTAGGGAAGGCCATTTTTATCAGATCCCTTGTTATTCTTAATTTTGACATTCATTTTCATTTTTACACCAGACATATATATCGGTTCAATATATTGGTTATCGGTCTACTTGGTCTGTAATAATCGATATCGGCATCGGCCCTTAAAAACACATATCGGTCGACCCCCTAATGTCAACAGCTATCCCTTTAAGTACGTTGTAAATATTAGTACATATTTATGGTAATTGTTCAGTATCATGGGAAATGTCAGATGTTTTGCCATCAAAATATTCCACAGGCAGCGATTAACCCTTTACACACCACACAAATACCCCAGGACAGACTTTACAAATGCTCACTTAGCATTTTGCAAAGCTACATAGGACTTACATGCTACCACGGTACTCCTCAACATAGTAACAAAATGTTTACCTTGAATATGATGCTTTCAGAAATTGTATTTTGTCAGAGAACACAGACGTGCTGAATGTCAATGAGAAAGATGCTTTTTGGGTCCGGACGGTGTAGCTACGGCACGTACCAGCAGGGGCTAAGCTAAACATCAGCTAGCTATACACTACAAACCGCCCATGTCTATGCCATTATAAGAGCTTTATCTTAATCAGGTTGGACGTCTCAAGTGGCCAGCAGAGCTCAGACTGGAGAGATCCATTAGCTCCAGGATGTTCTCAGACCAAACCTCCTCTCAGGCATGATTTAGAGGATAATTGTGTGATAAAGCTGCATGGTCAGAAGAGAATTCGGATCACGCGACTGTGATGTGTATTGATTACCACCATTAGGACTCAAGCATTTAGGCTTAGATGTTGTAATTAAACTCTCTGGAGAGATCGGCTATGATGATAGATCTTCCTGTGCATTACTGTCACAGAAAAGAAGAAACGCAAATAAACAGAGCTCTATTAAAAGCTGAAATCCAAATTTGATTAAAGGATCTTTCATTTGCAGCGGACAGAAGAGTCTAAACGCAGATTTGAAATTCTTAAATGGGTCACCGTATTGGAGGAGAGGCTTTCAAAAAGACAAGAAATCTTTCTATATCTACTTGTTCAGGAGAATCATGTTATGCTGCTGAGTCACTATTCTCGATGACTAAAGAAAAATCCTGTTCAGTTTTCTTCCTCGGACCTTAAAGAGATGGCATTATGCAGAAGCAAGTTTAGGTGTTGCCTGATCAGAAATCCCTCTATTCTGCTGGCTAAGGCCTTATCAGAATGGCATATTAGCAAACTACTATTACTGTTTTTGCTGTATATTGTGCATTATATGAGAAATGTCGGTGTGCACAGAATAACCCAGATGACCTACTGCATTTCCCAAAATGTGCAGTATCACACTGCTTGAAATGTGCGCAACTCACCTTACGTTTCCAGCATAGCAAATAAACTAAAACTCAGATCACTGAGAGTTCAGATAATTCTACACAAAATTGCACCTAATTAAGTGTTTCTGATAACTGACTCAACGTGATCACTGATAACAATATTGCATACCGCAGGCTGTTTTACACACTGATATAAAAACAGTGATCAGTATTCAGTGTTTAATTTACCAAATCAGCAAGTGTTCTGATAATATTCCGTTCTCAATATAGTAATTGTCTTAACCATCAAAATGTATTGCATTAAGGAATTTCTGTCATGTTAGTTTGTGATATTTATTCCAAAAAATCTATATATATATATATATTTTTTTTTTGCTTAATAATAATTGCTTAAATGAATAATTACTAAATTGATCAATTAATAAATGCTGTAAAAGTAGTGTATATTGTTATTCATTCTAGCTATTGCATTAACTAATGTTAAGAAAGTGAACTTTATTGTTAATTATTACGAGTATATACTTTAGGGCCCCCAAATTATTATTTTTTTTCCTGAAATTCTATTTTTTTCCCCATTGTAATATTTCTACATCCAATTTTAATAGTTAAATTAAATTGTATTAATCAAAAAGCATGTCTAATTAATTGATATTATTAAACTTATACAATTGAACAATTATTTATTGTTAAAGTTTAACAAAAACTTTATTTTTAGGGCCCTACAAATTCCAATTCCCTACAAATTTTATTATTTATTTTTTTTATTCAAATTATTTTTTCCCACACTATTTTCCTCCATTTTAATATTTTTGTACAACAGATTTCAGATAATTTAATATTAAAAATCAAAAAGCATGTCTAATCAATTGAATTAATAAATTCATCTTACAATAATTGGGTCCTATGAAATGTTGTTGTTTTTTTTTCAGAAATTCAGTGCTATCTGTTTTATTATTTAATTTTTTTATAGATTTATGATTTAATAAAAACGTATTCTCAAAAATGGTTGATAAATCAAATGAAAATTTAACAACAAAGGGTTTCCATTTAATCAATAAAAAAATGAGTGCACTGTTTTTGTCTAACTACAGAGCATGGGAAAAGGTGCTTTATTGGAAAGATATTAATGATCATAGTCATAATTAGTGTGTTCTTGATAAAGTACACCATCCTGAGGCTGTAGCGCGTCCCAGCAGAGCATCTGCTGCATTGGGTGTGTTTCCTGCATGAGAGTCGAGGGGCGGAGCCATGACTAACCACATGACCTCACTCACACAAAGCTGAGCTGTCTGGAGCAGGAGCAGGAGCAGGGAGCGGCCCGGGCCGCACACTGAACAAAGTCCCCATGACAACTGGAAAGCACACTCACTAACAAGAAACTGTTACTTCCTCGAGCAGCCAGTGAGCATTATCCTCATTTGAATCACTGCCCACCTACTTTCTGTCCTGTTGCAACTGTTTTCCATTTATAAGCAGAAACAGCTGGGAAATTCATCAGCAAGCCAGTCTTGATCAATAGCCAATGCATTCTTAGCACAAACCGTTTGCTCTCAAAGACAGCAAGTCGGCTGATCTTTGTTTTTATTGTTGATGAATATATAAAAAAGGGTGACCCATATGTGCCATTTTTCCCAGTCCTGGCCAGGATTTATATTGCTTTGATTCAAAGTACCTTGAGAGCATTTCGAAAACATAAGGAACCGATGTCATACACTGATCGGTCTGCACATGCAAACAAAGCCAAAACCTAAATATTTTAGGCAATATAGGAATCCTGGCCAGGATGTGTCCAGGAAAAATGGCAAGATTGTCACCCTAATATAAAAGTTAAATCACAAACTAAGATTTATATCAAATAACAAAGAAGAACCTGCTCGCTATTGAACTCATAATGATGAGTTTTGATGTCAGAATACATGATGCTTGCATGAACATTATTCTTGTTTTTGTTTCGGTCTGTGTGTTTGTTTTGTTTTAAATGTGAGTGTCGGTTTGTATTTGAGTTTTGAAAGCATGCTGCTTTGCCAGGAAGAGCATCTGCAGTTCCATCGATGACATCATGTCGTGCACAGCTGCCGGCCGCTCCTCTGGGAAATGACATCAGACTCAGGAAACAGCTTCAAGTCTTTTCTTTCTTTTTTTACCTCCCTATGCTTAAGATTATTTTAATAACTATATTGAAGTTAAATAATATAGTCCTATTTTTTTCCCCAGCATGCATGACATACACTGCATTATAAATATGTATTGAGGTGTTCGCACACTGTTAATCTGTATCAAATAAATTATTATTAATGATATGAAGGCAAAATATCAATAAAATAAAATAATTTTGCAGTAAAATAGTGTTTCACATGTGCAGTATATCAAACAAAACAAATCAACGTGATAATTAAAGATACTTATTGAGCATTAAATGAGATGAGCAGAATCACAGCATTAGTGATAGACTGATATTTAAGACAGGCCAGTAAATGTCAGATGATATTTCACCATTGTGAGATTATGGCACTTTACACAATAACAGTAGCATGAGATTTTTCTGCTGCCCGCTGAAATTCTAACAGCAGCCTACACTAAACAAAATTGGTGCTATATAGCACTAAAAGTGGTTCTTGGCTCGTAATCATAGGGGAACCACTTCTGGATCCCCTAGAGATCCCAGCAGATCAGCAGTTTTTGAAATACTCAGACCAGCCCGTCTGGCACCAACAAACATTCCACGTTAATAACGCGTTAACGCAAATTCATTTTAACGGCACAAATTTTTTTCACGTGTCTTTAACGCAGCGCGTATTTTCTGTTTGACCCGTGGCCCAACCTGTAGTTGGAGAAATGGAGATGCACAGTGTTGCCAACTTAGCAACAGTGCAGACCCCTTTAGCAACTTTTTTCCCTTTAAAAAGTGCCCAAACCTTATTTAGTATCTGAGAATCGGTCTTGCTCTCCCAGCGCGCGCACACCTCTCTCTCTCTCTCTCTCTGCGTCTTCTCAGTTTCTGTTCAGGTAGCGGTAGAGAGGAGCAGCGCTTTAATTCAGTTAAACACAGATATTATGTTGCTTCTCTAATTTTACATGCAAGTATAGCCGAAATCACAGCACAGCTATTGTCTTTATCTTATGTGTATTTGATTTCATCAGACGACGGTGCAATTATCATGATTAGTTTGTGCAGATTAACATCTTGGAAGTGAGAGCTGGTTATGTAGTCTTAATGGATCGCGTTTCAGTCACTATTTCATATTCATTCCATTGTCTGACAACAGAAACAGTAAAATATGCCAATGAAAACAGTTTTATTGAGAATTTAGCTGCATCAAAATACAGTATGTGGGCACAGAGAGGGAAACAAATGTAATAATAAATAATAAATGTACATTTTGCATGTTCAGAAGAAGAGCTGCCCTGCCCTGCAGATTTGAACAGGTTAGTGTAATTAAATTGCTCAGTGCAAAGAAAGAGAAGTAAGGGGAACCCTTTTTTCATGTGTCTAATAGACATGAACAAGTTCTTTGAAAAACATCTATGACCTTTGAAACATGTCTAGTCTTCATGCTCTATATTGAATATGGTGTCAATAATAATAAACATACATTTGCATAAAGCATCCATATTTGTCCATTCCCATGTTGATTAGAGTATTAAAAACTTGAAAAGTATTCATTTAAGGTACATTTAGAACAAATTAAAAATGTGCGATTAAGTTTGTGTTAACTCATGACAATCATGCGATTAATCGCGATTAAAATTTTTAATCGATTGACAGCCCGAATGATTTACAGATCCTGAGCACCACTGACAAGCATCTGATCTTGTGAAATGTGTGGTAAGTACTGCCGCTCCATAGTTTAAACAGAGTACATGCGATCGTGAATCTCAAAACTGAAAGTAAAACGCGGCCGTGCATTCCAAAGCAGTTTCAATGCCCAGCTTATTAATAGCGGCTTTATTTACAGTATAATTACCCAACAATATAACTGCGAGAGAAAGTACTGAAATATATATTTTCCCTGTGTTTCCTTCCTGTAAGCTACTGAAATGAGCCACACTGTGAAACAGCCAATCGGAGCAGAGCTCAACATTATTATTCATGACCCTTCCACATAAGCCAATAACAGACCGTTTCGTTCTGGGGAGAAATCTTAGGGTTGTAAATCGACATGTAAAACTAAGCCACATACCTTCTATGTAAATATCAGAGAACAATTTTAAATATTGTATCAATGCATTCTATGGCACATTTAAAGAGATAGTAGCTGCACTTGCATGCCCAAGAGACGTTTCAAAGATGGCAGCCGACTGACATGACTTGCCTTAAAGGGACTTTGGCTATTTTCAGTGAGTAGCTAAAGCCTGTTTGAGTCGCTAAATATCTCTAGATGACATTATATGCCTTTTAACATATTCATTACCTGCACTGCATTCTACCTAGTGGCAGCATATTATTTTTTACTTCTCTGCTACTCTCTGTGCTCACATACAGTAATGTATTTAATACAGCCACATTGCATAAATTGTCCATAATTCTTTTGTTGTCAGACAGTTTGAAATAGTAACTGAAATGCTCTTTTAAATTCTGATTTATAATCCAGATGTTGTCTGACAAAATCTCTATATACATAAAACATTGCTTGTTGCTAGACACTTGGAAAAGTCATCTGGAAGGGTCTGGAAGTCGTTATCTAGCAATAAGATGCATAACTGTTGCACTGATGGGAGAAAGTGCAGCACGGAGAGTGGCCGATAGGTCCCGCCTTCTAAGTTATGAGACATTTGCTGATGGATTAAGTAGCTTCGGGTGCTGTTGGAGGCTCCAGTTGCTGTGGAGGCGGTCAGTGCTCTGAGACGGGCATTTAGGACAGCACATAACTTAAGCACTGACTGGTCAGCCTGAGAAAACGTAATTTGGGATTCGTGTGTTTAGAACATTAAGTGACTCGCCTAGAAGGGACTTTGATGACACGGACATTCCACTGCTACATGTGACTTCATTTCAACTGAGCTATAGTCTGATTTCAACTTATTAAGAGGGTCCACATTAACACAGATATTAGCCTTTCATTCTTCACACCATTTCTCTAGGGCCTAGTTTCTAGTTTATCCTCAACAGTTGTCTTATCAGAGATCAGCTTCTTGATTGATCATAACTGAAATACACTATCTTCACCAGCTGAGACGAGAGTATTCGCTAAGAGACAATCAGCCTGAATGCAGAGGGCAGGAAATTGAACAGAGAAGACCAATCGATGAGAGTAGGAGCTACACAGACAAAAGCCCACTGATGGTTCGAGGACATCTGATTGAGGAAGCGCAGTAGTTCATCAACCTTGTGAGCATAGTGGGCACTGATGGTGGGACATAGGCTGAATCAACAGCCGAATAAAGAAGATCAATGGAGACATAGAGGCTTTCCAAGAAGACCTGGAAGACATTGGCATCCAATGGGAAGATGTGTATAATATGGCCATGGAATGTCTGATCTGATAATGGTGAAAGAAGTTACTCTGTTTAAATATTAAGGCATACCACCTCTCCTAACCATCCAGAGAGTGCACTCCCTGAATGATCTTAGAACTGAACTTACTATGTTTTTGTGTTGGGGGGTTCAAACCTCAGTGAGGTTTGCCTGTGGATAGCTCAGAACTGAACCCTTCAGAGCGAAGCCTGCTGCCAAACATAAAGTTCAGGACCTCTAAAATACTCTGATAGCGAACAGAGTGGTCCTGACTGAAATCTAGTTTGAGTGACGAATGGAGCTCAAGTGTAGTTCAGGCAGACCACGACGTGACTGCAGCACCAGCTGACGCTCAGCTGATTGTAACTCCTCCCACTACAATTAATAAGATTTATAAGTTCATCCGTACTCACACATGCCATAGTCTGTCGCACAGACATGCACTTACCCTCCTCCATCCCCAACTCCTCCTCATGCAGATCCATGATCACTTAACTGCTTGCCCACAGAGATATATCACCTATCCCGCTCATGTTGCTCAATAAATCAATATTATCCACAGTACAGTTTTCAAATCTCATATCACATCAGAAAGGCATTTATTTTCAATAAAAATTAAGGAAATAATAAAAAAGTTGAAAATAAAGTATCGGGTAGGTGTAGGGAGGGCTTTATTGTACCAATAAGGTGGCATCAGTTTGAATTAAAATTATAATTTATACTCAATACGTTATTATTGCATACTGTTTTATAACGTACTACAATACTGAGGTGCAGATAATTGCCACTATTTGCAACAAGTAGTATACATAGCACAAAATCCTGCTATTTTCACTTAGTGTAAATACATTAGCTGCTATCGCTATTTGACAGAACTATGTCAAATTTACTGTCACTCCCATAGACACTGTATTAGAAACACCCTTGCATTAGCGTTAATATTTTTTTTTTGTATTCTGATTCAAAGGTAATATAATACAGAGAGTGTTGTAAATGTACATGCATGTATATTTTTAGGCAGCAGCTATTTGCACTGTGTAAACAGCGATAGAGGATATTTAACTATGTGCAAATACTTATTTACACTATGTTAAAATAGCAGGATTTTGTGCTATGTATACTACTTGTTGCAAATAGTGGCAATTATCTGCACTTCAGTACTGTAGTAAAAAAACAGTATGCAATAATAACGTATTGAGTGTAAATTATAATTTTAATTCAAATTATTAAATGGATGCCACCTTATTGGTACAATAAAGCCCTCCCTACTCCTACCCTAACCCTACCCGATACTTTATTTTCAACTTTTTGATTATTTGATTGATTTTCAATAAAACTTTTCCGATGTGATATGAGATTTGAAAAGGGAGGGAAAAAAAGTTTGGCAAAAGGCGGGATCAAACCCGGGTCGATCGCGTCAAAACAGACGATGACACCGCGATCTGCTATCTGCTGGAGCTGCTGCTTCAGTTGACTCTGCTCTTCTCCTTCCTGTTCTTCATGTACACCTTGATTGACAGATGTCTCGTCCAGTCAGCGGTAAGTAATCTATTCCCAAACCAATGGCGCTGTCTCAAACTAAACCTACCTCTTCCGGTTTTACCATTTGTCGTTGTGTTTTCTGACTTGTTATAATGTTTTCTGAATTGTTGTTGTGCTTTCTGAATTGTTATTTTGTTTTTTAGATTTGCATTTGCGTTTGTAATTTGTTATTTTGTTTTCAGAATCGTGATTTGTTTTGCACTTCTCAGCCACCGTAGTTTTTAATATGCAGTCATTATTCTCATCTCACTGGCAGACAAACAGAAAAATAAGCAGATAGTCTGGCTTTTGTTGTGATGTCGGGTTGGTTGAGCTGCTGAGAGTTTTTGAAAGCAGCACAGAGTCACAGTATTATAGTTGTGTCTGCATATTAAGCTGAGATGAGACAGTATTTTCAGAACCCAAAATACTGGACACTTCAGCTGTAAGATCTCCTATCTGAATGATGGCAGTGATCTCAACACGGCCTTGTGATGCCACCGATCTCTCAATCTCCTCACAACTCTTACATAACGCCTCTCTGGGGGAATTGGTTGAGCTGACAGCAAAGATTTGTCGCCGCTCCAGTGAAGCTGAATTCTTCTCTTTTCATCACACAGAGAAAGAGCCTTGACTGTGGCTGCACGAGAGGAATGCATTCGCTGGGTTAAGAGTAATGCACTCTGCTGTGGACATGTGAGTGTTCAACTGACCAAAAACCACCAGCATCCATAGCTAGGGCTGTAACAATTATTGCATGATTGCCTGACATTTGGATAATTTGACAACCATTGCTAATGCTGGATTGCAATCTTACATTTCTAACAAAATATGGACATTTTAAGTCAGCAATAATAATAATATAAAAATAATAAATTATTTTCCAGGAGGTGGTAGTGAGGACTAGACTCTCTCACAAATAAATTGATGGGAGGGGGGTGAACATAATATAATATAACATAATATAATAAAGTTGAAATTTGACGATGATGGGCTCCAGCACTCTGTAACCCAGCAATGGATTAGGGAGTATATCAATTGATTGGTTAGATACTGTAGATGGATGGATGTTGGATGCAGATTTGGTTATTTATAACAAATGAATGATAAGTCTGACATGGATGCAGAAACAGCTTCTCATTATGGAAGACTCAAAAAAGTAATAAATAAATATGATTGGATGAGCCACATTCAAAGCTTGCACAATAGACAAAATACACACGTCTGTCTGCTCAGAGAGTTGCTGCTGCTGCCGGACACACACAGACAACCGCTTCACACAAGACATAGCTGAACCTGGGAGAAAGAGGAGGAGGAGGGGCTGATGGGAGGATGAACACAAAGACAATGACTGTGCACAAACACAGGAGTCATGGATGTGATGAAGCGAGTATAAAATCACAATAACATAAAGACTCAGCCTGCCATGGCCAATGCTTACACTCTCTGACAGGAATGAAGGGCAATGATATTTCACTCTTCTTTTTTATTAGGAATCTAAATAAAATGGTTGAATTTGTTTTATATTTGTTTCATAATTGCTTTATATTTTAAATGTGGTGGCTGTAGGGGTGGGCAATATGATCAAAATCTTATATCATGACATGACTCATTTTATTTTAATATATATATATATATATATACACTGCTTATAAAATACTGTGAAGTGGACACTGCATAAAATCAACTAGGGTTGCATGATTTGGGGGGAAATAAAAATGGCTGGAAAAAAAATTGTTGGAAAACCGCAGGGAGCTGTTAAAGCTTTCCTTAATTTGGTTTATAGGTACTTCTCAAGTTTGGAGAGATGGTTGGCGCTTGTTGTGTTCCCAAAGCCATGTTATCAGATATAAAGAGTTAATAAAAATGCAACATAATTCTTTTTAATTTCAAGATGATAACCTATTTAATTTTGATTATAATATATCTTAACATCTGGCAGTCTTTTATGACTATAATGACTTGTGGTTCAATTCATCACAATGAAGATTGAAGGTCAAGTCAAGAGCATTGCACTGTGGGATATAATAGTGCTCTGTTATATACTGCATTTTGGCGAATTGGGTGAGGCAGGTTATCAGATACAGACACAGCCTATGTGCACAAATGGCTTTTTATCCAAAGAAACAGAAATCAATTAATGAAACAGCAAAGAGAACTAAATTATCTACAGACAGCTGATCACCATTAAAGTAGGGCTGAACGATTTATATTTAAAATTGGGGGCATCCAAGTTATTTGACATATTTGAACATGTTAAATGAATGAAATGGTCACTAAATAGAATCAATTATTATTATAAAACATTGTACACTAATCTACACTATTTTAATGTTTCTGTGGGACAATGTGAGACACACCTATCAAATTCAATTGATTATTGAAAATATTATCAACCCTCTACTTGGCAACAGAATCTCCATTGGCTTGTAATTGTTACTAATATTAATTATCTGATATACTAATATACACTCACCTAAAGGATTATTAGGAACACCATACTAATACTGTGTTTGACCCCCTTTCGCCTTCAGAACTGCCTTAATTCTACGTGGCATTGATTCAACAAGGTGCTGAAAGCATTCTTTAGAAATGTTGGCCCATATTGATAGGATAGCATCTTGCAGTTGATGGAGATTTGTGGGATGCACATCCAGGGCACGAAGCTCCCGTTCCACCACATCCCAAAGATGCTCTATTGGGTTGAGATCTGGTGACTGTGGGGGCCATTTTAGTACAGTGAACTCATTGTCATGTTCAAGAAACCAATTTGAAATGATTCGAGCTTTGTGACATGGTGCATTATCCTGCTGGAAGTAGCCATCAGAGGATGGGTACATGGTGGTCATAAAGGGATGGACATGGTCAGAAACAATGCTCAGGTAGGCCGTGGCATTTAAACGATGCCCAATTGGCACTAAGGGGCCTAAAGTGTGCCAAGAAAACATCCCCCACACCATTACACCACCACCACCAGCCTGCACAGTGGTAACAAGGCATGATGGATCCATGTTCTCATTCTGTTTACGCCAAATTCTGACTCTACCATCTGAATGTCTCAACAGAAATCGAGACTCATCAGACCAGGCAACATTTTTCCAGTCTTCAACCGTCCAATTTTGGTGAGCTCGTGCAAATTGTAGCCTCTTTTTCCTATTTGTAGTGGAGATGAGTGGTACCCGGTGGGGTCTTCTGCTGTTGTAGCCCATCCGCCTCAAGGTTGTGCGTGTTGTGGCTTCACAAATGCTTTGCTGCATACCTCGGTTGTAACGAGTGGTTATTTCAGTCAAAGTTGCTCTTCTATCAGCTTGAATCAGTCGTCCCATTCTCCTCTGACCTCTAGCATCAACAAGGCATTTTCAAGGCATCACAGGACTGCCGCATACTGGATGTTTTTCCCTTTTCACACCATTCTTTGTAAACCCTAGAAATGGTTGTGCGTGAAAATCCCAGTAACTGAGCAGATTGTGAAATACTCAGACTGGCCCGTCTGGCACCAACAACCATGCCACGCTCAAAATTGCTTAAATCACCTTTCTTTCCCATTCTGACATTCAGTTTGGAGTTCAGGAGATTGTCTTGACCAGGACCACACCCCTAAATGCATTGAAGCAACTGCCATGTGATTGGTTGATTAGATAATTGCATTAATGTGAAATTGAACAGGTGTTCCTAATAATCCTTTAGGTGAGTGTATATATATATATATATATATATATATATATATATATGAAGCTTATGTTTGGAAAATGGCACAGTTTTTTTTAAATATCTCACATAGCATTAGTCAAACATCATATGATATTATGTATAGAATTTAATTATATGCAGATATAATTTAGCATTAAATGATGATAGAACTTTAGTAATTAGAATAATCATGTATGAATGCATATTTGTCATGTTGACTGAACTTAAGTCTGGTGGTGGTGCTTAAGATATTGTTTGTCATTTAGTGTTTCTATAAAAAAAGGAGGGGAAAAACTACAAATAATACTGATAAGATAAAACTACTATGAATTCTACTACTAATAAGAACAATATAAAACGCACTAAGGATTATTGAGCTGCTGGGTTCATGAATATTAATCAGGTTGTCCGCGTTCGCTCGAACTGATTTGCTGAAATCAAAACAGGGAGGATAATAGCAGAGCCGTTGAGAAACAGAGTCGCTCCCATAGGCTTCCATAGGAACTTATGAATGCGGAAGTAAAGCGTGTCATGGAGCAGCCAATATGCCAGAATGCTTCTCAAACACAGTCGCCAGAAAGTTGAGGAAATTACAGCATATTTTTCCATTTTAACGCATTAGTTTACCTCTCGGAAATCTGACCAGTAGTTGTATTTTATGAAACGCGTTAGTTAATGTTTATTTTTAAATAATAGGCAGTATATGCTATATTTGCAGTGAGATAACGTGAATATATTATATAAGAAAATATTTTGATGAATACAGTTGGTTGCCTTTTTTATTTTGAAGTATTTGCAAAACTTAAATTTACATTTTTTTCATTTACATTTAGTCATTTAGCAGACGCTTTTATCCAAATGTAGAAGCAAACAGACCAACGGACGAGCAAACAAATACAAGTGCTGTGACAAGTCTCAGTTAGTCTAGCACAGTTCACATAGCAATGAGTTTTTTTTTAATAAATAGAATAGAATAGGCAAGTGCTAGTATTAATTAGTCAGATGGTGGCGAAAGAGATGTCTTTAGATGTTTTTTTGAAAATGGCTAAAACCATTTCTAGCATTTTTCTAGCATTCATTGATATTCACTTGTGTATGCATATTGCATCTTATATTTTAACATAATATTGTATTAAAATGTGAATAATAGATGACCATAGATGAAGAAATATATATTAATACAATAACACATTTTACATACTAATTAGATTTCTTATACTCTTTAAATAATCATAATTTATTTCCTCATTGGTCTGCACATCCACAGGAATAAGTGTAACACAAAAACACACAAAGCCTCAAGTCTCCAATCTTTATTAAGCAGTTTACACTATTTATACGTTGCATACAAAGAAATGTAACCGCCTTATCCTGTGTGTTGCATTTTTACTCCTCCATACTTAAACAAGAAAAACCCATTAATATTATTTCCATTAAACTCCACAGACAAAACGCTACTATCAGTGTATTAAACAAATTAATCAATGGACGTTTTGAGTTAATATTTGCCGGAAAATGCTGCAAGTATACCCGCTGTTGTTGTCTGACCCGATTAATCCCATTCAAACCAATGGACAGCGCGGAGCTGTTTGGAACTATTGAGAGCTCGTGACCGCGCGGCGGCGAGATCAAAGCGTGTCGCAACTCTGTTTCTCAACGGCTCTGGATAATAGGTGAGCGCCAGCCAATGAGATTGCCGTTTGCGCATTAGTCCCGCCCACTACCGGAAAACCCGGCAGTTCTTAAAAGCTGAAGAATTCCAAAGGAACTCCGTTGTTTTGACAGGAAAATACAACAAAGGATATCATTTACATGTAGCGCGTCAATTCTGCATGATATTTAAGACCGTAAACTGCGGACTTTGCAACATAGCGTGCCAACTTGATGCTTCCTTTGAAGATTGCTTAGATGTGTGCAACTATTAGTATTTGATACACAGCGCAGCTAGACCGATCGCTGTGTGTCAAATACTGCGAGAGCTATAAGAGAGCGGGCGTCTCCTAATGCTCTCTCGCTGTACTTTGATGTCATACACCGATCGATCTTCAAGTCGAACACACCTCTTTACTCTCGCGTGTCACGTGACAGAGTGTATCGCAGCCTCTGCGGTTGAAAAATCATGTTTTTTCATATCGCGATATTATCGCAAATGCAATTAATTGCTCAGCCCTACATTAAAGCCTCTTTTCATCATGTGTGTGAACTGAGATCATCTGAGGACTGACATGAATATTACCAAAGGCGATGTGAAGAAACAGACTCTTAGAGACCGTCTCATAAACAAGCAAACAGCGAGGGTCTAAAAAAGATCCTGTTAAGTTAAAAGAAATCCTTAAATATGAGGATGAAAATCATTAAAGATGTTTCCTAAGGCAAGCAACACTATTACTATTGCTCCTACATGAGGTTAGAGAACAAACCCTGTCTATTCAATCTGACATTTGTGCTCAAAGTATGGCTGCATGAGTTGAAAAAGTGAGACTGTGATCTGAAACCATCTCATATTGCTGCTGCTGCTGCTAAGATACAAAACAGAAATCATTCTGAAACAGCAACTCACGTTAAACAAGGTGCACAAAAATTGCAAACTAGCAAGCAAACACCTCCAAGACGACTGAAAACATGGTGTGATTAACCTCAGGCTTTTATTTCATCAGTCTTCTCTGGTTTAATGATCGCACTATGCCATGTTGTGATTTGGGTTTTATTTCAATTAATCGTGCAGGTTGTTAGTGCTTTTCTAGGCAATCAGATTTTTTACTGCAGATGATAAAATTGGTGAAAAAAGCCCACAGACTTACAATGACTGAGCGACCCTAACTCTACAGAGCAGAAGATAAAACAGATTGTGAGGTGGCCTCTTTTGATTGGAGCCAGTAAGCAACCACACAGAACACCCTAGCAACCGCATAGCAATGCCCTGGCAACTGCTTCGAAACAAGCACTGACATTTATTCAGAAGGTGAATTAGTGCACTTAGTAATAAACAACAACTTTAACCCTCTGATGCTACTTTATCATATTAGATATGCAATATCATAATTGTTATAAAGATCTCATTGGTTTACATTACAAGAATTATTTTCTTACTTTTTGGCCATATAAATATCAGAAGAGGTGTTTTGTATGCAATATACTGTATAAGCCATAAAAGCCTGATGTGCCAAATATGATATTCAATAATAAACACATCTGCTTTTTTGTTAAACTGCATGAACAAATTTGACTATTAGTTCATATGTCAGGCTTTACAGAGTTGAAAATGCAGTAGCACTTCTAATACTCTAATAAAATCTTCAAGGTGTTGTGCTCAAGTCATACTGGAGCTAAAAATATATCATGGTTTTAAAGAGTACAGAATCCTCTTTAAATCTGAAGAAAAATCAAGGAGCTGATAAACTGACAAAAAACATAAATACTCTAAACAAGGTTTTATTGCGTCATACAGAGATGGCAATCATCACGTCAGTGTTGTGTGATGTTGGGTCATGTGACCATGCAGCCTTTGGCATTTGTTGTGCCAGAGAGCGTGTCAGAGTAGCTGTGACCCCGAGCCTCATCACAGGTGTGACATTACACATTCCATGCTAGCCAGCTATTTATGGACGTTACTTCAAAAGTGTGCACTCGCTATGTGGAAAGACACACTTTTACACACAAGCAGAGGAAGCAACTCTGAAAATTGATTTACTTTTCACTTTGTGTTGGTTTTGATAAGAAAAGTATTTACAACACTTGACTTCACCTTTAAGTGTTAGTGTTGTGGCATTTGATTGCTTTAAAGGGGGGGGGGGGGGGGAGTAAATGCACTTTCAATAAGTAGATATGATTGTATTATTTGAATGTGGGATATCAAACGTAGCCAAGAATACATCTATGCTGCCTTCAGAAATCAGCCAGATAAAGAAATCTTCATAGACAGGACATTATGCAACACTGGATTCAGACGTGCTTTGATGTCTTCCTCCTACCTTCGAAGCAAGAATTGTTCAGGTTTGGGACACTGTTGTGTCTCAGAAAGAGGCACTTAACACATAATAGCTGCAGGTGTGCTGCAACTCGACCCCTGCACAACTTCCCTAAAGCAAGTCTGACAACCTGAGAAAGCTGCAGCTACTATATGACCTTTCAATTTATTTGATGTGCACTGGCACAAGAATTAAATCCATCTGACCTGGTTAAATGCCATGTGTCCTGGTACTGAGCGTATGAACTAAATATATCACAGCTCTGTGTTTTACCACGGCGTGACGGGATACTACAGATAATAAGAGCAAGAACTATTGGCTCTTTTGATCAAAGCAGTTCTCTGAAATACTACAATACTCTAATCATCATAATAATATGGTCTACCCAGACAAAACAGCATGTAATCACCAGAAAGGGCTAATATTTCAAATCCTGGTTACTTTTCTTCTCTGGTGTTCACCCACATAAGAACTCAATCAAGTAATAACAAAAGCCTTATAAAAAAACAGTGCGCAGTGACAAGCGGATGTAAAGCGTGTCAGTTCTGTGTACACTACAGTAGCTTTACAATTTCATGAAAGAGCTTCTTATCTTAATAGAAAGGACACTTGAGCTCAAAAGAAAAATGAAAGACATGCCCACTCTTGAGTAAATCTTGAGCTTTCTTAGCCACACAATGTTAAAATAACACAAGGGCTTGTGTCGCTTCTGTCTTCACCTGTTAGTACACTGCGGTCCTGTACAGGATGGGTACTGTGCACAACCCCGAAGCAGGTCTCACATTCACAGGCCTATTTAAACGTGTGCATTAGAGTCCCGTTCAAAAGTACAAGATTAAGACATTTTGAAAGGAACCGATTTAATCTGATCTAAGATGAAACGCTCTGGTTTACAAGAACACCACTACAAAAAAGCCTTCTGCTTGTGTGTTATTACCTTTAATACCCAATTAGCCAGTTATTGTACCACACGTTCTCAGTGCTTCTTACCTCGAAACCCAAAACAAACTACATTCCACAAAGTAACTGGACACTAACCTAGACGTCAACCATTAGCTGTTTGTTTAAGCGCCTGACAAGTGATTTCAATATTTTAGATTTATATTTTTATAGTAAATGTATACAGTAAATAAATCATTACTGCAACAATGAAAACATAACATGTTTTTTTTTATAATTCATTATTATTATTATTACTATTTATTATTATTATTATTATTATCCAATATTTTTTTAAATTGCCCCATAATAATAATAAAAAAATGGTCTGATAACTTACACATTAAGCAATTTTTAATTATTGTTTTATTTCTGCTACAGATTTATATTCAAAAACAAATCATTTTGATATATTTAAAATATATTGTTCCCTCTTATATAAAGGTACATTGAGTGCTTTGAATCATGAGTTTGACCATCAACAGCTTGAATGTATCTCCCCAGCACTGAGCCCTTCCTACCCACTCAGTCCTGCATAACATACATTCAGCATGAGCGTTCACTATAGGCCTAAAGAGACACATTTAGCATGAGAGAAACAAGAGGCAGTCTATGTGAAGATGTTTTGTTCTGAGAACAGCTCCGGCAGTGTTACTGTATAACTCTACAGAGCTGGACGTCACTTCCAGGAATGTTTCCATCATTTTTATCATTGTTCATAGTTCCCACTCTCTAGACTGCCTGAATGGACTACTGACAAGCGCAGTAAAGAGCACAATAGACATGGATGGCTTTTAATATTGCTTTGAATTTTATGGATCTGTACTGAAAAAATGTGAAGCAAGCTGCACTTTTTTTATAAACAAGGAATATTCTGGTGATGATTTTAGAGGAAGGACATCCAGAGCATCACAGTTTCCAGTGCATTTAAAGGCATTGTCACATGTTAAAAAGTCATTCTTACAGGAAGAACTAGAACCAGATTCAGTATGAGGCAGTATGTGTCATTAACTTATTCAGCAGAGGATAAAGTACCATGTTTGATTCAAAGGAAATGCTTATTTAATATATATATCTAAAGTTTATCATTTTCTTGACTAAACTGTTCTCTAAACTCAAGACTTCATGTAGATTCCTTGTTAATCTCCCTTAAAGCAAAAAGACTGCTTATGAAAGATTCCTTTCAGACGGTGCTGAAAACACATACTTCAATGACAACCTCATTGTGCATGTAACATCAACTAAAGCACATGACACACAGCTGCAGCGCTATATGTTGAATATATGCACAATACATTGAGAATATCACACTGGGTTTGATGTGATGACTTGTGATGTGACTCACAATGAGAGAGATATAAGGATTTAAACTTAATGGGATTTATTCCCATCAAAACTCAAAAACATTCCCAGAGTATTTTTCATGCATTACAATGTCTTTTTAAAACTATATGTCAAGAAATATTGCATATTATTCATAACTACGCATTGTTAAAATACTGCATATAAACTAAATTATTAAATTTCATTGCATTACTAATAAAATCACCCTTTTAATATAATTAGCAATTACATTTAGTGCCAAAAGGGTGAAAAACACTGAGGTATATTCTTTACACCTTAATTATTTTCTAACTGTGCTTGTTGGCCCCCAGACATGTTTATAGTGACCAATAAACTAACCTCTGGCCTCAAACCAGACACTCCTGACAGCCAGAACAAAAGGGGGTTTTAACGAGACGTGGCCTACACCTAGACTGATTCCAGAAAATCTGGATTGTTTGGGTGTTTACAACTGTGTGCATCAACCCACTAAAGCAAATTAAACTGCATTTTTCCATATAAAATATACACACAAGCCATGCCACCATGGCTTTATGCACTTAAATGTTAACAAAACTGTAGTATACTCTGTAGAAAATAAACAAATCGAAGATAATAAACATAAGAACTTATTTATCAAGCATATTGCCTTGAGAAAGCAAAAACCACAGAATCCGAGTGACCCCTCATCATATGACTGCAGCAGCTTCACACACACACACACACACACACACACTGTTGAGCTTTTCCACAGCTGACTGTTAGCTTATGATACTCAACAGATGAGAGACGATCTGCTGCTCTGCTTAAGCTACAAATCACCAAAAACACCACATCAGCTTCACCTGAATACACAACACTTATTGAATGGGGAAAATGTATTTCCGTGCATTTATATATTTCCCTAGGCATGCATGTTGCCGAGACAGAGGCTGACTGGCAGGATGATGCTGAGAAGGAAATAACATCCCTAAGCCAGGACTAATGATCCAAATGGCTGGAAGCCACTGTAAGTGCATGAGGGGAGATGCATTTAGAGCAGTCACGATGGATGGGACAACACCACAGACAGATGGAGACTACCAATCAAATCAGAATTTCACAATGGGCTTATATAACAAACATCTAATGCAATCATCTGAACACACAAACTGAACATTTTTTTTTCTACACGATCTGTCAGATAGACAAAAATAAAGGGGTTTTGTGTAACTGTAACAGGTTTATTAAATTTGTCACATCAGTTCAGCAAATGTGCTACCAAGTAAACGGTTTCTGTTCACCATGAAACAATGTATATTAATGCAAGCATGAATCACGCTGATGCTCTGACACCGTTAACCGTCTCGCTGCCGAAGAAACAATGAATTCAACAAGCGGCCAAACCGGATTCATTCTTTACCTTTATATTTCTCAAGCACGTCCTCGTACGCCTGGAGATACTCCAATTCGTCGGCGAGCATATACGGAGCCGGTCCGTAGCGGGCCATTGGCGCAGCGGTCGAGGCGGGTCATTTACCGGCCGCACTGGAGAACTGAAGCCTGACCGACCAGCGCCGCTGCTCCGTTACCGGCGACGCCCTGCGTCCCCTCCCAGATCCGCCAACCGGCCAATGAGCGCGACTTCCTCTGCCGCTTCAGCCGCGCATCTCAGCCGTGCGCCGGTGAGAGGTGATCGCGACTGTCCTTCACTGTATCCCAGCAAACGCCCAACAGCTTCTTCAAAATAATATCAGTGTTCACGATATGCCGCTGTGCGTGCTTATTTTACGCTGCTACTCGTCCTGACACTGTTCATGTGTGGTCAGCATTCATCTGGAATGCTATATATATCAAATGTCAGACTACATGAAGGGGATAATGTGTCATGCACAGTCATCCTCTATTTTAGAGGCACACGCTGGTGGTCACTGCTGCCATGTGTCTACAAGCCTGCTCTCCAAGGTCCTAAATCCGGAGGGTTCCCGTCCTCGCGTTTCTACCGGGAACATGATGGCGCTGCGCTCCACCAACTCAACTGTTCAGGACATCTTCCCAAACAGATGCCGACCAACCTCAACTTTTATAATAGACTAAACACCATGCAGCTCTGCCTCATATTAATGTTTCTTTTTTTTTTTTTTACAATGCTTCACAAATTATTTTATTAGTAGGGTAAAGCCTAATGTGTTATTATTATTCTATAAAACCATTATAAGAAACAAATATTTATAATAGAAATAAATATCATGCCAATAACTTTTGTCAGTGGGCCGGGACCCCCTTTTAACATGTACCATTTAGGTATAATTTGTATGCTATGTATTAATATGTACCTATAAGATATGCATCTTCTAGAGGTAAATATGGCAGAGCCCTAGCCCGGCCCACGTCCGACAGCTTATCAGAATTACCGGCCTGAGCCCGTCTTTTTTTCCCTTCTCCTAAAACAGTTTATACTACTGTTTCAGCTATTAAAATAGTTCAGTTTTGTGTGTAATGGCAAAATTATTATATTTCGTTTCGTTTGTTTATTTATTAAGTTAATTTAGAAAAACGTTTGGAGCATTTTTGGACCAAGGGCCAAGCGGCCAGCGGCATGAGCTGATCATAGCCTATGTTTGATCAATTTACCCTTCTCATATCATCACGACTTGCCTAAAATAACATCTATAGATATACTAAAACAGTTCAAGCATATAACAATGTTTAAACGTTAAACCTGCGCTATAATAATAATGTGTGCAGCGCGCTCTGCAGGACATGGAGACACCAGCAAACACTTGCATTGTTTTCAGTGGAAACAAATTAAAATAGCCTACGCCATCTTTTTTTTCTGATAAAGGTAAGAGTAATACATAATTGGGACCTGTGAAGGGTCTACTTGTATTTGTGTGCACTCACAATACCAACAAAAGGTAGTTATTTTATAAAACAAAGAAAACAAACATGAGCTTTCTGCCGTCTCGTCTTGAACAGGAGCGATTCACAAAAATGAACCGAAGCTGAGCGAATACATGCCTCACAGACATGATAAATGTATCTATAGAAAGCTTTAAATTATCACTTAACGAAATAAAACAATCGAAAACAAAAACTATTTTATTATAATCTTAATGATAAACAATAAAGTTGCATTTCTCTCTAAAGGTGTGTCTAATGAGGAAACGGCGAGTCAGGATCGGCAACTTCATCCTTGCGACACGGACTCAGAAAACATTAGTTTATTAGTAAATAGTTCAAATATCTTACTATTTCCCGCAGACACATTCATGGTTATGTTTGCTGGGGTTTTGCAGCAAGCTTTAGTCTATTGCGTGCATTTGAACGCAGAACTATTCAGCTGCTGCGGTACACTAAACACCATCGAGCTGCTCTCAGTCGCGGCACAGTCTCGTGTTGTTTCCTCCAGCGCGGCAACTTTATTCATCACTAATCCATGGATGTCTACAATATAAAAATAAGGAGACACCCAAAACAGGCCCGAGGCCCGGCCCGCATCTGAACTATGACATGAAAATTGGCCCGAAGCCCGGCCCTAGAGGCGTAAAAAAGTCTGGGCCCGTCGACCCGGGCCGAAATGCAGGGCTCTAAAATATGGTACGAAAGTGTACCTTTTGAAATGATACCGCCCCAGTGACAGCGTTTGTAACTTTTTTTCTGAGAGGGTGATAGATAGATAGATAGATAGATAGATAGATAGATAGATAGATAGATAGATAGATAGATAGATAGATAGATAGATAGATAGATAGATAGATAGATAGATAGATAGATATGGTTCTTATGTTGAGTAGGTCATAAAGCCTCTCTTTCCAGAGCAGGAAAGCATGCACACTACAGACTGCTGATTCATCGTTCAGCCTTGAGCTTTTAAAAACAACCCCTGCCTTCCAGCTACCAAATCAGTTTCACAATGCATCAGAGGCAACTTAACACTTATGATGATGACAAAGATGATGATGAGACAGATTTTAGGCAGATGTATGGATCAGCACATGATCAGGATCACCCATAGACAACTTAAGTTCCAATGCCTGTTTTAATAGGCTATTTAACCATTTCTTAAAACCCAACAAGTTAATTCTTCATCGTTTATTACTTTATCGTTTATTATAACTCTGTATTTACACTGACTGCTGCTGGATCAAATAGTAAACAACAGGCCTCGTCGTTTTCTCTGTAGGAGCCTAATGAATGGACGTGCATGGCTGCAGTGAGACTGGGATATATTTTGGGTTCCTACCTGCGATTCTGAGCACCGCTCTCTCGGCGGGATCCAGCACGGATCCTCCCTGGATCTTCCGCTTCGAGCGCTCATGTCTGGGTAAATTCCACGGTAACGTGTCTCCCGGTGCCGGCGACACCGACCCAGATTTCACACTGTACTCTTCATCATCGGAGAAATCTGCCGATGAAGACATAGAACAGCGCAGGGACGCGTTCCCAGACCCGGAGCTCTGTGTGAAGAGACAATAGAAAGGCAATAAATCGCGTATTCAGCACAGGATCGCAAATAAAAACAGCGCTGCGCGCGAAAGCGACACATCTCACCATTGCTGCGCTTCCAACAGACCGAGCTTAAAGACGCATCTGCTCTTAGCAAAATAAGACTCGAATGATCAGAGATCGACAATAAAACAAAACCCCATCAGGATGAATCGCATGTGGCTCCCCCGCCAGGACAAGGCAACACTCACCGCGGTGTACATCTCTAAAGGATGAGCAGGGATCCTACTTCCACTTGTCATTTACACACGGCGATGTCATTTTGGATAGAACCACACCCTTGTGGCGGTAATTCCGTCGCGTGTCGCCCGGTTTGATCCGAAGCATGAAATGGTGCGAAATCCCCAGAGACAGAGAGTGAGGCAGAGAGAGCATACAAACCCACAGCGTCACCATCCACTGACAGGCGCAGACTAGAACCACGGACAGAAGCCAAAGCTTCGTCTGCTTCGGTGCTACAGCGCCATCCCTCGCCCCATGCGCACCAGCTGCATGACTTACTGCACTTTCACTTTCTCAGCAGCTGAATACCTCACTCTGGACCACAAAACCACTCATAAGGGTCGATTTGATCATCTGAAAGCTGAATAAATAATCTTTACATTGATGTATGGTTTGTTATGATAGGACAATATTTGGCCGAGATACAACTATTTGAAAATCTGGAATCTGAGAATGCAAAAAATCTAAATATTGAGAAAATCACCTTTAAAGTTGTTCAAATGAAGTCCTTAGAAATGCATAGGCTATTACTAATCAAAAAGTAAGTGTTGCTATATTTACGGTAGGAAATTTACAAAATGTCTTCATGGAACACGATCTTTACTTAATATTCTAATGATTTTTGGCATAAAAGAAAAATCTATCATATTGGCCCATACAATGTATTGTTGGCTATTGCTACAAATATACCTGTGCTACTGATGACTGCTTTTGTGCTCCAGGCTCACATATACCGAAAAAGTAAATTCTGTCATCCCTATTTCATCAAGACAGTTTTCCCATGGAACACAAAAGGAGAAATTCTGAAGCAATTAAAAACTCTCTGTTGCATGCAACAACTATGTATAGCCCTTTAATGAAAAAAAACAACCTTCCTGCAACAAATTCAATATATTGGTGTCATGAAACAATATATTGTGAGACCAGGGCAAGTTGCATGTTGTACTCTTAAACAGTGTTAGGAAGGTTGATTTGGAAATGTAACAGGTTACAGATTACAAGTTACCCTGTCTAAAATGTAATAAGTAGTATAACTATTTCAATTACATTATTAAAGTAACTGATTACATTTGATTACTTTTCAAAATTTCTGATGTTTTCAATAAAAATCAGATTTACTTTGAGGTTAAATACAGATTTAAAACCAAAAAGAAATAGTTTAGTATGATGTTGTTTTTGAAATCAATATTTGCATAGTTATGACAGGAAACACTGGCATCTAACAATGCCTTGAAAAAAAAAAACAGTGGCTATAATTCATTTTAAGGTGTCCTTGTTACAGTGTAATTATGCATTTAAGTACTCAGTAATATTAATAACTACATGCACATACTAAAGGTTTAGGGTTTGTCTTAGGTTACTAGCACGTGTCCTAAACTCCTGAAGCATTGGTGACTCATATTTTAGAGCAGTCTGCAATTTATGAAAGAAATCAATTAAATCTGTATGTGAGTGGGTGTGAAAATCAATTTGTAATCATTAACATTTTCATAAGTAACTAATTAAACTACACATTTTTTCTCAGTAAGTGTAACCGATTACAATAACATTTATTTTGCAATTAAATGACGTAATAGTTACATGTAATTAGTTAGGCTACTTCCCAACACTGCTCTAAACTAAAGATTTCAAAAGAGAGCTTTCACTGCGGTGGCATGCCTTCTGTGAACAGCTCTTAAAATTACTGTGAAGAATATTTTTTTCCACTTTATAGAAACGTATGTGCATTTGGAAAGGTCTATGGATGTTAAAGGTTCCTCATGGAACCATCAAAGGCAATAATTAACTGTTATAACCCTTTCAAAGAGTGTAGGTCATCATTTTCTATGTTTATCCAGCTACAGCTATTTTATAGTTTTGATCTTGGTGAATTGTTATGTTCTTGAAAGGCATTAAATTACTTATATAATACATTTTAAACATACATAGTTTTCTATTACTTAAAAAAGCATTTCACATTAATAAAGGAGTAATGTTTTCTTCTGAGGTCACTGTGAATAAAAAGAAGGTTCCAAATGTGAAAACGTACTCTTCATATTGCAAAATGTCGGGGTAAAGTCATTGTGTTTGTGCGTGGTAAATATATCTTGTTAAATGTAACGTGCTGTATCTTTTTGCTGTGTAGCCAAAACATTATGTTTTGTTTAAAAAAATAATAATTATAATAATTTCATTTAAAAAATAACCCTACACTTAAACATATTTATGGAAGTCAAAAGTGTGCCGACTCTCTCTGGTCGCTTCAAACTTTAAGTATGACAGCCATGTCAAAGCATGAATGTGAGTTAACAGCTGCGAGGCAAGCGGTCACTCTGTTAGCCAGACAGCATGTGCTCCAGCAGGGATTGGAAAAAGAAACACAGTATATGGTCAAATATTCAAAACAATACAATACTGATATGTTTCCAGATTTACAAAAATGTACTGCCTGGTTGAAGCATTGTAATAATTTAGTATGACAACTCATTTCTGTATAATCTGTTTCAGCAAAACGATGTGTCCACACATACCCATTATGTTCTGGATTCAATAAAAAACACAGCATATACAGTAATATTCATGTAAGGCTTGTGTCAATCATCTGGATAAATTATTAGCAATATTAAAGATGAAATATGATCTTGCAGAGAACTTTCATAATCTGTCAGATACTGTGCATGACATTCACATCAAAGTCTAATACACAATGTTGACGTGTGTTTTTTCAGCAGATAACACACTGAATCTGCCCAAACTCACTATCTGGGTTTTAAAATAATCAGCACAATCTGCATTCGGGACAGGCTGTAGGACATTTATGATTTAACGTACTCAAATGCCAATTTGTTTATGACTTTGCTGAACACATATACAGAACTCTCCAGAGCTGCCATGAACTCCACAAGTTCATGCAAGACCTGAACATCGTGTTCTCCAGCATGATTTCCGAATGTTTCAAAGAGCAAGAATCTGATGTATGAGAAGAAACCTAAAACATTCTAAACAGTATACAGTGCGATACTTTGTAATACTGAGTATTCTCATGTTTTATTATTGATTGTGCCTCCAACAACAAAGATCGAGTCCTGTTGTAAGGTAATAATACATCAGAAGCAGCTTTACAGTATTATTTCTGGGATATTTTTAGAAAATGCTAGGCACTCTCAGTGCCTCTCTCACCACTGCAGTGAGATGCCGTTATCAATCAAACTAAAAGTGCACAACAAAGTTGAGATGGGCAGTGCACTGTTCACTAGGAATTATACAGTATAGCGGTTTAAAAGGGAGGGCCACATCACTCTCATCCACATCCTGTTATTCTGGGTATAAATATCACTTACAAAGGGCCTTTAATCACCTTCCTGCCTTTCATAAGAGTCTGGTCAGTCTAAAGTTAGCAGCGCCCATGTTTCTTCTGTTTGAATCAAACAAGTGTCTTTTTTTGCACTGCATAATGTCCACATACATAAATTACAAAGTGGTTTAAAATCTGGTATTATATCCGAAACATTATGTGTCAGCACTTAAAGGTCATGCATTGCATTGATTGATTTTTTGGTTAAAAATGTGAATTCTAAAATAAACAAATGACAACACAAAAATTACCTTATAATGGGTCTTTATAATTTGCATATGTTCAGAGAAGAAAAAGAGTTTGTGTGTTTTTTCAAGAAGAAATCTTGGTTATCTTTAGGAAGATCACCACACTGAATTTAGGATGCACTTTCACCTTCTCAGGTTTTAACCATTGCAGCTGTAGTTCGATCACTGAGGTGCTTATCAATGACTGAGAAACACAAACTAACTTAGCAACTTCAAAGTCAATATTAAACAGCATTGCCTTCTTACTTCTGGAATGCCTGGAAGAAATGTAGTACGGTATTGGTTTTCTGTAGTCTTTGGATGGCAAAAAGTGGTCTAGAAGTGATTGGAGGGAGGGATTGAAAAAATAGTTGGGTTTTGTAATGGCAACCAAAAGTTGATACAGAAATGCTGCAGAGGCACAGCCAGGAATTTGGTGCAAGTGTTTTTTTGTTCATAATATTCACAGATAATCATACAAAGATGGCTGTGTATTAAGAAATTGAATAAAGTTGATTTTTATTTCATGTTGATTTTAGATTAGCTCCTTTATTACATTTTACTATTTTTTATTATTGTTTTTTAGACCTAAAATATGCTTTTTAACTTATTACAGCACTAATGGTAAAGATATCTGAAGTTATTTTGGGCAGCATCGCTCAACAGAGAGTGATGTGGCTCAAGATAACCTCAGATATCTTTAGCATTAGAGCTGTAAGAAGTTAGTGGTCTATACTGTCAGGCCAAGGTACACATACACTCTTACAAATAATGGTGGGATTTCGCAGCAATGCCACTGAAGAACCAGTTTTGATGTAAGTCTGGGTGTCCTGTACAGAGCACATTCAGGGCTTTTCAGAGATGCCAAATCACTGGACGTTTCACCATGACCACTCCCTCTCCTAGGTCTTCAAATATGGCAGACATTAATTTAAAGATCAAATGTAACACTCTTATGGAAATATGATAATATTTAGTAAAAATCTGACAAATTTTTAATCTGTTTTCTGTTTTTAATATGACTTTCTGTTCCGAAACAGCACATCGATTTCATACATGTCCACTGCAGAGGACACCGGGATTAAAAGCATGTTTATTACGCATTTTGGGAGACACAACATATGAACAGGGAAACAATTATGTATCAATATTCCTTGACAAAATCTTGACAATTGCAAAGGTTTATGTATACGTTTGGTATAAAAAAAATTCAGAAACCTAAAAATGTATTGGTGATTTAAAAAAAAAATTTTTTTTTGCCTATGCAGAGGACACAGCATAACATTATTATTATTATTTTTTTCAAAATTGTTATTTTTCATTTTTTTCTTATTTTCTTATACATAATGACATGAAAAAAAAATACTAAATTCACAAAACCTTTTTTCCGGGTCGCAGGGGGTTAAAAGAACCATTGTTTTTCAGAACATTCTAAAAATGTAAAGAAACATTTTCCAAGAACCTTTTTGTGCAATGAAGATTCTTCATGGAAGCATAGATGCCAATCTAGAAGCTTTCTGTTTTTCTGAGAGTGTACTGCGAGTGAATGCCTCATAGATGAGGATATACCTACTGGTCTGCGTGTCGGCGTGAGCTGCACGGAGTGATAGAAGTCTGGCTGGACTCTCTTCTTCACTCTGCGCTTCCTCAGGCTCGAGTCCGGCTCGCTCTCGATGAGCGGCTTCTCTTCAGACACGCGCGCGCGTGCGCTTCTCCTCGCGTGACGCGGACTGTGACGACATACCTGTCAAACAATGACCATAATATCATCGCAGAAATGCTACAAATATTGCAATTTCCCTATCCTAAAATGCTCTACTTTTCTTTGACCTTGACAGACAGAGCAAGAGAAAGAGATTTACCTCAGAGCGAAAATGATGCGGCCGGAAACCAGCTTCTAGAACAAATGGGAATGATTGAAACAAACCCCACATGCATTCAGTCACATTGTGTCTTAGAGATGCTCTTCAAATAACTTTGTCTGGTCTTGAAATAAAGAACACTTTATTAAACACACAACGAGAACAGACCATGGAAAATGAAGCATCGCTCTCGCGCTTCGATGATGACCGTGTCGTTTTTAGAGAAGAATGAATGAAAAGGCCTAATAAATACTGTGCAGCATGCGTGCTATCGTAATGACATCCTACAGAAACACACACATATATAGGGTGGACGCGTCTGTTACTCACCACGACTCCTCGAGCGCCGCGTCAGCACGGATTTGATGGGAATTTTCTCATTGCGGAGCTTCCGATGCCAGCAGCTGAGAAACAGGATCGTGGCGACAGTTCCTACCAGAAGCAATAATAGCAATAACACACACTGAATACTTAAGGGTCTCAATAAGACCAAAAAAGCCGCAGCAATCATTGCGATGTAGGACAGACACTCCTACACATATGCTTCCTCTCCTTATGTAAATAACTCCTGTGAGCGGCTATTTCGTGCTGTAATGCCTCACTTGTAGGTCCCCGACATATAATCTATCTCATGGTGTCTGTACTTCAGTAATGGACCACAACAAGCCATGACTCAGCAAGAGCTCGCCAGCCTCAGCAGCATCTCATCTGAGCTCAGCAAAGCTGCGCGAGCGACCAGTGCATCGTCTGCGATGCGTGCGCTTGAAAAAATGTCCACGTGATGTGTTTCGAAGCATAAACACTGACCGTATGTTTAGCCTGAGCTCTTTTAGAAAGCTTCATGAAGCACTCTAGGTGGACTTAATTCCATTCATTTTTGGACGCCTTAAACTAGTTTTATTTTAACGACAGAATCAGATTTAATGGCAGAGCCCACTAGACTTAACATGATGGGTTATTAACAGTTAACTTGCTATATCAATAATGCCAGAACATTGCTGTAAAAAATACTAGGCCTACAGTGAGCATAGAATAGCATTTTGCACTGTAAAAAAAAATTACGGTAAAAAAATGGCATCTGTGGTTACCGGAATTCTACCGTAAAAAATACGGTAACAACATTTTAGGTTTTAAGTTAAATTTACAGTTAAATACCGTAATTTCATTAACTGATATAATGTTAATATCAACCTACTGAAGAACCGAAATCGGTTTTGTACCTTTGAAATACACTGATAACCACCAAATGCAGATGATGATGAGAAAGTCACATGATGAACCAAAGCCCATCACAAGCAGCTTTTAAACAATAACATATATAGAAGGTGCACAGTGTCATTCACACAAGCACTAAACGCCATCATGGTAAGACTCATTAAACTGAAATATGCAATAAATATTAATTTAACAACATTAGATTTAACATACAACTCTAATAAACACAACTGATAAGAAAAAACTAAGAAACATAGTTATTTCAAAGAAAAAACATCAAATTCAAACAAAATTTGAAATGCAATACAGGGAATTCTGGGAACTTCAGTTTACGGTTTTCCCTGTAAATTTTACAGGAGCTTACCGTTAACTTACATTTTTTTTTTCCTGTTAAAATCACAATAATTTTTTACAGTGTAGGCTATAACCTATTTTACATTTAGGCGTGTAATAACACTTAAATGAAGCTTTGTGAGCCGTTATAATCTGTTGAAATTTACACAGAATCACAGAAGAGGAGCAGCGCCAAATGTCCAATGTCAAATCACACAGTCGGTCTGGTGCTTATATCCAAAAAACATGAAGACAAACAAACAAACAAACAAAAAAGATTTACACAGAAGCAATGGAAGGTATAACATAACTAAATAAATAAATACTGTGAACTAATATGCATACGAAATAGGCCTAGGAATCTAGGATAACTATAAAAATTAAATATAAACACACATTTCTGGCGATTTACGTAGGGATGCTTGTATAAAGGATACATTTGCCAATAATATTTTACTGTAAACGTATATGATTAATATAATTAAAACTTTTCACAGTAGGCGTATGTATATATATATATATATATATATATATATATATATATATTTATTTATTTATTAATTTTTTTTTTGTTATAAAACAAGTAGGCTATACAATTATGTGTAAAAATTAGACCTAATCATAGATTATTAACAATGAATAATAAAAAAATGTTTTAAATAAAATTGCTTGCATAGCCTACAGTATGCAGTATGAATGAGTCAAGCATGAGTTATGCAATCGTTTGTCCCCCCCCCCCCCCCTTTTTATCTAGATAATTGCAGTATTTTGTAGAAAAGAAATGAACACAGTAGTTTCATTATTATTATTTAAATAACGGTGAAATTAAAAAATAATAACGTGGTTGGTTATTGGCGGTGGGCGACTTTTATTTTGACGAGCTCACTTGTCACTTCCTGTGAGGTTACATTTGATGCTCGCTTCCTACGTGCTCATTTTTGGTAATGGTTTGCTAACTTTTACTCGAATTAGCTTTAGATTTTGCGATTTTGTCTCGGCGTTGAATTGTTTGCAAGCGTTATCGTTACAGAGCGGCTTTGAAGTCAGTTTGTTTGGTGTGATTTTCTCTCATTTTCCTGTCGACAGTCACGCAAGCTGTTTGCAGGATTGAGTACCTCCTTTGATTTACTCTTAAGATGCGATCACTGTCCGCGTTTAATGACGTAAAATAACATTTAAATGCTAGTTAAAATGTTAAAGCTTGTGCATTGAGTTTTTAAATCGATATGTTTTCGCATGCAATGCTTTATTTGTCTTGGCAGTGATTGGACAGATGTGATGTCTGCCTCTGCAGTCACTGAGGAGGAGGAGGAGGATGTGGAGTTTGTGTCTGTAAGTGTGCCTGAGATGCCACAGCCTTGATTTCTAATTTGAGTTATTAGGACAGTTGTGTGGATGTAGGTCTTCACACTTGGGAAGTGGATTGAGCCTGGGTAATATAGCAGAACTGATTAATTCCCATTAAAACACTGTGTTTTAGGAGGGTCCTCTCAGACCGGTGCTGGAATGCATTGACCTGCTGAGTGATGGAGAAGATGAGGGTGGCATGTCTGCCGCACACACTGTGAGTTTCCTTAAACACCGTCTAGAGCAGGGCTGTCCAAACTCAGTCCTGGAGAGTTTAGCTCCAACCCTGATCAAACACACGTGAACCAGCTAATCAAGAAAGAGCTTGCTATACATGGAACTTCAAGGCAGGTGTGTTGAGGCAAGTTGGAGCTAAACTCTGCAGAAGATGGGCCCTCCAGGACCGAGTGTGGCGACCAGGGGCGTTTCTAGGGACCATAACCTCAGGGGCTAATGGATGTGGTTGGGAGCTCACATAAGATTTAGTGAGGCAGTATTGGGTGGTTTTGCTTCGTTCTAGGGGGGTCCGGGAACATGCTTCTCCAGGAGAAAATGTTATATGTTCAAAAATAAGAGCTCCAACCCATTTTTAACAATAAAAGTCAAGCACTTCACGTCTTTGAATTCTTGACACTTTTCCGGTCATTTTTCATTAACAAAATAAATATCTTAATGGAAAAATGAATTTCCTAGTTTCTGCATGCTCTAATGCAGGGGTCACCACCACACTTGGTCCTGGAGCGCCGGGGTCCTGCAGAGTTTAAATACACCTGAATCAGCTAACCAAGGTCTTGCTAGGTACACTAGAAATGTTCTGGCTGGTGGTGTTGACTGCAGGACACTGGTGCTCCAGGACCGAGTCTGGTGATCCCTGTTCTAATGAGTGATGGGCTATTGTTTCAAATCATGAAACAGGTTTGTGTTGCATGGCTTTGATTACATGTATCTTCAGCAAAGTTTGCAGGGCAGGCTGCAAATTGCAATATTACTTTTCTGTCTCTTAAAAATGCACATTTGACAGTAGCTTGAGGATGCAGGATTACATCTGTTAGGATGCAGATGTAAATTCATGTTCATTATAAAAAAGTAACATCTATCCACCCTTTTCTTGCCATAAAAATGGGCACGGCCTTTTGTAAATTCTATGGGTCTAGCTTCCGGTCTCATCCACAGCTATTTTTAGCATTTTAACAGTTTGTTTTGCTGCTTGATATTGAAAATTGGTGCGTCTTACCATATTATTTTAATATATGGTAAAATGTCTTAAGAACGCACTGGTTTGTAGTGCAAACAGTTTTACTGTACATTATTTACCTATAGCGGCTAATGAACCGGAAGTCTCACCCATAGGCTTACTTCCGCATTGAAGAAAAAGGTGGATAAAAAATATAACAACCTCATTTTTATTTGGTGAAATGTAATTATTCTGACAGTTTGAGTTATTAAAATTAACCTTTGGTCTTCCATATAGCATACATAATGATAACCAGTAAAAACACAGGCCTATAGCACCTCAATACCATGGTATAAAAATGAACTTGGCCTACATGGTTCTAGGTATTTGAATGAAGAACAGTGGTCTAATACGTTTAGTATAAATGCTCAAACTAGCTGTAATTATATTCCATTACTCCTTTAATACGTCTACATTAAAAATATACAATTCGATATATCCCTCATGCCGCAATAGCACGGTGCAGTTAGTGTTACAGTAAAACTAATCCATAGTAAATGCAAAACAAATAATCGTTTTAATAATTAATTTAATTAGTTACATCTATATAGCGCTTTTCTGGGTACTCAAAGAGCTTTAAATAGAAGGGGGGGAATCTCCTCAACGACCACCGATGTGCAGCATCCACCTGGATGATGGGACGGCAGCCAGTACGCCCACCGCACACCAGCTTACTGGTGGAGAGGAGACAGAGTGATGAAGCCAATCAGTGTATGGGGATGATTAGGAGGCCATGGATTTGGCCAGGATGCCGGGGTTACACCCCTACTCTTTTTCAAAGGACATCCTCGTATTTTTAATGACCACAGAGAGTCAGGACCTCGGTTTAACGTGTCATCCGAAAGACGGTGCTCTTTTGACAGTATAGTGTCCCCCTCACTACACTGATGCGTTAGGACCCACACAGACCACAGGGTGAGCACCCCCTGCTGGTCTCACTAACACCTCTTCCAGCAGCTACCTAGTTTTCCCAGGAGGTCTCCCATCCAGGTACTGACCAGACTCAACCCTGCTTAGCTTCAGTGGGCAACCAGTCTTGGGCTGCAGCGTGATATGGCTGCTGGGTTCAATTCACTTATCTTTTGAGGCTGGTTATTTGTCACCTATGGTATCGATTTAGTATCGATACTGAGGTATAACGTTCTGGTATCGTACCGAAGCCAAAATTATGGTATCGAGCCATCCCTACCTGTGGGTCATTTTTCGGTTTGCATTTTAATTGATTAGTATTTGAGTTCTGCTTCCCTGAGATAGCATTTATCAATTAAATGGGTGTCTCATTTAAAAAAAAAAAAACTAAAATAGGGTATGTTGCCTGGAGGCAACACGATACTATAGAGCGTTAATGAACTCTTTTCTGGTTTGTATTGCAGTTGTTGTTTTTTACTTAAACTAGTAAACAAACAAAACGGCTCCAAGACCATCCTAAATGCATCTGTAACGTAATAAAAAAAAGTAATATATGTAATTTAAAGCAAATAGTTTAATTTAGCTCAAAGGGAATCATTTATGATTTTATAAGGAATTTGAACAGAATCATTGTTTCACGGCTGATCACTGAGGCGGCAGCGATTCATTGACCAAGCCATATAACATCAACTCTGAAAACACTATTTAACAGCACAGTAACAAGATCGGCAGTTCAAGACATTAACTTGTGAGCACAAAACACAAGATACTTCTCTTTTCAATATAAATCAGATTTTATTTGTATAAGCCTAAGACATAAACTAATCTAGCACATGAACACAAGCATTCACAAGTTGCAGAAACAGAGAAAGTAAGGAAAGGATGAGTTTAAGAGAATGGAAATGTGAAATCCCAAGTTTATAGCAATATGTGCTATTGCATAGACCTGAACTACCATCAATCACTTATTTAACCCTCGCTTTGAGTTTCTCAATGAGGCTAAAATTTATATTAACTGCACCAATTCAGTTAGAATCTGGAGGTACTTGCTTGCTTTGCTAAGGGAATCCCTTTTGTCGTCCTAGTCCTTGCAGACAGGGGGGTTCCCCGAAGTGTCTGATTGGTTGAGAGTTCAGTAGTCGTTGAAGTGACGTCTTGGGAAGCCTATGGAGTTGTGGCTGGTAAAAGTTTTGAGGCGGTCACAGACTCCAGTTGAACTCGGAGACGAGGCGTGCTGGCAAAACTTAACTGAGTACACGAAACTCACAACGGAAAAGAAAATAAATTAAAGTAAAAGAATAAAAGGATGTAAAGAGACTATAGGTTGGTTTTCTTCTCATTGTGGTAGCAGCTGGCACGTGGGCCAGAGCACGCTCAAAGAGCAGCGTCAAAACACGGTGGCAAAAGAGAAGAAGAGGAGAAGGGAGAGGACCAAGAGGTTGTAAGAGAGCATTTTTAAGAAGAGCAGCATTTTTAAAAAGAAGAAGAGAAGGGTGACTAAGAGAGAGTTTGATGGTGTCCTGAGTTTTTAAACTTGGCTTCTGGACACATCCCCTCTGGTGTCTCGACCAATTAGATAGGCTATTATCTTAGCTAGGGGTGTTCCTTCCATCATAAATCAGCATGTTATCAGTCACATGGTCCAAATTTTACAGGACTTGCAAAGTATACTTTTGGATGTGATTTCTATAACCAGAATATGATACATTTGACAAAGAATTGATTGGAAGAAACATTTAAAGCATGATTTTTCATACATACCAAACACGCATCTGAATCCTTCAGCTATTCAATAATGATTAAAAAACCCATACATAATATTTGATTAAAACATGATAGTCTAATATGTGGGTTACAAACATAATATGGGGTTCTGCATAGAAATGTCCTTTTAGGATGATTTTATGTGCATATGAAAAACAGTCTTTGTGTAGTTCTATGGAGAACAAAGGCATGTTCTTTAAACAAAGGAATTTCGGTTTGGTCTGTGTCTTCTATGTGGGGGAGAAGTCAGTCTAAGGAAGCTCGTGAATTCAATCGTGGAACATGTGATGGCCATCTCTTTGACCATCAGTCTTGATTACTTGCCCCAAGTTTGACAGTCTCCTTCCTGAATCGGAATTATCAATAAGTGATCTTTTGTCTCAAGGTTGTTAGCTGTTCTGTGAAAGAGGCTTGCTGGTTAGTTTGCTTGCTTCAGACTAGTTGGAGCTAGGAGTCTGATTTACGGCGTCCTGTTTCCTTGGGCCTCTCGGTGGGATTCCAGCTCCTCATGTTTCAATGTTCCGATCGCATCTTAAATTTGTCTGATTCAGTCTCTGATATTCTACACATCGTAAGTCGCTTTGGATAAAAGCATCTACCAAATGAATGCCATGAAAATGGTGGTCTTACGTTTCAGTTTGCATCACAATTAGTCAATCCATGGAAGATCAAATGATATTTGGCATCAGTCATGTCAAACGTAGCTCGTTTAATAGCAAATAACTTATAATGCATGGGTCATAGACACCTTTTATGAGACTAGTGTTTATTGGGAGGCAGTTGAGAAGGACAAAAGGGAAGCCTCAGGTAAGAAAGGGTGTTGAAAAACAAACCAGCTCTCACTCTCCCGCTCCTCCCACTTAGTTACTGCACTCCATAAGACACACCTCCCCCACCCCATAGAAATGTCTTGTGTCACTGATGTCTGCCAGGTGTATGTATGTATATGTGTGTATATATATATATATATATATATATATATATATATATATATATATATATATATATATATATTTTTATATTTATTTATTTATTTATATATATATATATATATATATATATATATATATATATATATATATATATTTTTATATTTATTTATTTATTTATTTTTTTGTTTTGTTTTTTTGGGTGAACTATTCATTTTGGAATGTTCTTGTTATGTCCTTGTTGTGCTTTAAATGCAACGCTCAGATTGAGGAGCAGGTTGACCAGCAGAGGGCTCATGCTATGTCCACACTGGACAGACTGGCACGGCAAGTCGCTGTGGAAAAACTGGAGAGGCTTGAAAAGTGCAAAGCTTTCAAGGTTTGACTTTTATCAGTCCTTATAGAACCATCACTCAAGATTAAAGAAACTGTTCATCCAAAAATGAAAATTTGCCAAAAATGTGTTTCTTCATGGGAGCAGATTTGTAGAAATGTAGCATTGCATGTCTGTCTCAGCAACAGATGCTCTGCAGTGAATGGGTGCCGTCAGAATGAGAGTCCAAACAGCTGATAAAAACATCACAATAATCCACAAGTAATCCAAACCACTCCAGTCCATCAGTTAACATCATCTTAAGAAGCCAAAAGCTGCATGTTCGTAAGGAAACAATTTAACATTCAGGTGATTTAATTTTAATCTGTCGCTTCTGACCAAAATATGAATCCAATATCTATAATAATACTTCCTCCAGTGAAAAAGTCCATCCCCTGTTGTCCTCTCACATCCAAATCCACAACACCAACAGTTTTGGCTTGTAAACGGTGCTTGATCTGTTCAGATTTCTCTCCTGATTCAGACCAGAACACCTTTTCACTGGAGGAAACGTTATTAGGGATTAGGGCAATGGTTTAAAGGGGTCATCAGATGGCCATTTTCCACAAGTAGATATGATTCTTTAGGGTCTTAATGAAAAGTCTGTAACATAGTTTGGTTAAAATTTCTCAGTGGTAGTGTAAAACAACACCGTTTTTACACTGTCAAAAACAGCTCTGTCTACACAAAGCTGTTTTATTGCATGTTGCTTTAAATGCTAATGAGCTCTGCTGACCCCGCCCCTCTCTTCCGAGTCGCTTTCTGAGAGACTGTAAACTTTAACCCACATCTGCTCCAGCGGTGAAACAATGGCGGACTGATGACAGCTCACTCAGGGCGGGGAATCTGAGATCGGCTCGATTTGAGAGGGTAAATTATTTAATGAGATTAAAAAAACCTCAGGGTGGATCTTTATCATTATAGGGTGGTTGTGTGCACACACTGCCAACACACATTTCAGTTCAAACAGCTTGTAAAAGTGCATGTCGCATCCTATGTCCCTTTTAAAGGATGAGTTCACTTGCAGCAAAAATTTCCTGATCATTTACTCACCTCCACATCATCCAAGATGTTCATGTCTTTCTTCAGTCGAAAAGAAATTACGGTTTTTGAGGAAAGCATGATAAGATTTTTCTCCATATAGTGGACTTCAGAGGAGGCCAAGGGGTTGAAGGTCCAAATTGCAGATTCAATGGGCTCTACACTACAGAGGATCCATTGGTGAGCAAGTGATGGAATTTGTACAAATCTGTTCCCGTTAAGAAAGACATTAACATCTTGGGCGTAAATATTCAGCAAATTTTCATTTTTGGGTGAACTATTCTTCACTGTAAAGCTTCTTGGTGACCGTCTGTATTGTATAAAGTGCTATAGAAATGAAGGTGACTTGCATGTTTAGGATAAATGACGGTGATTTTGTGATTTGTTTTGTAGGAGAAAATAATTTCCCAGCAAGCACACGGGCGGCACGAGCTGTCGGCCAGCCATAGTAATAGTGGCAGTAGCGATGCTAAGCGCTGTGTGGATATTTGGCTAAAAATGCCAGGTCTGTAATGTTGTTCTAACTTAAATATTTGTATATGTTTGGTTCTTCTGCTCACTTTGTCTGGATTGCTCAGAGTTACAGCCTGGCACCGTGAACTCAGCCAGCTCACTGTGGAGACGCAGATCAGCTCCCGTAGCAGCAAAATGTTCTCCTCAAACCTGCCCGGTCATCAACTGCGGCAGAGTCTATGACAATGTTCCTTTGCTCGAGGGTCATCTTAAAAGGTACTTGGTACAAGTTCAATAATTGCTCAGAATTTTTCTGTTTGACCAAATGTAACTTTTTATTGTCAGGTTTGATCATTCACCCTGTGATCCCACGGTTGCCCTGAGAGGCAGCGCCTCTGCTTTCTATGCCTGTGTGGACTGTGGCCGCTACTTTCACTCCAAACGGGCGTGGAAGGAGCATGTGGAATCTAAGGTTTTCATTTTTATAAGTATTTACATCTTTGATTGTTGATGTTATAAAGGGATCATATAATCCCCCCCCCCCCCCTTGCAATTTCATGTTAATAAATTTTTCAATTAAATGTTTAATCAGGTTCTTTTTTGAAAAAAATATGAATACTTTTATTCAATGATGATGATATAACCGTTTTATTTTGTTCGGTGTGATTTCTGAAACTTGACATTCTGTATGGATAATTTATTCATAAGTCAAACCCAGACGTGATGTTTAGCAAAACCCATTTGCATCAATTGTGTGATTTAATGTTAGCCTACTTATCATTGAAGCTCTACAAGTTAAATATCACCCTGAGTGACGAGAGCATTAGTCATAGAAATGTTAGTGTTGAGGACGAATGTGCATGTGTTTACATGTGATGCAGTTTGAGAAGTACAGAGCTGTGTTTTGTGCAAGCAAGATGAGTAAAGAGCAGTGTTGCAGTAGTACCCCAGTTTTTCTGCCCTCTCTGACCCTAACTATTAAATGGGCCAGTTGTTGTCTAAATGCATTGCCACACAAATTGTTTAAGGACTAGTTCACCCAGAACTTAATATTTGCTGAAAATTTACTCACTCTTAGGTCATCCAAAATAGATGAGTTTCTTCATTAAAAAAGATTTAGAGAAATGTAGCATTATATCACTTGCTTACCAAAGAATACTATATCCATAATAATGCTTTCTTCTGTGAAAAAGTCACCTCATCTATATAGGAGAGAAATATGCATGGATCAAGAGCCATTTACAAGCAAAAACAGTTCTAAAATGTAGTTGCAAGCAGAAATTAAGGGGCCAAGCACAACAAAGGTAAAATGAAGAGCTAAGGAGCTGTCTGTAAAGACCAGGGTTCCCCAACCCTGCTCCTGAAGAGCTAAATTCCTGCAGACTTGAGTTCCAAATCTGCTTCAACACACCTGTCTGCAATTAAGTAGCCCTAAACACAATGATTAGCTGGTTCAGGTGTTCAGGGTTGAAGCTGAACTCGGCAGTATGGTAGCTCTCCAGGAGGAGGGCTGGAGAACTCTGTTAAAGACATCTGTTGATACAGTATTATACTACTAAAATCAAAATGGTCAACGGCCAAAAAGGCAGGCATAGGAAAATTAGGTTTCGTTCGATTCTGTATGGCTAAACTGGTCAGAAGTTACATGCAGAAATGTAATTTTTTTAATCTTTTGACCAGTTGTGTGCCTAAGGTCATGCTTATTATAACACACACCAAGATTGGTCAGAATCTGCTAAAGCGTTGCAGAAATATAGTCTCTAGCGGTGGCACGGTACACGGATGTCACGGTTCGGTACGTACCTCGGTTCGATGCGATTTCGGTACAACAGGGAAAAAAAACGAATCTACTATGCTCGGTTTCTTTTAATTTATTTTGAACAGAGTAGTACAGTAGTAATACAAAATATTATATTACATTATATATATAATCTGCAGGACATACAGTATCTCACAGAAGTGTGTACACCCCTCACATTTTCGTAAATATTTTATTATATCTTTTCATGTGACAACACTGAAGAAATGACACTTTGCTACAATGTGAAGTAGTGAGTCCCCTCAAAATAACTCAACACACAGCCATTAATGTCTAAACCGCTGGCCACAAAAGTGAGTACGCCCCTAAGTGAAAATGTCCAAATTGGGCCCAAAGTGTCAATATTTTGTGTGGCCACCATTATTTTCCAGCACTGCCTTAACCCTCTTGGGCATGGAGTTCACCAGAGCTTCACAGGTTGCCACTGGAGTCCTCTTCCACTCCTCCATGATGACATCACGGAGCTGGTGGATGTTAGAGACCATGCGCTCCTCCACCTTCCATTTGAGGATGCCCCACAGATGCTCAATAGGGTTTAGGTCTGGAGACATACTTGGCCAGTCCATCACCTTTACCCTCAGCTTCTTTAGCAAGGCAGTGGTCATCTTGGAGGTGTGTTTGGGGTCGTTATCATGTTGGAATACTGCCTTGCGGCCCAGTCTCTGCTTCAGTATGTCACAGTACATGTTGGCATTCATGGTTCCCTTAATTAACTTTAGCTCCCCAGTGCCGGCAGCACTCATGCAGCCCCAGACCATGACACTCCCACCACCATGCTTGACTGTAGGCAAGACACACTCGTCTTTATACTCCTCGCCTGGTTGCCGCCACACACGCTTGACACCATCTGAACCAAATAAGTTTATCTTGGTCTCATCAGACCACAGGACATGGTTCCAGTTATCCATGTCCTTAGTCTGCTTGTCTTCAGCAAACTGTTTGCGGGCTTTCTTGTACATCATCTTTATTAGAGGCTTCCTTCTGGGACGACAGCCATGCAGACCAATTTGATGCAGTGTGCGGCGTATGGTCTGAGCACTGACAGGCTGACCCCCGACCCCTTCAACCAATGCTGGCAGCACTCATACATCTATTTCCCAAAATCAACCTCTGGATATGACGCTGAGCACGTGCACTCAACTTCTTTGGTCGACCATGGCGAGGCCTGTTCTGAGTGGAACCTGTCCTGTTAAACCGCTGTATGGTCTTGGCCACCGTGCTGCAGCTCAGTTTCAGGGTCTTGGCAATATTCTTATAGCCTACGCCATTTTTATGTAGAGCAACAATTCTTTTTTTCAGAGTTCTTTGCCATGAGGTGCCATGTTGAACTTCCAGTGACCAGTATGAGAGAGTGAGAGCGATAACACCAAATTTAACACACCTGCTCCCTATTCACACCTGAGACCATGTAACACTAACGAGTCACATGACACTGGTGAGAGAAAATGGCTAATTTGGACATTTTCACTTAGGGGCGTACTCACTTTTGTGGCCAGCGGTTTAGACATTAATGGCTGTGTGTTGTTTTTTTGAGGGGACAGCAAATTTACACTGTTATACAAGCGGTACACTCACTACTTTACATTGTAGCAAAGTGTCATTTCTTCAGTGTTACATGAAAAGATATAAAATATTTACAAAAATGTGAGGGGTGCACTCACTTCTGTGAGATACTGTATATACATACAAGGAATAAATACTTGAAATATTTGATTTAGTTAACAGATAAACATGGGGAAAAAAAAACAGTGTGACGGGTAACAGCCTATATATGCTAAGTCAAGCCAATATTTGTATAGCGCTTTTAACAATGCAAATTGTGTCAAAGCAGCTTTACATCGGCTTGATATAAAGCTGGGTGGCTTTATATCAGCTTTACAGTATTTAGACGGGGAAATAGTTTGTCGAAATAGTGTCATTCTAAGGCTTAGTTTAAATCTAGGCTAAAGCAGAATCAGATCGTGCAAAGGACTCATCTGGTTCCTGTGGTCTTGTCCCGATGGCCGTCTTGGAGACAGGGTCTTCACTGGGGATCAGTCTCTGGGGCTCATCCAGGTGTCCTGGCTGTAGAGGTCATCTCTAGGAGCTGATCCACCATCTGATCTGGATACAGTCTGGATCTGGGTGGCTACGGTGTCCTCGGAATAAGAAAGAAACAGACTAATATTAGTGTAGATGCCATTCTTCTAACAATGTAACAAGTACATCAGGTGTTTTGGGAAGTGTTCCCGGTTCCGGTTGACCTAATTAATGCAGCCTAACAATCCTTTAACGGATTTGAATTATAGAAATGCGATAGTGTATTATGTGTAAGCCAGGTTAAAGAGATGGGTCTTTAATCTAGATTTAAACTGACAGAGTGTGTCTGCTTCCCGAACAGTGTTAGGTAGATTGTTCCTGAGTTTGGGCGCTAAATAGGAAAACGATCTCCCGCCCGCAGTTGATTTTGATATTCTAGGTATTATCAAATGGCCAGAGTTTTGAGATCGCAGCGGACATGAAGGACTATAATGCGATAAGAGCTTACTCAAATACTGAGGTGCCAAACCATTCAGGGCTTTATAGGTAATTAGCAAGAATTAGCCTCGAGGTCATGAATGTATGAATTAATGTTTCTGCATTTGACATTGAGAGCATAGGTTGTCATTTAGATATATTTTGCAAAAATGCAGTTTTACAAATGCTAGAAACACTTGGAAAGATTGCTATCAAAAAGTACGCCTAGGTTCCTAACTGATGACGAAGAATTTACAGAGCAGCCATCAAGTATTAGACAGTGATCTACTGGAACTGAGTTTCAGTTCATTTTTGTGACGGGCTTAATTTGTTCATAGAAAGGAAACTCAAATGGCAGAAAGCAACATCCTATTTGTTTTCTTTATTTTATAAAAGCACAATGTTTTGTTTTCATTGAGAGTGTACACAAATAAAAGCAGACCTTTATACAGTGATGCATTATTACGACGATAAGTGTTTAAAGTTGATTCTGCTGGTATAAGGAAACAGTTGAAGTGATAGCGTCACGCACACACACACAAAAACACATCCGTTCCAGCATTGCTAAAGTTGGTACTTTAGCAAAATAAAATACAAACATCAGTGCACCTGCCTCTGTGTCACCGCTGGAACACGACTGAAGTGCAAAGCCTATAATTTACATAATAAGAACAATCAGATCGCCTTATGCAAATACCCTAGCGCAGATGCTAGCCAATCCCATTCATGCTAAACCAGAAAAGTATGTGCTTGGCTGTTGTCACTATGACGGTCGCGTCAGCACCAAGCTTCAGACACGCCCTCCATCAAGCGTTGATGCCGACGCCCCGTGTGAATGGGGCATAAGGCCTCATGCACCGAACCGAGATATCCGTACCGTGATGGTTTGGTACGAATACATGTATCGTGCCACCCCTAATAGCCTCATTTTTGCACAAACTTAGTCAAATTTGTTAACATGCTTAAGGAGAACAGTTTGGTCTATCGGAAATTGTTTGATAACTTTTTGCAAACATTGTCTGAAGATGATCTGTGCCAATTTTGGTGAAAATGGGACAAACCATCTGGACGAGTTTGAAAAAGTAGATTTTTCTCAAAATTCAAGATTGCGAAAAACTTGACCCATAGAAATGTACATTTTGGTGTGCATTCGACTCCGCATGAGCCAAGGAATCAGAGGGCACAAATAATTTTACTTCTACACCTTCAGGTTCAAAAGTTATTAGCGGAAATATGAGTGCAAATTTGACCTGTTGGTGGCGCTAAAGAATTTGGGGTGGACACTCTAAATTTGCTCCAAATTCATAACCTTCCCACAAAGGGTTCAATGCGCTGCCATAGCCTTCCAGAGCAGAAGAAACCTAACGGATACAATAGGTGCCTGAGCATCTTTGGTGCTCGGCCCCTAACAAATGTGGCTGGATTTTGATGTGAGACAACAGGGACTTTTTCCCTGGACAAAGTGTTATAACGGGCTATAGACTGATATTTTGATAATGAAGTTAAAGCACTTTTAATAAGGTTTTGTTTCTTAAAAACACACAGCTTTTTACTTCAAGACATTAATTGATTGACTAGAGTGATGTATTACTAAATGTCTCCAAATCTGCTGTCTTGGATGGCCTGAGGATGAGTTACGTTTCGTTTTTGGGTGAGCTATTCCTTTAAGACCAGAACTAAGGTAAAACGCTTGATCTTAAAAGATCTTTGGGAAAATATGACCACTCTTAAGTATTAACTTCATTGTCTTATTATGGAAATGGCATGTAAGCCATGTTTTTGTCTCTTGTGTTTGATGTCATCTGTAGGTGTTTTTCCCTGAAACTGATGGTCACAGCCGTTTCCAGAGCTATCAGCTGATTGTATGCTTTGCATGCCCTGCCTGTTACCTCCTCTTCAACATCAAGGATGAATGCCTTGAGCACATGTCTGCAAAAAAACACTTCAATCAGTCCATCACTCTCTGGGGTGTGTGGTCTTCAACAATCAAATCCAAATTGCACATTCACCAGACTGTTTCCAGCTGTTTTGTGGTATTGTTAGGAGGGTTGATGCATATTAAAAAAAAAAATATCCTATGTCTCTGGACGATTCCTGTTTGTTTCCTTTTCTTTAACATTTAATGTCATGTTTTGACTTTCAGAGACAAAACCATCAAGCGCACCCATACCAGTTCCTCGGTACGCGAAGAACCGTTTAATCGCTCTCTGTAAGAACGTTGCCTTCACCGTCAAATGCACAGTCTGCGCTAAGGTGCTCACCTCGCATATGGAGGCAAGAGCACACTTCAAGTAAGTTTATAATTGGTATTTCTCAGATTTAATTTTAATTTTCTCAGTCCATCTGACATGATGCATGTTAAAGGTGCACTCATTTTTATGGCTCAAGCACCAATGGTGCGAGGACCCTTTTGGAACTGCTCTGTTTAATTTAAGATCCGAAAAGTCTTGTAAAATGTATACAGTGGGGATCGAAAATTTTGGGATCGAAAAATTTGTATTAATATGCATAAAGAAGCCAAGGAAAGATGGAAAAAATCTCCAAAAGGCATCAAATTACAGATTAGACATTCTTATAATATGTCAAAAAAAGTTAGATTTTATTTCCATCATTTACACTTTCAAAATAACAGAAAACAAAAAAAGGCGTCTGCAAAAGTTTGGGCACCCTGCAGAGTTTATAGCATGCACTGCCCCCTTTGGAAAGCTGAGACCTGACAGTGTCATGGATTGTTCTCAATCATCGTCTGGAAAGACCAGGTGATGTCAATCTCAAAGGTTTTAAATGCCCAGACTCATCGGACCTTTCCCCAACAATCAGCACAATGGGTTCTTCTAAGCAGTTGTCTAGAAAACTGAAACTGAAAATAGTTGACACTCACAAAGCAGGAGAAGGCTATAAGAAGATAGCAAAGCGTTTTCAGATGCCAATATCCTCTGTTCGGAATGTAATTAAGAAATGGCAGTCATCAGGAACAGTGGAAGTTAAAGCAAGATCTGGAAGACCAAGAAAAATATCAGACAGAACAGCTCTCAGGATTGTGAGAAAAGCAAGTCAAAACCCACGTTTGACTGCACGATCCCTCCAGAAAGATCTGGCAGACACTGGAGTTGTGGTACACTATTCCACTATAAAGAGATACTTGTACAAATATGGTCTTCATGGAAGAGTCATCAGAAGAAAACCTCTTCTACGTCCTCACCACAAAAATCAGCGTTTGAACTTTGCAAATGAACATATAGACAAGCCTGATGCATTTTGGAAACAAGTTCTGTGGACCGATGAGGTTAAAATATAACTTTTTGGCCGGAATAAGCAAAGGTACGTTTGGAGAAGAAAGGGCACAGAATTTAATGAAAAGAACCTCTGTCCAACTGTTAAGCATGGGGGTGGATCAATCATGCTTTGGGGTTGTATTGCAGCCAGTGGCACAGGGAACAACATTTCACGAGTAATTCCATCTGTGAAAAAGCTGAAGTTAAAGAGAGGATGGCTTCTACAAATGGATAATGATCCTAAACACACCTCAAAATCCACGGCGGATTACATCAAGAGGCATAAACTGAAGGTTTTGCCATGGCCTTCACAATCTCCTGACCTCAACATAATTGAAAATCTATGGATAGACCTTAAAAGAGCAGTGCGTGACAGACAGCCCAGAAATCTCAAAGAACTGGAAGACTTTTGTAAGGAAGAATGGGCAAAGATACCTCAAACAAGAATTGAAAGACTCTTGGCTGGCTACAAAAAGCGTTTACAAGCTGTGATACTTGCCAAAGGGGGCAGTACAAGATATTAACACTGCAGGGTGCCCAAACTTTTGCAGATGCCATTTTTTTGTTTTCTGTTATTTTGAAAGTGTAAATGATGGAAATAAAATCTAACTTTTTTTGACATATTATAAGAATGTCTAATCTGTAATTTGATGCCTTTTGGAGATTTTTCCATCTTTCCTTGGCTTCTTTATGCATATTAATACAAATTTTTACCTGGGGTGCCAAAACTTTCGATCCCCACTGTAACCCAGGATACTGTTAACCCAGGGTTTATAATGTTTACAACTTAGTCTGCAGTGTAGTTCCCTATGTTATATTGTATATAGTTGCTGTTAAAAAAGGGGGGAAAACAAAATATTTATAAAATAAGGGGTTTGTTTCCAGGATTAATGAAATATATATATCTGTTAACAATTTGTAACCATGTTAACATTAATGCTCTTGTTTTATTGAAGAAATAATGCCTACCTTGGTTATTGTATGCGTTTTCTTGTATAACAAATAAAGAACAACTCTGGTTTAACATATTAGAAGTGGGAATAGCCCTATATTGTCTAGAGTTAGTGAGAATCATTGACGACTGCTGTGTAGTGATGTCAACATGGCAGCCACCGTGTGGGGGCGACCCACTTTCTTCAAAGCCCAAAATATACTTCCATTTTTACATACAGTGCATGTGATGCAAAATCCATAGTCATAATAGTACGTGCACAGGCCGATATATATATATATATATATATATATATATATATATATATATATATATATATATATATATATATATATATATATATATATATATATATATATATATATATATATATATATAAATAAATAAACGGCCTGTGCACGTACTATTAAAATAAATTATAATTATATATATATATATATATATATATATATATATTATAATTTATTTTATTGCTCTAATTAGTTATTACACAAAGTGGCAACGCTGGCCCTACTCTTGCCATTTCAGTAGTATGCATACTGTGCACAGTTTGCACGTTTTTATGCATGTTTTCCAGGATGACCTGTTCCATTCCAAAATAAGCTCTATACAACAGAACTGACTGAGAAGAATACCCCACAATGCAGTTTCTTAGTATTTGTACACTGCCCTTTTATGTTCACTCCTGTCTGGAGAGTGATACACTTCCTTTGATCTGCAACAGTAGCTATGTTTCCATCCAAAGCTGCGAAATTTTACTTTTGAGGAAATTTAGAATATCGTATAAAATGTGAGAAAGCACCGTTTCCATCATGTGCTCAAGAACAAAATCATCAAACTGGCACAAAGTAACAATAAAAATGAAAGTTTTTCATACATAATACATTATTTGTGCCTCAGAGCTTGCAGAAGAAACCAAGTAAACTGTCATGTCATCTTGCATTTGGAGGCATCTTAATATGCAAATTATACCAAATCTTTTTGATGACACATTTTCACTAAGGTAACTCCAGAATTATTAAAATGTTTGAGATGGTGTGCAATGACATAATTTCACTGGTTCGTCCAGTTATCCAATCACGTTTTTTGCATCGAAGAACATTTTCAGTAAATGTATTTCCGTCGTAATTCTCATCACATAAAAGCACATGGTTGGATACATAGCTATTGGGGTCCATTTTTTTTTATCGTACACTAACTATTCTGTCCTTTTGTTCTGTTTCCCAGTGTGCACTGCAATTACGGCTGCGCTATTGTCAGTGCTGATCAAAGCGTGGCTGACATCATGGGGACGATGGCGGTCATGGGTCATTGCTCCTCATGCCCCAAACCTTTTTTTAGCTTGAGTGAGATGGAGGAGCACAAAGAGCTCCTGAAACATGAGGTGAAGAGGGTCCGCAACATGGACAGGGCCCTTCTGTACTACAGCAACTACAGTGAAATCCAACTTGCTCAGAACGCCACGGCATGTGGCAGCGATTCAGACGGGCCTTCAGCTAAACGAAAAAGACTGGCCAGCATAGATTCCCAAGCTGAACCAAGAAAATGGTCACAGCTCGCCTGGTTCTGTGAGTGTGGCCTACGCTTCACACAGGAGGATCAAGCAAGAAAACACCTCCAAGCCGCCAATCAGATCTTTCACAAATGTGCAGTCTGTGGCAAGATAATGGGCGAGTTGTCCATAGCTCGCTTGCACATGAGCCGGTTCCACGGTGGGGCCCATTTGTCCAACTTCCTCTTCCACTGCAGACTGTGCAAGGTGGAAATGCCGAGGATGGAAGACATCATGGCCCATGTTGGCGTAAGCCACAGAGGGCACAGCTACTACCAGGAAAGAGAAGACACAGCAGACGACTGCGTCTCATCTAGTATGTCCCCCAAACCGTCCACCAGCACCATAACCGAAATGGTTTCCTCTTGCATCCCGCCTCCCAAAGCAGAGTCTTGGCTTTGTCGGATGTGCGAAGACCTCTTCGACTCTGAGGCGGCGGTGCAGAAACACTGCAGCGATTTGAGCAGCCACAGTTTCCAGAGGTTTGCCTGTGGCCACTGTCCGCAGAAGTTTTTCAAGGACTCCACCCTGCGGCGGCATTGCGCCAATGAGCACGGCGGGGACATAGTCCTGCGCTACTTCTGCGGGCTGTGCGATAGCATGCTGTACGACACCGAGGCAGAGTTTCATGAGCACTACAACAGTCTGCACAGCCAAGATTTCTGCTGCTTGGTAGCGTCTCAGAATAATTCCCAAGCATCCACAGAAAACACCGTTGAGAGTCCAATAGCGACTACAAGCCCTGAGCAACTTTGTCCTTGCATGGGCTCTGAGAAATCCAAGGTGGAAAGGAAACCTGTATTCACAAAGTGCATGAAACAGTTGGCCACCGAAAATAAATGCAGTTACTGCTGTCGCCAGTGCGACAAAAACACGCCCACCTACGCCGAGATGAAGACGCACATCCTCCTGACACACAAGACCCAGGGCAATGAGAAGAGTTTTGATGTTCTGTGCACTGTTTGCTCACAGAGCCACAAAGATATACCCAGTTTCCATTCACATTACCATAAGCGTCACTGTCAGTCAAAACCTTGCGCTTCTTCCCGACCCAGCGCTGCAGATGAGAAACCGGCCGCCTCCACCAGCATAATAAATGCAGAGAAGATCTTCCCTCAGAGTAATGGTGAGGTTTCCATTTAGTGTCTGGGTGGATATCAAGTTACTGGCTTGTTTTCCCCCTTAATGATGGCTCCAGCTGAATTATAGATCCATTATCCATTCAAATTCCAGCAATAAACTAATGCACACTACCACGCTGGACAAAATCATGTGTCTCATGATTTTAATGAGTTTTATCATTCCCATACTTCCTTCTATGGTATTTCATAGCTTTCATGTGACTTTCCTTGGTCTATGTGTCTTACATATTCGTATGTTTACATATATTTATTTATACATGCATACGTGTGTGTGTGTGTGTGTATAAATGAGATTTGACACATAGGCCAAGGAAAGTCATGAAAGCTATGAAATACCATAGAAGGAAATATGGGAATGATAAAACTATATGTACGATGTAATTAAAACTTTTTTTTTTCAGTGGTGAAGTTTCAAGATGTAAAGAATGCCATTACCTCAAGTATTCTTGACGTTAAAAAAGAGGTGACCGTTTCACAAGATGGTGATGGTAGGTTTTCCACAGTTTTTTTATTTATTTAGTCTATAAGTGGTATTTCAGTATTTCAATTTAGATTTGCAATGTCATGTTTCAATTTAGTACTGAGTTGATTTGCTAATATTTATTTGAATCATCAAAGTACATGGAAACGTAACATTGAAGTGCCTGCTTATTTATATTTCTCCTTAGATGAATTTGATCAGGACATAAAACTGGCTTTGGCTTTGAGTACAGAGGATGCCAGGAAATCAAAAGAGCTGGATATTGGTAATAAGTTTATAATCTTGACATATTTTTGTAATATTGCTACAAAGATCTCATATTTCTGTTATAGTATGTCAGAGCTCATTGAATGTATTCTATTCATTCATTAATCAGATGATTATTTTGCCAGCTTTACATGGAGTATTATCATTGTAGGTATGTTTCATTTTATGGCGCTGAGGCTCAGTGTGATATTTATTGTAATAGATGGGATTATAGGCAGGGTTATTGAGCTCATGTATGGTGCAGTGTTTTGGCTTTTTTTATATTTTGGGTGTAACCTCACAGATGTTGAATGTTGTCACTACATCACAGTATTTTGAGTAATCACTGGCTGAAAGACCCACAGATTATTTATATATATATATATATACACATATATATATATATATATATATATATATATATATATATATATATATACACACACGAGTGATTCTATAATTAGGGGTACATGTCATGTCCATGGACTCTATTATCAATTTTACAAATTTTTCATTAACTTTTCACTTCAAACAATGATCACTTTTATATCAGGGGACATTTCTAATTAATTTAATGCAAAAATCCAACATATATCCATCTTTTATCTTGCAAAAATGGCTTCTTCTATACTGGAAGGTGCTGTTTTTGTGCTGTCCGATTTGGTAAATGTGAGGTTTTGCTCTTCAGATTAGCTCTAAAATACATTTTTCTGTATATATTTCTTATAATTATTTGTGCAAAATAATCATTAAATTATGAGAAAGGTGTTTTAAAAAATATTTTGCTCATGCATCTACATTAAATCATCCATTTTGTATACGTCTGAGAAATCAGTGTCAACTGTGTTACTCACTATAAAACCCCCTGTAAATCAGCAATGGTTTGTTCCAAAGTCACATGTCCAACATCACTTGATGTATTTTCCTTTTTTGGAGGGAAGTTTGAAGACTGTGTGGAAAGTCATAACTTCTCTTCGATATTTTATCTATTATTGTCTGCACGTAGAGTAGATTAATTGACCGTCAACTGTGTTATCTACATGTTCTGGTGAACTTACGTCGCGTTATATTTATAAATATGTAGAGAAAGAATATAAAAACATAAGTTAATCAAGGTCATGTACTAACTAGTCCAAGGTCAGCCGTTTCACAAGACCCTAAAATGGCCGAAATGTCAACTGTGTTACCCATCAGCTGTAACTCAGTTGACAAGGACTAACACGGTTGACATTGTTGGCAATTCAGGGTCAATTTATGCAATTTATACACACTGAAGTAGGCCTTTGAGCTGAAACGTATGTGTCCTTGTCCTATTGGTGATAAAATGTTGAATAAAACAAAAAGAAAAGACTATTTCATGCGAGTGCGGATCATGGTTTTGTGTAATAAGTGATTTAATGGATCAACGCGCCTAAACGAAAGATTAAGTGACCAAAGAGCCAAACAACTTTTGTGGGTCAATTTATGCTCCCACTGAGTGCTGTTGATAAAAAAAATATATTCACAAACTACAAATTACATCGGAATTGCCTAAATACCATGATTTGCATTACAATGGATAAACTGAACTGATCTAATCACGGCCACACTTTCTATGAACTCCGTAGGCCTATCCATAATATTATATGCACATTATACTCACATTTGTCAAGGGTTATAAAGCATTCAGAATTCCTCATGATTGACTTAAACCTATATATTATTATAGATTTGGCATATATCTGTTTCTGTAGGGTGAACATACGTGCCATTTTTCCCAGACATTGCTTAAAATATCTAGCTTTTGGCTTTGTTTGCGTGTGGCGTATGACTTCGGTTCCTTATGTTTTCGAAACGCTCTCGAGGTTCTTTGAATTAAAGCAATACAGAAATCCTGGCCAGGATGCGTCTGGGAAGAATGGCATGAATGCTCACTCTAATTTCCACTTAGTCATGACTGATAAAGTGTTATGATGTTATTGAACAAGTCCTTACAACTTGAAGTGTCATGATGCATTATAAAACTTCATTTAACTTTATAAATGTAATATAGTCATTAACTTATATAATGTATGTTATTATAATGTGTGTGTTTAAATTGCTGTATGGATACTAGGTTCATACCTGTCAACTGTGTTATGGGTGGTCTTTGTTATAAATCTTTTAAATGTGAACTAAACCGCCGATGTCTTTGGTAAGGATGGCGAATAACGCTAAATTCAGCATACTGTGGATATATGTTGAAGAAAGTTTCATCCTTCATGATATCATCTCACAGAACGCCCATTATGATGCCCCAAATTCATATTTTCAAATCAGTTAGACAGATAACATCAAAAACTCTGGTGAATAGACTCAAAAACCTTCAGACAAATGTTATCACACATGTGGTACTTCATTCATGTTTCATTTGACACAGCATTTGTCCGTAACACAGTTGACAAAATAATGAATCTAACGTTAATTTTCATTAACATTTAAAAAGTCATTAGTGCTTAAGCCTGCCAAATAATTAATTTAGCACATTAAGGGGATATATTATTCAACCACCTAGTTTATCAAAAAATAATAGTCATTTTCTGACTTCTTGGCTGACCTGAAATATACCCCTAAACATAGAATGACTCATATATATATATATATATATATATATATATATATATATATATATATATATATATATATATATATATATATATATATATATATATATATATTGAACTTTACTTTTATTTAAAGGTTTGTAAAATGTGTAAAAAATATTTTTATTTTTTTACTTTAATTTTTCATTCTCATTTTGCAGAGTTGGAAGAAGCCTTGGAAAGGAGCTTGCAGGAGTTTTGATAAGTGAAGACAGTTCCAGTGTTTGTGTCTCATGTGGTTCATGCACTGGCGTGATTAAAAGTGTTTATTTTCGTTGTGTGTTTTTCTTAAGTTTAAATAAAGGGAAGTAATTAAAGGATATCTTGCCTGTCCCTGTCTGAGAAATCTCATTGTGTTCTGGTTATTGTCTTTTCTGTGATGTCATCTTGGCCCTTGACCCTAGAAATGAATCCCACCCTGCTTTGAAATCTCTGAGGTGAACTCCTCCACTCGTGTCTGAAGGAGTGCATTACCCAGGGAAGTTCCAGCCCATGTTTGGAGATGTTACTCAAGACCGCTGGAAACCGCTAGAACGTGGTCTATAAGCGCTGAGAAGTCCGATTCATTTAAACGAATCGGTTCGTTTGGACGAGTCATTTAAACGAACAGGTTCCATTCACAGAATTCATCACACAAAGTTGTCCAGTGGGTCATGCTGAGTTGCTGCATAAATATTTAGTTTGGTATTAAATTCGTTATTAAATGTAGTCATATACTGTATAGTACTATCACTTTTAAAATATCTCCCATCACTTTAAAATTACAAACTAAGGATTGGGCTACTACTAACGTGTGCCGTTTTGTCTTAACTACAGCTCTGGCTATGTTTTGTGCCAGATCAATGTCTCAAATGTTTGAAAATGATTGTGTTGAATAGCTCAACGTGTCGCCCACTTAACAGTTCGGTGATTTGCGAATCGAATCATTTAGCGAGTGAACGATTCATTGTCAGACCGGACATCGCTGTATTGCTCGGGTGGTCTGCTCCGGTTTATCCTGTAACGTTAGGTCGCTGCACCCGTCAAATCATTCATTAACGCGACAAGCAGAAGCTATGGCACAAGCGAAAATTGACGCTAAAATGAACGATGCATCTAAAGGCAGATTCAGCCGAACGCTTTCGATGGCGGACCGGTCCGGACGCTTACTGGAGAGTCTGGATCAGATAGAGATCCGGTAAGATATCGATTGATCGGTACAGACTAGGATCCATGAAGTCTTGACCCGACTCGTTCAAAGTGAATGCATTCGCAATACAGCGTGCATCTGAAGTTATTAGAATACTGTAAATAGTTTTCATCGGGCACACGTTTCTGTTTGTAACACGTACATAGTGTCAGTGTCTAAATGTGCATTTGACGAAGAAAAAATACAGGTTTTGTGGTTATTTCACTGTTCCTCAAATTGTAATGAATTTTAATAAATGCCAAACCTGACAGCCTATATTCCGTCTGTATAAACTATTTTCAAATAGGACTGTTCTCACATGCACATCTATAAGATCCATCTATATCTATATATATGTGTGTGTATATAGTTTAAGCAGTGATTGTGTTTGTTGTTGAGTTCAAACGCTTCTTAAATTAAGATTTTTAATGGATTATGCCCTCCAAACTAAAATATAAGAATAATTTTAATACACACTAGCATATACATAAGATTACATTGTGAAGGTGGATTCTGACTTGTTTTTAGGACAGCTGTAATTGCACATTACGGCCAAAACAGTTGTTTATTTGCATGTTTTTCATTGCCTTGTGTTTCCTAATTGACTGTAAGTAGTTTTCAGGGTTGTGTCTGGCATGAGATGATCTCAGTAAATCTCTCTCAGGGTGGAGGCTCTTCGTGAGGAAGCCACTGCTATGGAGCAGGAGAGAGAGTGCTTACTTGAGATGATCCAGTCCATACAGAACAGTCAGGAAATGAGGAGCGTTTGTGACGGTACGCCTTCTGTGCTGCGGGACGTCCGTTTGTGGCCTCTAATGGATAACATATAAACATCCTTTCAACTTTTATTTCAGGGGAAAGGGAAGAGCTCTCTCTGACCGCCTCTAGACTCCTGGGCAGGACGTTAATGGTGAGCATTTCTGTGGATACGATCCGAAACGACCAGCAGGAAGAGGCCTTGAAGAAAGCCACGGCCATTATCGATGAGATCGCTGGTAAGGTGCTGGAGGACATGGAGGGGGGCAGGAAGCGCCTGCAGGCCCTTCACGCCGCGTGTGTGACCGACGCGCCTCCTGTGCCGGTGGATCAGAAGTTTCAGAGCGTCGTGATCAGCTGTGCCCTGGAGGACCAGAAGAAGATCAAGAGGCGCCTCGAGACCCTCATTAGGAACATGGACAATGCGGAGAAAACCATTCAAATTATGGATAACCAGAAAGTTGATCATTCCAGTCTTAACAATGGCAAATAAAGGCTGAGGAGACGGACGAGCGCCAAACGTGCCTTTCCCAGATAGCACTCGTACATTTGACGTCTGCATTTACATCTTCAAGACATCTTACAGCAGATGCTTTCCAGATCAAGTGATCTTTAACAGACATCACAAGCACTCGTGGTGCAGATGTAAATACAGACGTCAAATACACGTCTCTGTGATGGACGTGTGCTATCAGGGACACAACTGATAAATGTGACCCTGGACCACAAAACCAGTCATTAGGGTCTTTTTTTATTTATTTAGATGTATACATCATATGAGAGCTGAATAAATAATCTTTCCATTGATGTATGGTTTGTTAGGATAGGACAATATTTGGCCGAGATACAACTATCCGAAAATCTGGAATCTGAAATAAAAAAAAAAAAAATCTAAATATTGAGAAAATCTCCTTTAAAGTTGTCCAAATGAAGTCATATTACTAATCAAAAATTAAGTTTTGATATATTTACGGTAGGGAATTTACAAAATGAACATGATCTTTAATTAATATCCTAATGATTTTTGGCATAAAAGAAAAATTGATAATTTTGACCCATATAATGTATTGTTGGCTATTGCTCCAAATAGACCCCAGAGACTTTAGACTGCTGGTTTTGTGGTGCAGGGTCACAGATAGATTTGCAGGTTTCATTACCACTGATATTTATTTTGTTTTATGCTTTTCACTTACAGAAACAAATAATGATCATTAACATTTTAATTATATTGACCACTGACATTTATCCTTGTGTTTTTGATTTATTAACTAACATGAAACAATGCAAAATCACTGTAATTCTGTTGGGCTACTAACATTCCCGCTGGAAGCCCCATGAATATGATTTTCCTAGCTTGTGATGGTTATTTTTAGAGCAGCTGCACATGGTTTTCTCGCTTGCTCTGTACAATCTAATGAGAGCGTTTGGCTCTCAGCTGGCTGGGAATTTCACATTCGGCCGTCAGGTTAGTCTTTACAGTGAACAACAACACAGGAGAAGACATTACAGCCAAACACAAACGGCCTTTGATAATACTTGAGTTTAGATATCTAATCACTTTTTTAATGGCTCTTACAAATAATAATATCTTTAGCCAGGGTTTACACAGTTTCGTGTTTTCAGTTGTTTGGAATGATTAAAAACAGAGAGAGAGAGATATTAGGCCATTTCTGCCTGATTATATTAAAGCCGGTAATAAGTGCAAAACAATATGTTCAGTAGAAATTTACAGGTTTTCTACGGTCACAGTCAAAGTATAAGCCAATTCATAATTTTATTAAAAAGCAAACCTTGTGTTACAGTGATTATGTGAGAATGAAGGGCTGTTAGGCACAACACAAGTCAGATTATTGCTTTTGCCAATATTAAATATATATATTTATTACTAATAATAGGTGTATGAGTGCGAGTAGGCTGTTTTCAGTTGCCAATCTTCCAACCAGAATTTAAACTCAGAATTATCCAAAGTTATGGTCTAGGTTTTCTTTGGCACTGTGGATAATCATTGGTTTTTTAAGTATTTAAAATATTAACAACATTGTTTTGTAACCATGCATGTATGAGGTTGTCACAGCATGATAAAAAAGTACCATGAAAATAAAACAACTACAATAGACTTTTTTTTTTTTGTCCTTTTCTGACAACCGCCCAACGAACCAAAAGCAGAACAGAGCCGAGTGTGACCTGTGGAGTTGTGTGGCGCACAGACGAGACACATCAGTCACAGAATGATCCCACCAGACCTTTAATCAAACAGTCAAAAGCTAACAAATCACTTCAAATGACACTTCTGCAGATTCAAGAATAAGCAGGTAGTAACAGGTGCTGCTGGCATATTCTCAACGTCTACTAGAAAGTCATGAAACAAAAGAAACTTAGCATTTCTTGTATTAGAAACTATATTCACTGTATATTTAAGATAACCAAGCAATAACATGATCAGGAATTATATCAGCTAAATAAAGTGCCTGTAGTTCACTGTAGTGTCAGTTAACATCAGCTGAAGAGCGCTGTAAACATGAAGGCCGTTGTGGCAAAGTACCATGAGTCCACAATCAAACATAAATGCAAGGCATGCGATTCATGAATAAATACAATCAAGAGTTAACTCATCAGACATCAGACCAAAACTGCTGGGAAGTTCTGTAACATCCTCTGATTCAAATATAAAACTCAGAGAGGGAATGTTGGGTTTATGGACCCAAGTTGAGTAAAACATTTAGCACATCAATTTTCAGTAACATCAAACAAGATCAGATGTGACTTGTGCGTTTCTAATGGCTTTATTCGTCAAGGCTCTGGGACTTTGGGAGGCTAGTTTTCATCATAGATCCTCTAGAAACGTACATTTTAGTTTCACACACACACTTCTGAAATCTTCCTTGGTGGATTCCTGCAGATATATATAAAGCCCAATACTGTGCAGAAGATCATGTTAATATCAGTGCAATTTAGTCCAAGATTAAACAGGAGATGGGTGATCATGGTCATCTCTAACCGTTGCTCAAATATATTCAGAAAACTTTAAAGCGAGTTTTATATATTGATTGTAAATTCATAGGTCTGAGTGGATTTTAAACGTGGTTTCACTTTCCAATCGATTCCAGTAATTCAGACGTCATGTAGATGCAGAACTTCAAGCTGAGCGTTTCATTTTTCATGAATGCAAAAATATATGCAACATAATAATTGGTGCACATGTAAATGTGTAGCAGTGAGAAGGGCTGGGCGATATACTGAATATTCACAAATAGCACAAAACCAGTCTTTAGTCGCTGGGGTATATTTGTAGCAATAGCCAAAAATACATTGTATGGATCAAAATTATCCATTTTTCTTTTATGCCAAAAATCATTAAGATATTAAGTAAAGATCATGTTCCAAGAAGATATTTTATACATTTCTTACCATAAACAGATCAAAACTTAATTGTTAGTTAGTAATATGCATTAACTTCATTTGAACAACTTTAAAGGAGATTTTCTCAATATTTAGATTTTTTTGCTCCCTCAGATTCCAGATTTTCAAATAGTTGCATCTCAGACAAATATTGTCCGATCATAACAAACATACATCAATGGAAAGATTATTATCAGCTTTCAGAGTTTGAAAAATTGACACTTAAGACTGGTTTTGTGGTCCAGGGTCATATTTAAGAGTTAAAATGCTAAAAATAGGGGGGAAATGCGTAAATAGTATTAATGTTTATTGCAAGTGCGTATGAATGAAAATTATTACATATAATTCTTGCTGTTCATTTAGTGAACAGTGTGAAATCATTCCTTGATTTTTACTGCATTTTAACATTTTGATGCACAATTTTCTACAACAGCGTTTCGGTTATGATGACTGTTTCATGCCATTTCAATATCATCTTCATAAAGGCTTAATTATATCAAGTAACTTCTAGTAGCAGTATCGCCCAGCCCTAGCAGTAAGCGTGTGCCGTTTTATACTGTAATATCTGGCGGTGTTGCCAGTTGTCAGCAACCAAATAAAAAAAAAATTAACTATAATAATACCTTTCTATATAATGCCATCTCCTGCATTTGGTATAGTGTTAGAACATGACAGAGCTTCAGAAGAGGATGCTGATGCATCTGAAATGTTTACAAATCGGACTCGTTCAACCATTTACTAACCACTATTTACATTTCTTACAAGTACGTAGAGTTTAGAAGCATTTTGGCACTGTGTTAAATGTTATGAATTTAAGTCAGTCATTACTTTACTACATTTTTCATACAAAAATACCTATAAGAACATACGGATTGAAACTTGTGACGACGTTCATATAAGAAACAACAAATGAAAATAACTTTTAAGGGAAGATTGAAATAGCAAATGATGCATCTCCATCAATACAAACATATTGCACTAACGATGAACAGTCGAAATGCACAAATGGTGTGTTAGAAATCTTTTTTTTTTCTCTGCTGTAAGTACTCTCATTAGAGAAAATAACCCTGCTGTGTACCACATGAAATAGCTCACCAAATATTTGACTGAGAAAATATATTCGCTTTTCATTCAAATTTTGAGCCACAATCATTGTTAAAATGTGAGGAAGGGCAGTGTCCAAAAGATTTAGGCGTACTCGTCAGTACTCGTACAAAAATAGCTCAACAGACTTCCAATTGAGTGTTTTGCGATTCTGTGTGATGCCGCTAATGGCAGAAACACTAGTGTTGTAAGCAGTGTCTGCCAGCAGAGGGCGCCAGCAGCCTGCAGGGGCCCATGACATGATGACACACACACACACACACACACACACACACACATTATACCAGATCTGCTCTGGATTACACACCTTCAGAGCAGACACGGGGCTTTTCTTCAACTCTAATTAGCGCTAATGAAGCCTCGCATCACCTGCGGCTCGTCGATCCCCTGCCAGGCATACCGTGAATCAGAGCAGTCTGCAGCTACCGAAGGGGTTTTTTGTTTTCTTGGTCCTCTGCTTGTTTGGTCGCAGGTTTATGACCTCACGGCCGTTCAGATCGCCGGCGGTCTGGTTGGAATGACTGCCGCCGGTAGTGTTGAAAACGCCTGAAAACAGCAAGAAATGTGTCACGAGAATCAATAAGTCATGCTAAATCTAAACTGAAATAAACATTAGCAGGGTTGTAATAAAAATAAATATAATATGCATCTGTGAGGTCATCAGTAACCATCAGATGGCATCAATGCTGAGAAAAAGGAGAAAAGTCCATAACGGAGCCTGTCTGGAAACTTTCAGATACTTGAAACACTCTCAGATACCGAAAGCACTTTTTGTTTATTGCTTGTACTGTGCTTCTTTCTTCCCCTTTATATTTGCTTGAAGCTACATTTGTTTTGATTTATTTATTATTTGTCATTACTTTAACAAATGTATTTGTTCATTTTGATTAACATAAGTGGGGTACTTTTTAAAGTCGGTAAACTAATTAATTAGTAATAATAAAAATGTAGATCAAGCATCGCTTTGGAATCATGATTCCAAGAGTGGAGATCAGATCGGATCATGCAAAGGCTAAATTAGTAGTATTAATTTCTTTAAAAAATTAAATCTTACCTATTTTATTGCTGGAGGTGTGAACAACCTCGGTCTCCTCTGCTGACTGCTGCTTGAGTCGTTGCAGATATTTATCAGCTAGATACTTAAAAACTACAACATAACAAAGATGAGTTATTTTACAGCTGAGCACAAATCCGTTTCATGAGCTGAAATGCTTTATCGCACACCTTCATAGACGTTGAGATCTTCTTTCACTGACGTCCGATAGAATCTTAACTTCAGCTTCTTAGCGAGACCTTCAGCCTCTTCACTGAAGCAACGACACAGAAGGATTTGCATTAGAGGATAATAATAACTTCATCATTTACTCACCCCCGTGTCATCCAAGATGTTCATGCCTTTCTTCAGTTGCAAAGAAATTAAGTTTTTTGAGGAAAACATTGCAGCTTCAAAGAGCTCTACACGATCCCAGCCGAGGAATAAGGGTCTTATCTAGCCAAACATTCGGTCATTTTCTTAAAAAGTGATGGAGTTTTTAAACGAAGTACAAAGACGAAGAACCTTTCCAATGAGATTACCTAATGTGTGAAGATGTGCATGTGCATTGCAGAGCTAGAGCAAGCCGAGCATTTGTGGTTAAAAGGTGTATAAATATAATTTTTTCCAGAAAATGACATTGTTTCTCTAGATAAGACCCTTATTCCTCGGCTGGGATCGTGTAGAGCTCTTTGAAGCTGCATGTTTGACCTTGAAATCGTTGGCCACCATTGAAGTCCACTATAAAGTCCTGGAATGTTTTCCTCAAAAAGAACTTAATTTCTTTGCGACTGAAGAAAGACATGAACATCTTGGATGACTTGGGAGTGAGTAAATGATCAGGATTGTTTAATTCTGGAAGTGGGCTTATCCTTCAACCACATCAATCTCTACAGTCGCTGATACTGTGCAACAACGATTCTTTTGTCTTACTTCTTGATAACCGTGTCGTCCAGCAGATCGATTTTGTTCTGCACCAGGACAGTGGGTATGTCCCCGACCTCCATCTCCACTTTCTCCCTCCAGCTGCTGATGGCCTCAAAGGACTCTCTGTCGGTGGTGGAGAAGACCAGCACACAGGCCTGAGCGCCTGCAGGACCAAACACGTGTCACAAACCCGCTCAAGCTCCCAGCCAAACACACATCCACAGCGTTTCTAACAGTCTCACCTCTGTAGTAGGCCTTGGTGATGGCATCAAACTCCTCCTGTCCTGCCGTGTCCCACAACATCAGCCTGATGTCCTCGCCATTAACTCTGAAACACATGCAAACAAATGGAAAACTGATGTATGCATCGGCCTAATATCTAATAGACTGCTGAAATGTATTAAAAACACAACAATTACGTGAAATAATTGGGTGAATCTCAAATAAAACCATTTTTGACATCTGTTGGGGCCACCTGACAGGTCACGCAGGCTTACAGCTGCAATTCACATCTGCTTTCATTCTCAGTTTGACTAAGCATTGAAACAAATAAAGCCACTGACAGCTCATTTGTTCCTCGTTTCGTTTTAAGTGTACAACCAGTAAACCGCACAGATTTTCTCTGGGCATTTACTGCCGATAACACGTCTCGCGGTATATTGGAAAGAGACTGTGATCCAGGAACTACTGCTAAAAAAGCAAGAGGATCTTCTTTCCCAAGGGCTTGCCTGATCTTCACCGCATGCTTTTTGTCATACTCCATATTTAAATGCAAACAGGAAGTTTGCTTGTTCTAAAGGGTTTTTTGTTATGCCTGGACAAACATGAGCCAGATTTACTGGCATTTATTTCTGTTTAAAGCTGTGAATGATTAGGGCTTTGTTTGACTGGAATACTGTACCTGTGGGTAGTAACGGATTACATGTAATCTGGATTATGTAAACAGATTCCAAAGATTAAGTACTTGTAATTATAGTATATCACATTGTAAATTCTCAGAATCAGATTTCAGTTACTTTTACATGGATTACATATTGTTCTGGACAGAAATATTTCAAACCTGGGAGACTTTGGGTGTGTCATTGTTGTTTCCTTGTTTATTAATGTTTATTCATGTGAGCCAAACTCCTTCAAATAAAATAGTTTAGTTAATAGTTCAATCATTTAGATTATCAACTCACTGCAGTTCTTACATTAAGGGCTGTTTGGGAAACCCTAGTGGAATGTTGATATGAAAAATGGAATTGACCTTTTTCCTGTTAGTAAGCATTGTGAGGTTTTTCTGTGGGCGGAGCTTAGGTGGAGGCTCCTGACCGCTTCACTAACGCTAGCTATGACGTCTGTTAGCTTGTTTTTTTAATAATAACTGGAGAAATTCTGATTTTACCTGCATATGTAAGGACACTCACTGTCCGGGACCACGATTGTTATTTGAAAAGTTTAACTTTAACAGACGAAACCAGATTGGCCGACCCGCACACACACTACTCAAAGGATGGACGATCTGATAGGATTCTCTCCGCTTGAGTGACTCACATCTAACCTGTATAGTAAAGACAAACTCACCGTGTGTCTAGTCCTGAAGATGTGTATAGATTTCACTTTCAGCAGGCAACTATTGTTACAGCTACATTATTATTCCAGCCACAATTACTCATAATGTATATACAATTACATATGATTAATCATATAAATGGTCAGTTTGTTGTTTTACACACATGCACACAAACTTGCTATTGTTGAGTTAAATCGAGTTATAAAGTCCGAAATACGAAATATAAAAAAAAAGTCTCAAAAAAAGAATTGTGAGACAAAATAGGTAACGTTAAATGTAAAATGTTATAGGTTTAAATAGTATTTGATGCTGTAACTGTAGGGCGAATATAATATGTTCCCAAATGAACTGCATATGAAAATATTATGTAGACCAATTGTTTAAATCAAATGTATGCTTTAAAAGTAGATTAATCATAGCAGGTTTCATTCATTAGTCTGTCCGTTTAAACGACTGCGTTTATCTTCAAATGGCGTTTTTGACGACAGTATTCTATAAAAATGATTTGCATTCTGATTCTGACATCCAAAGGCACAACAGTACATTTTCTCTCTTATTCTGTGGGTTTTTCCCGTTTCACTGCTTGTTACCGTGTGTTTCTGCCACCACGATGACCACGCAGCTGCGAGTGACGTTACTGTGACGTCTACATGAAATTGGTCTATACATTCTCTTTCTCTTGGCTTTTATTATATCTATATGGTATGCTTAATGGTAAGTTTAAAACAAGTTAGATAAATTGTTTTAAAAAAAGTTTTCATCAAGTATTCAGTAACAGACTAGAAACTGTAAGCAATCTACCCAGCAATGTACATGCTTCTATTCGTCTCTATAAAACATTATATGAAATAGAGATGGGCAGTACTTCCAAAATCTTACTATGACAATTATTAATCACAGTAAGAGTATGTGTCAAATGGGTCAGTCCATTTCAAGTGGCTCAGAATGTAAAGCTGGTTGCTTGACTTCTTATTTATTTACTTATGTATGCATGTATGTATTTCTTTATGAGTGACTCCCTTCATGTACCGGTATTTTTTTTGTATTGTACTGTCTTAATATGCCGCCCTCTTTGCGTCATGGCGCACAACTAATTTTGGTTATACGCATGTTTACGGAAACAATATCTCAAGCTCAGGATGCTCAGCTCAGCTCAGGACACAATGAAAAGAATAGCTCAGCCTGCCTAAATTCTGAATGGAGGAGCCATTTCCAAAGCTATTGTAAAGCAGCAGATACACACACACACACACACACACACACACACACACACACACGCCAGTGACCACATCTCACTCGATTTCTGTACTGATGTACAGAATAACTCAAATGTGCTTCACCAGACACTTTTTCCTTATCTTGCCTGGTTTATTCTGCTCTCCATTTTCATGTTGTTCTTGTCAGTAATGTAAATCAGTCCGGTCCACTAAATCTACTGCACTATGAACAGCATAGCAATATCTCTACAGGCCCTCCATTACTACCACAGACATCGCGTCAGATTTAGCAAGCTTTATTAGATTGTCTTGACACTGTTCTGCTGCGATCCATTACGCAGCGCTATATTTCCTGTCACAGGATGATTAAGAGTCACATTTTAGTCTGGTCTGCCAAAGGTCCAATCAAATCAAAGAAGGTGGGGTTTACTGTAAACGGAGACTGAATACAACAACTCACAGTATTTCTTTGTAAAAAAAAAAAAAAAAAGAAAAAAAAAGGCTATCATTTATTTGTTAATTCATAACTGAATGTGACAACAAAAAACATTAATAGAGCCGATTTGGTGTATTATGCATAAGCTAAGACAAGCACTGAATGTGTGCATATTTTAAAATAAAAAGTATTATTTGCAAATAGTTCAAATTGATTCTTTACAATAAAATTATTTTTTACTCTTCTTCTTTATTTCCTTAAATCCGTTAATTATTTGATTCAGCATTGCCTAGCGGCTTAAAATGTTTTGATTGACAGCCAGAGATTTAAAAAATATATATATTTGTAAATCTGTAAAGGGAAGGCCAAAGTTGCATCGTGGGATACATAACATACCCCATGTGGTGTTCTCTGCTTCTATACTACACTCTGCACAAATGCAGTAGATCCTTCTAGTATCTGACACAGAAAGTTTGCAAAAATACTTTGCATTATTATGACGGCATGCTATCCCAAACATCATCTTGGATTATTCAGTTTCTAAAGAAATGGTTTTCTTCATACAGCTAAAGGAGGCAAAAATGGTATTTTAATGCAGCCAGCCTTAATGCGTTCCATCTGCAAATGACTGCCGAGTAATAATGTTCAAACATAGAAACCAAAGAGTGCAGACAAAAGAAAACCCATAAAAGCATTTCAAAGCGACCTGACTGAAGCGTAAAAGCATGCTTACATGATCTGTCTCTCCAGAAAGTCAACGCCGATGGTCTTCTTGTAGTCCTTGGTGAAGATGCCCTTGCAGTATCGCTGGATCATACTGGACTTCCCGACCGCTCCGTTCCCCACCACCACCACCTTGATGGCCACTTCCATGTCCTCCTCCAGCATGGCTGCGATGCTCCTGCGCTTTCACCTCACTTCGGCCCGGCTTAGTGCTGCTCTGGGATCTTCTCAACTCTAGCCTGTTTTAGGAGAGCATGACAGACCAGTCATATAATCCCACACATGATGACACATCAGCACATTTTCACCAGCTTTGCTGACAGGATGCAAAACAATGACTTCATTGTCGATTCCTGCATCATGAGTAGACATGACCTTTGACCTATTAGTCTCTGAGTGTTTTGGGTCCGTTTCCATTGCGTAAGAGCCTGCGGTGGCTCTGGGTTGTGACTTCCCACTTCATGATGCATCTTGCATGGTCAATTTATTTATTTGCATTGAAACTTTAATTTTGTAACAAATAAGGCCATTTGTCTCCTAATTCTTTGTAATGCATCTAGACTTTACATTTTAAAAGTCTCTGACTTTGAATTTCTATTATTCTGAATGGTGACCATGAGTTATATAATGTGAAGATGCATCATTTAAATCAGCTTACGCTGAAGGAAGTACAACAAATACTACCATAACGATACTAGATTTGAATTATATATTAAATATCAAAAAGTTATTTATTTTTTAGTAATGAGAATTTGGGAGAACATGTGAATTTCTTTTCTTGACAGTTAAACACAAGGAAACAAGAAATATTCCTTTTGTAAAAGCAAAGTGGAAGTTCTCTCTCTCTTTTGGTTTTGGGGTGAAATATAAGCAGTCATGTTTTTGACAGGTCTCATGAGATTCAGCCATAAAGGCCCAGCTTTTACCCTCAAAATAACCTGGTTGCAGATCAACACTGCATTCAGCTATTATAACAATGGAAACTGGGTACATTTGCTAGAACTGCTGTTAATACAGTCACAGTAATAAACAGGAAAACAATAGTGTTAATCTGGCCAAATTCACTTATGAAACAAATTCAATTTTAGCTGTAAAGCAGCTCTACAGAAGATAATAGTGCCAGTATGCAGCTCAACTGAGTTCAATAACAGAGCGAATGTTGCAAACGTCATTAGTTTTGAAGTGAACTCAGCTCATCTCTACAGCAGCTCCTGTCAGTTCAGAGTCTGATTCAGTTCAACTCAATAACTGCACGGTTCACCAGAGTGGAAACAAGTTCATTTCAGATACAAGCAGCTCTACAGAAGATGACAGTTTTGTCTGCAGCAGGAGTCTTGAACATGAACACAAGAATGCTGGATAGATAGCAGCGTGACAGTAGCGCTTACATATTAGGTTACATTACGAGGCCTCCCGCGTTTCTGCTGGGTAACTAAATACAGCAGCCAACCTGAGACAACAATAACACGCAGAATCTGCACAGGATCAGCCTCAATAAACCTGATGGCCTTATATAGCTCAAATTTGATTCAAACCCACATCAGATCTTTCCAATTACGTTCTTAATGGGATTTAATTCCTTAATGTTTCAATGCATTAATACTTTTAATGCAATACTTTTAAAATCATATACATATGTTCATCATTTAACATTTTATTTATTTAATTTGACTTCTACATTTATAGATCAACGTAAACCAAACAGATTAAATATGTTAAGAAAGCACTGAGAAGATTAGATTTGGTTCTCTGGTTCTCTCTTGACAGGTGTTTATGAGGTCTGGCTGTCTGAAGGACCGACTGCGTTACTGCCATGCCATGGCACTGAGATCCACGTAACCAAGGAAGTCTGTGTGATATACGGAGCGCAGTCTCTCAGTGGGGCTATATTCAGATGAGGATCCCTACAAGACAAATGTGCAAAACTCTCTCGGAGCACCAAAACTTCAAAGAAGCCCATCTGCCTGTTTAAAGCAGCTGTACACATCACACAACCTCTCACAGGATTGCAGTCGGTCTGTTTAAGAGATCTTCTATACTTTGCTTATTACACTAGCAAAAAAATACGGTTACACGTTAGTTTAAGGTCTCCTTGTTACAGTGCAATTATACATTTAAGTATTAAATCATTAATTAACTACATGTACTGACTATATGGTTAGGAATAGGATTAGGGTTTGTTTAGTGTCACTTGTATGTAATTATGTATGATTTATTGTTATTATAATAGTAACTACATGCAACGTGTAACAAGGACACCGTAAAATCATAATGGAGGGTATAAGTGTCACGGTGCACACACGAGGGAGGAACCAGGAACACGCAGACGAGGATATAAACTCAAATAACACTTTACTGACATCAAGGCAGGGCAAGACAAGGCAAGGCTGGGTAAGACACAGACATCCAACACCGGGGATAACGAGTAGACCAGACAAATTGTAACTCAACAGACAGGACTAATATACACAGGTAAATCATAGCTAATGAGACAAACAAGGCTGGACAAGAATGAACTACTAATGACATGACAGGAAACAAACCAAATAAGGGCACAAGAGGCAGGAACACATGACACACACACAACAGTTCCCTTACAATAAGGTTTAGACATCAAAGTACCATGGTACCATCAAGATCTATCACCATACTCTTCGTAAGGGTCTTTGCTATTGCCAAAAGTACAGTTTACCAAATTCATTTAGATGCTACTCCAGGTTACTTAAAAAAAAACCAAAGGAGCCATCATATTTTTTAGAGGTAGTTCAATCCAAGTTCTTGTGAGATAAATATTAAAACAATGTAGTAACTTGCGTAAGGTTAGGGTTTGGTTCAGTTGGTGGGTAAGGTAATTGATGCGCAGTTGTTTTTACAACAATAAGATGTAATGTGTAAGGGAAGTGGTGTGTGGCCAAGTTCGGTGACCCATACTCTGAATGTGTGCTCTGCATTTAACCCATCCAAGTGTACACTCAGTAGTGAACATACACCCAGAGCAGTGGGCAGCCAAGGGTCTCACCTCAATCTGGTCTTGAGGGTGGAGAGAGTGTTGGTTATTCACTCCCCCCCCACCTACAATCCCTGCCGGACCTGAGACTCAAACCCACGACCTTCAGGTTACAAGTCCAGCTCTCTACCCATTAGGCCACGACTGCCCCGACAAAGACACTGTAAAAGTGTTACCGAGAACAATACTGTGATATTAGTTATTTGTGATACTTTGTTACACAGACGTGATTACCGTGATGTGTATCTGATACTTCGAATAATAGCATGGTACTATAAGAGCTGTTGTTAATCTCACCTGCATGCGCGTGTTACCAGGTTACATTGTTTCCTCTCTGAAGACCCGACTCGGGAATAATCACGAACACGGACTGTCCAGAGGATCCAAACACACAGCTCTAGTGATGTATCAGTCCAAACACATCTGCTGAATGTAAATATAAGCCAGCAGCAGCTGTATGGAGCGAGCTTTCTTGCGTTTACACAGTTTATCAAAGGAGTGGCCTCCTCCTCCTTTACTGCACTCTCTCCCTCTCTCTCCGTCTCTCTCTGTCTCTTTCTCTCTGTCTCTTACACAGACTAACAATCCTGCTTGGATGCTCCAGAGTCAAACGGGCTCCGAGGACGCAGATGTCCGCAGATACAGCAGAGTCTTAAGGCGCTTCGGGTGATTCGAGACTGCGCGTCTGATGCGCGGAGACCACCAAACACCAAACACCCTTTCAAAATAAAAGCCTGTCTTGACTTCTCAGAACTTCAGCACAGCTGGAACAATGCACAGTGAGAGATCAGTCAGCACAAAGAAGAGCTGTTCCCATAAGAAAACATGGCAGATTTCAAATTGCATATATGCTGGGCTGTTCAGGGTCAATGATGGAAAAACAGTAAGAAATGTTTAGCACACTTTGATTCATCAACAGCTTCAGACATGTGATGCCTCATCCAACTAGGATGTATCGCAGCTATCTCTTATATATATATATATATATATATATATATATATATATATATATATATATATATATATATTACCATGTTAAGAAAATTGTATCATCAAAATGACAAAATTGCATTTTTAGGGAGTCACATATACACTGCTAAAAAAAAATTAAAGGAACTAATACAAGGACTGGGTAATGTGTTAGGAACGAAAGGATGCCACATCGTTAGATGGAAATGAAAATGATCAACCTACAGAGGGCTGAATTCAAAGACACCCCGGAAATCAAAGTGAAAAAATGATGCAGCAGGCTAGTCCATTTTGCTGAAATTTCATTGCAGCAACTCAAAATGGTTCTCAGTAGTTTGTATGGCCCCCACGTGCTTGCATGCATGCCTGACAACGTTGGGTCGTGCTCCTAATGAGACAACGGATGATGTCCTGGGGCATTTCCTCCCAGATCAGGACCAGGGCATCACTGAGCTCCTGCACAGTCTGAGGTGTAACCTGGCGGCGTCAGACAATGTCCCAGAGGTGTTCTATTGGATTTAGGTCAGGTGAGCGTGGGGGCCATTCAATAGTATCAATTTCCACCAAAGCAGCTGAAACTGATTAACAACCCCCTCTGCTACTTAACTGACCAGATCAATATCCCAGAAATTTAACTGACTGGATGCTATACTCTGATTAAAAAGTGTTCCTTTAATTTTTTGGAGCAGTGTATAATGGTCTCTCAGCCAATGCAATACAGAACAATTCAATATGAGGAACAACCAGCTATGCTCAATTCGTTGTCTAAAATCGCACTGCTGTTTGATATTTGAATGTTTTATTGGAGAAAGTTCAAACAAGTAATGCGTTCTTAACGTTAACGTAATGAAGCAGCCAATCAATACATTTACTGTGATTAAAAATGTCTTACAACTTAAAATAGAAAAGCACATGAACATTAAACAGACATTATATACAGAGATTTTTTTTTTTTAAATCCATTAGAAAAGAAAAAAATAGTGCAAAGTGCAGAGACTTGACACACATGCATACAATCATCAAACTCATCAAATTTAACTGGTAAAATATAGCACCTGCAAGAGCAAGACCATGAGTGCAATTTCCTGGAAATACTCATACTGATCAAATGTACTGTAAATGAGAATACTTTGTACGATTAGTAAATCATGGGATTGTTATTTTGTGGCCCCAAGCTAATTTTGTAATTGAGGGAGCCTTCTTTACGGTCACCTTTTCTAGTCAGTGTAGTAGACTATCCTATATTCCTGAAAAGTGTTTGGCAGATATTTACAGTATAGTGTTATCACGGCAAACACTTTACAAATGTAACAAACCACTGCCTAGAAGTGTGCATATAGTGACAATCAAGTGATATATTCAGCTTGGCGAAGTTCTCCAATGTGAAAGTTACAGCAGCTGAAATTCTCATTGGTTAACAGATGCCAACATTAGAGTGCATTTCGGTAAAAATGATCATTTTCATATAAATTTCACATCAGTTAATTAATTCACATAACTTTCTAAAGTGGCATAATCACTACACTAAGAAAAGTCTGTAAAAAATACTGCCCAATGCACGGGAAATGGGTGTTAATTGGCTTTGTTATTATTATTAAATTTTTTTACACTTTTCTATTACTTTTTTACTACTGTGTAGATGCCCTTAATATTTTGACCTGCTCTTTTGTTGTTTTTACTTGTTTGCTTCGCTAATACAGGTTAGTGGGAAGCTCACCATGGCATTGTGAGATCCAGACGTCACTGCCTGCATTGTACACAGCTTTGATTGTAATGGGTGAGATGTAGTTTTGTCACAGTGCACGCAACACAAGCCTGCTGATCAGTGTGGGAAATTGTTAATGGACCAAAAATGATTACAATGACTTGGTGTGAACAGGCCATCTTTCCACAAGAAATGCAAACACTTTCCAGTGTCATTCTTACACACGCTCAGACCTAAAGCACTGGTGGTCGAGGGCCGTATCCCTCAGTAATGTCCCCTGGACTCATCTCCTGCAGGACTTTGGGACTGTTGTAGTCAGACGACGTGCCAAAGCCTTCAGAGTCTTCAAAATCCATGTCCTCTGCTGAAACCTCAAGGAGATCCACTACGGTGTCATCAAGTGTTGAGACTGTTTTGCAGTCTTCCTCAGTCGGGGAACTGGGGGGTCCATGTGATGTCACTGGAGAAATGTCTGTCAGCTCAGGTGTGGAATAAATTATTGCAGGAGTTTTTCCGTGAAAAATGTCCCACTGCATATGGAAAGGAGCAAAGCGGTCTTGGTACTGCTAGGAGTCAACAGCATAACGTATGAATAACAAAAAACTCCTTAAGGAACAGTTCTAGAATTATGAAGAAAAAAAACACAAAAGACACATACCAAACTTGGAGGCGTTTTGGGGATTTCGAACAGCTTCCTCCAGCGCAGCCACACAAAGCCAATGATAATGAAGAGCACAATGATGCCTCCGCCTAGCAGAGCTGCGATTAGTCCTGTTTTGTCTACAGAAAAGTCAAGAACAATTGAATGAAGTGTCTACTCTAGTACTCACAAATAATAATGACTTTAAGGTAAAGATAAAGTTCAGAAAAAATATTTATGAATTAAAAATGTTTTTAGCAACCGCCTTGGATTGGCTTGTTGCAGCAAGTTTGTTACAATGTTTAGCGTCTTAATACAGAAGGCGCTAAAATTTGGCAAAACAATGTATTTTTGGAATCAGTATACTCTTAATCATATTTCAGTAGTATACATTACATAAAAATAAAGTAATAGCAATAATAAACAGATTGCTGTTCTGTCTGGTTTAGCTTGTGGCACAGAAATGCCTCACGGTTAGGGTCTCGTGGAATTAAACTGTTTAAGCGACAGCTCCACAGATCTCTCTGGTGGACGATTTTTTCACCCCTTTCTCATGTAGTGGACTATACGACATTGAGTGTATAGGGAATAGTCAGCGAGGGGACGGCAGTGATTTCAAACACAGCTCATCGAACAAGAGCTCTCACATGGGCTCATTGTTTAGCATCATGATGGACACACTGCCTTCACTTAATAGCATGATAAGAAAAATTAAGACAACTGATAATGCTTTTACCAGTCTCAGGCGTCTGCTGAGGGACACAAACGTTTCTGTAGGTGTATGAAGGGATACCAGCAATCTTCCCTTCAAGCTTCAGCTCAACACACTGTCCAGCAACGCTTTGGTTAAAGTGGATTTCTGCAGTGCACAGTTCCTTCTCCACAAAACATGCGTATAAAACCTTTTGCTGTGGAAGGAGAAAAGAACAGAGTGATTTTAACAATTCAACATCCTAGCATGACTAACATTTAAAGAAGGACAATGAGGAGACTGTGCGATTGCTTTTCCAACCTCCTCATGTGTGATTGCGTACAAAAATTCTTCATTCAGTATGTCTTGCTTATGAAGCATGAAAGGGTGCTGAAAGGACGCCTTAATCACATCTTTGTGGACCGATGTATTTACAGCTGGAAAGTCCAAAGAGCCTGGAAAAGCAAAAGCTGATATTACATTAAGAAAGTCAAAACAACAAGAAAAAATAAAATAAAATAAAATAAAGTCACCTGGGAAGAGACTAAAGCAAATTAATTCCAACACTAAAACTCAAATATCCAAATAGATTTGCATTTCCTGAAGGAAACAGCAGCAGTGCTTGCAAGGCAGCAGAATGAGAGGTAAAGTTTTAGTGAAGCTCATTTTCTTTGGTTCTGGCTAATTGAAATGCTGCTGTATAGGCCCTGAGTATACTTGGTTTTTGTATGTGTATGCTAGCGTGTAACACATAGCCTTTCAAAGTATACTCCATTTGATAGCATGCACGAACACAGGCAGTCCATCATCTTTGTCCAGCGTCTGCTCTATTTCTCTCCAGAAGTTATGAGCAATAAAAAATATCTTTGTATTCCTGTAAACTACACCTCATAACCTCCTCAAGCATCTGTTGTTGTTGCAGTCTCTGCTATTTTGTTGTTCCATCCTTGTCCAGTGTCTGCGCTGTTTCTCCAGAAGTTGTGACCGATAAAATGTCTTTGTACTCTTTTAAACTAAAAGTGGCTGCTATCTTCTAACACCCTCACACAAGCGCGTGTCAGTGTAGTTGTTGCAGTCTCTGCTGTTTTTCCATCTCCTTAGTTTCATTCTCTACTGTGAAACAGCGGCTCGGGTCAACTGATTAGTGCAAAACCAAGTCAATGTGCATGTGTGACCTGCGCTTACAAAGTTACAGAAATCGGGTGACAAAATTAGCATCACACACACTGTACGCAGACCCTCGCGTATGCTTAAAAACTGAAGTATGCTTTGGCCGAAAGGCTAATTAAATGTTTGAATTGAGTCTGTACACTAAATGGTTTGGGCTGAATGAACCGCAAATGTTTTATAGGAAGCAAGCCCTAAAATATCTGAGAAATAATAATAGTGTTTCATCATCAAGAGTGTCTTGCAAACACTGTAATAAACAGTATTACTGTATCCATATGATTTAGTTATATTCAGATAACTTACATTTATATTTATGTGTGTTCACATTAAAATAGTCTTTGCTGTAGGTGAATCTAATGAAGACGCTTTCTGATTTCTCTTGCCCATCATGTGCCGTCACCAACACAAAGTAATCATCCCCCACATCTCTGCTGTAGCTGCTGATATCAAGGTGCGTCTGAGAGGTGTCAACTGTTTGGGAAGCACTAGAGATAAATGGGAGAGAATGATTAAGGAATGTGATTGTGATTAAGTAATGTCACATTTTCTGAAATAGTTTTTTTTTTCTTGATCCGTTGCTTTTGACACACACATACCTTTCATAAGGTTTGACCATTACGCCAAACTTCGTCTGTTCAGTTGGGTTACTGTAGTTCCAATAGAGGACATTCACAAAGTTGTGACAAACAACGCTGACGTTTGTTGGAGAAGGAACTGTAGAGAAAAAACAAGTTTATTAGTCTATTATACAAACTCAAAGCTCATGAGAACAACAAGACCTTTCAATATTGCTCAACAGCTACTGAAATGCTGAGTTATTCTTAAAACGGATGTCATTTTCTTCAGAGATGTCACAATCTTGGACTAGATTTTGAGGTTTGCTCAAACACAATCACTGAATTTTGGACACACACAACTGAATCGTATTATCCAAATATAAATGTTTAAAATGAGAGTGGAAAACAAATATAACATTTATTTTTATATATTTCAGCAAGGGGAGAAACCCCGTAATTCTCATACTTCCATTTGTGTTATTCGATTGTTTGACTTGTAATGTATAATCTGAGACTAACCTCTTTGTGAGTCACAGTACTTTAAAAAACAGACCTTCGATAAATGCATACAAATAAATGCAATTAAAAAGTGTTTTTGGATGACCAACCATCATAACAGCCTGCTATTTCAGGTCACTCTGAACTCAGGAAGTGGCTGATAGCATGTGACATCACAGGAAATGCAGGTCTTACTCAATATAAAGGAAAAAAACATTCAGATTTGTGGTGGATTAGGGTCTAAATCTATTCTCTGGTTTCACAGACAAGGCTTAAGCCTAGTCCTAGACTAAAATGTAAATCTGAGCTGTTTCAACTGAAACAAACTTGCACTGACTGACCTTAAAACATGTCAGTGCCTTTGTTTTGTCTTAAGATGCACACCAGTAATGATTTTTTCTTAAAAAAAAAAAAAAAGAGTGAAGTGACATACTGCTAAGTATGGTGACCCATACTCGGAATTCGTGCTCTGCATTTAACCCATCCAACGTGCACACACACAGCAGTGAACACACACACACACACACACACACACAGCAGTGAACACACACACACACACACACACACACAGCAGTGAACACACACACACACACACACAGCAGTGAACACACACACACACACACACACAGCAGTGAACACACACAGCAGTGAACACACACACAGCAGTGAACACACACACACCGTGAACACACACCCGGAGCAGTGGGTAGTCATTTATGCTGCGGCGCCCGGGGAGCAGTTGGGGGTTCGGTGTCTTGCTCAAGGGCACCTCAGTCGTGGTATTGAGGGTGGAGAGAGCGCTGGACATTCACTCCCCCCACCTACAATTCCTGCCGGCCCGAGACTCGACCCCACAACCTTTGGATTACGAGTCCGACTCTCTAACCATTAGGCCACGACCGGTTTCTAAGGCATGTTTATAAAAACTACTTAAATGTCCTAATTGAACAATGGCCTAATCCTGGTTTAGGCTAAGGCCGGCCTATGAAACCGGGCCTATATGTGTGTGTGTGTGTGTGTGTGTGTGTGCGTGTGTGTGTGAACAACAGAGAATGATTTCAAAACACTGATTAAGGGATTTGTTTAACCATGTTCATGGAATTTAATGTTGTAAAATATAGACATATATTGGTATGCATTTCTACTTTGGTACATATAAAATGCAAAAAAAACAATAGGGGAAGGTTTTTACTGTACTGGGTGTCTATGTCGGTTATGATTATGATTACTAATTGTGGAAAATAAGAAACAAAATTAACCTTTTAAATTAAGCCACTGCAGCCATCAGAGCAGACAAAAAAATTATTTTACATCTTTAATAATGGCCCTTACTGGGACTTTTTATTTATTAGTGTTAGACTGTAAAATGTTATACCCCACAAGCACAAAAAACGTCTCCGGTGAGTAGGGAACGAGACGCTGCGTCCTCTAGGGATCGCTATGGGGAACGTCTCGGCGTGACCGGTGTCTTGAAGCATATATCTAATCACGACAATAACATTGGCCGGCGACAGCCTATGACGTTACTACCTGCGCAGCCACAGTATAAAGGGGCGCCGGGAAAATACGTCATTCACTTCTTCGTCTGAAGCTTGCGTCCGAAGCATGGCAACGAACCTAGAGGACGCAGTGTCTCGTTCCCTACTCTCAGGGAACCAACAGGGAGGCAGCAAGCGACCAACTTCCTGGTGTCACTGCCACAGAGCTCATAAAGAACCTCCCGCAGTGAGGTTTTGGAGCACTGCCATGTTCAGAGCGGCGCTCTCATCCCTCGGGCTGAGGCGGTCCTTACGAAGGACTAGCTAGCTCTCGCAATGAGGGGAGCACACCCTAGCTCGACCAGAAGGCAGTGCCAGAATAAAAGGACAGTCCAGCAGCACCCAAAGGGAGACTGTCATCTGTTAGTAGGTGAACGTAGTCCTACGCTCTCCATCTTGATAGAGAGCATAGACCAACGGGTTAGCCAAAAACCATACACGTCTGAAGAGCTATCGCTCCTCAGAGCTAAAGCACTCAGGAAGGGTTTCCGTAGAAACACCTCTCACTCGTACCTCCGGGAAAGCAGTGTACTCAAGCCCACTCCACGGAGGGGCGATTCACTGGTTCGACCGTAAGGACAGTGTGACTCAAATCTCAGGAAGCCTCTCGATGCGAGACACGAGTAGTGCTTCCTGGCTGGGGCAGCTTCTCGAAGCAAACACCCAGCCAGGAGCTCAGGGAACACATCATGAAGCAATAATCTCCGAAAAAGGCTCAGCCTGAATGGAGGACCCGCAAGTCCTGGGTTGCAGCGCTATACTGGGATCTGAAGGCCAAGGAGGCTCCCGCAGAAGCCTAGCGACTTGGCTGCATGATCCAGCAAGCATGAGGCCGAAGATGTAGGCCATCATCCAGGCTGGATCTAGTACTGACAGGTGAGACCATATCCACAGGATCGAGAGGGCTCCCGGAGTGCAGTATAATGTGGTTAGAACATGTTATAAATCATCTGTCCAATAACTGCAGATAGATACGCACATCATAATTCCTTACTGATAGGGAAATTACTGATAGGGAAGATTTCCCGCACATTGTGTTTGCTGCTATGATACATGTTTACTGACCAGCCAATAAAAATGCGACATGAAATCAACGCGACATGGCACTAAAACATAAAACTATTTACCCGTTTCGCCTCTTCAACTTTTTTTCAGCACACATAAAAATACAACTGCTAAAGTGTGATTCATCATGCTCTTTTTGTTTGCCACTAGCACATGCTGATGACGTTTTATTCTTCTATAGAAACGTATTTAAACGTATTTAAATACCTTTGAAAAAAACAAACAAATGTATTTTGTATTTAAATACTTTTAATCTTAGTATTTTTGTATTTTTGTATTTTCAAAATACATTAAATACTTTTTGCCAGTCAACCTCTTTATTAGATTTCTGATTTCCTGTAACAACTAGTTCAGACATGCCACTTTCATTCATGTGAGCTGCAGCTGTATGACTCCATCTAGAATTGGGGAATGACATTTTCTGGTTTCCTGTAAGGAAATAAGGAATAATACTGACTTCATGTGCTATCAAAATGTCCTACTTCCAATTTCAGAAGTCCTGGTCACAAGCTTGTCGCATTCAAGTGCTTTGCTGTTGGACTGAATAGGAATCGTGGAGGACGCCAGGTTTTCTGGGAAAATCTTATGGAATCTTCTTTTTTTAAGATAAATCTTATTGAAGCCAAAATTGTAGATATTTAAGATATTTCATTTTGAATAAAATGTAGCATCCCATTGTTGACAACTATGTAAACATTCACAGTGCTATCTTTACAGTTAGCTTGTTGATGATTCTGGATTTTCAGTCAAATATGCTGTGCATAAAACAGAAATGGTTATTGCACTACTATGTGCATGACTTTAACATGAAAAAAAGGTGATCTTGCTTTTGTTGGAAAAAAAAAGCAAACCCTTCCCAGTGAGGAGCGTCTCGCTGCAGCCCACAAGATCCAGGGTGCGTGGTTGGATCCAGATCCAACTCCTCCAACCTTACATATACCTAAACCTACCCATCTCCACCCCCTAGATGTGGATCGAACCACGCCCTCTGGATCTTGAGGGCTGCAGCGAGTCCTACTTGTTCCCAGCAGCAACTGTTTCCCTCTCCACCATGTTTAAAGTTTATGGCCTGCACAACCCAGAAACTTGGGTATAACAATTATAGTTTTATTTTTTTGGGGGGGTTAGATTTTGAGCTAATCAAATGTGTTCATTAAACCCTGTTTGGATGGTTAAAGACTGCCTATACCTATACACACACTGTTGCTTTGTTTGATTATTGATTAAGATATCAAGCCGAGAGTGACAGAGTAACTCCTCCATGTACACTGTCAAAACAAGGTTTAAGGCCACACTGATTTGCAGCTGTAACCACGTGTGATCAGTGATGTTTTCACATCTACTCAGTGGTTTTCCTGTAATGCAAGTGTGAAAATAAAACCAAAGACTTCATACCACGTTCAAGAACCCATACTGTACTTTAAATAAACAACTCAAAACTGGGCCAGAGCATTTCAATGTATTGCTGGCTGAACACAACAAGAATAGAGAAAGAAAACGTAAGAGAAAGACATAAAGGAATGAAAAGAACAACAGGAAGGAAGTGAAAGTGCAAAAGAGAAATGAGAGAGGGTTTAACACACAACACAGAAGAAGAAAAACATAAAACCATATGAACAAGATTCAGAAATCTAGACCCAAACATTCCTTCATTATAGAGACACACTGCAAACTGATACGAATGACTTCAATAGAGATACGACACCTGCTAAAGAGAGTGAGACTCTAGCTGGAAGCCATGTGCTGATCTACCATTAGAGCAAGAGAAATGAAGATCCTGCGAGTAAAATGTCATTGTTAAGTTATATAATACTTAACAGATCATTTTATCTTCAGACACAAAAATAAATAGAAATATTAAGGTTTTTATCATATACATATCGTAATGTAGCCTATATCTGTTAAGCATAAAGTTAATGACATAAAACTACCTGCCTTTATTTATAAAAAAAAAAACCTTGTATATGTGTTAACATAAATAAAACATGCTTTACTGTAGATGCGATAACCAACAGTGACTCCACTACTGACAGATGATAAATGAACATAAAAGAAAAATTAAAGCAAAAAACAGAACAAAATGTGTAACTCAAATGTTTTATGAGGCAATTCAAATTATGTAAATAGTAACAATAATAATAAATTATTAACAATACAGAGTAATCTAAGTGTATTGTGAAGTCATTTTGAGGCGTGGTTTTCTGTCCGAGCTGATGATCTCACCGTCTAGACAACCTTATTGACTGATGGGTCGCTCCTTAAGATTGTGTGTAACGGTTCTTCAATTAAATGCATTTTCCTACAGAAGCACATATCCTCGCTTATCTCTCTGGGATAATTGATTTTGACTGTCAGTCGTAGCATTCGGCTGACAGATATGCCCTAATATTCTGTAATATGCTTTATATCAGACCGCTCATTCTGATAACTGGACTGGCCCAACTACCACAAACTCAGTCTCATTTCTGCCACCGTCTTGGGCCTCAGTCATTAATCATATAGTGAACTTCACCTCAGAGTATTATTACTTTTTTCTTTACTTATTTGTTTGTATGTTGTTGTTGTGGAAGCTTTAGGATAATATACCCCTCAGCACTGCACATTTAGTTTGTCTCCCTATATCGGACGCACCCACTGCAGGTCTTGCAGTCTCCACTAACGAGCTGATGAGCTGATGAGCTGATGAGGGAGACATACATAGTGTGCAGGGCTGGGCAGGGCCAGATTATGCATAGGCGTTCTAGTAGGCACGATGAAAAGAGATATAATTATTTATTTTTTTAAACTATGGGCTATCTACAACAGTAACGAACCAAAACCCCAGAAGACAAATATAACAAACAATAGGGTAAAAATGACAAACTATTTCCATGTTATCCATCTTTACACACACTCAATCTCCCTCCTCTCTGGTTGTGACTCCAGGCCATTAAAATTAGGCCTATTAGAGAAATAATGCACTCCTGAAGAGGCAATATGGCCACAATAACGGAGCCTATTAATGGAACGGTCCTCTGTTCTCAAAGAAAGAAATACATTAAATCTTTATTGACTGAACATAGAACACACTGTAATGGTTTCCACTGATTACCAAATATTTTTGTTTGCTGGGGTGGTAATAGATATTAATAGGGAAGGGGGCCCAAAAATGTTGTAATTTCAGACGCATCTGGAACGTCATATCATTAATATTACCTAACAAGTTAAAGTAAAGACTTTAGAAATCTCAAGGACGCGCATTTAGATGTGCGCGATGAGAAGCGCAGCCCGGTTAGAACATCTCTCAGGTACTGCACCCGATTCAAGACAGCAGTCCAAAACAGTTCACATAAAAGCCCACTTCAGGAATGAACAAAGATGAGTTTGAAGTGGTGTTTGTTTGACAAAACAGAGCAAACGGAAAGAGAGCGCGATCTATTATTAGTTCCCTATTTAAAGCATACGGACAGAAAGACAAACGTTGTGCGGAAATATACAGGATAAAGTCATGAACATCAACAATAATTTGGGTAAATAAATTTTGGTAAACGATGTAAGTGTGGTGCAGCAGGATTTGGAACAGCACCCTGAGTCGCCGCGGACAGTCTTTAACTTTAAATTAATGATTCAATTAATATTAAAATAAAGTGATGTGTGATGAAGACACCCAGCGCTCTGATGCTGATGTTGTTGGGTTTATGTCCCCACCAATGTCGAAAGCAAACCTACACCCTTGGTATTTAGCAAAACAAAGCACACACCACCCAGAAACGCTGTAAATCATGGTCATTTTTGGTAGGTTACTGTAATATGATGATGTAAATAATCCCTTGTTTGTTCTGCTAGAACTCTGCTCTTTAACATTTAATTTAACAACAACAACAAAAAAGAGGAACATATTTGCTACATTACAAACGAAGTCAACAAAACCAAAAATGAAGGGGAAACTTGAAATATTAGCACACAGTCAAACACTTGCTCGCTCCTATAGTACAAGTTTCTTTTTTCTTTTAACATCGAAAGTCTTTTATACAACTAAATGAGAACTAGTTTGAATTTCAAGGGATGTAATTGTAGACTTAACTTAAAAAACAAACTAGACGATAAAATAGCCTATAATAGCATATTCTCTACAGATATAGCTTTAAGATTAGAGTTATTTCCAGGCAGGGATATCATAATTGTAAAACGTGCTTATATTTGCAGAATTTCTATAATCCTACCAGGAAACCATCAGCATCCACGAATTTAAATAATACAAAAGCAGCGATTTTATAACAATATACTGTTTAAGTTATTTATTTTAATATTACGTGAACGCATGCTGCATATCTCTTATATGCTCACAAAAGGACAGATAAAAAGATACAACAGTATAATACACCGATGCGCCACCGTTAGCACGAGAGACTTCAGCAGAATGATACTCACCAAAACCAAAGACACCTGGAAACAGTAAGGCGTAAAACACACCAAACTGCACTACAGGATCCTTCGACATTGTCACAACTGTTTTATGCCATCAGATGAGTTTCCTAAAGCCAGACAGCATTTCCTGAGAGATCTGTGTGCTCGTCTCTCAGCGCGCTGGAGCAGATCTGACAGGGTTGCCAAATATTCCAAGCATTGCGCCCGACACAGCCTGACGGGGCGTATTAACAGTTTTAATACAAAAAGAAAAATGATTAGTAATAATTTTTCTGATTGGCTAAGCCCTCCATATAAACAATAAAAACATATACAGACACTTGTGCTCCTAATTTAAAAAAATAAAAATATATTTTATATATAACTTTATATTTAAATTAAAACATTAATTTCAATTAGAATAATAAGACAATCAGGAAGAATGAGCTACCAATCAAATAAAATCAGTATCAACAAAATTCATATTTGCACTACAAAGGTGGCACAGAACAGCACAAAAGTGGCATTTAGGTATATACTGACTGTTTAACGAGGCTCGGAGGTGGCATGAATGCATTTAAATTCATAATGACAACATTAGGAGATTAATGTTATAAATAAGTATATTAAATAAAATTAAGTTTTGAATGTAGAAAATAATAAGTGATTTAAATAACAGAAATTACACTTTAAAAAAATGAAACTAAAACCACCAGTAGGTGGCGGCAAGTCACTGCAACCCAGAGTTTTTTTTTGGTATTGGCCATTTCCACATGCATATTAATTTAAGAGCAGTGGCGGCTGCTGGTCTTTCAAAGAGGGGAAGCTCATTTTCAGCCTACATCATAAAAATTGTCCATTTATTTATATGTAAATTCTGCCCTACGTTCCTTTTCAAGAAAATGCTCTGTGACCCTGTCGTACCAACTAGGCATCTTTTCCAGTGACTTGACCAGTGTCCTCTCAATGGCCAGCAGAGCTAGGCTGCTTAAACGGCCTTGGCCCATTGTGTTACGGGTGTAGGACTTGAGTCGCTTTAAACAGGAGAAGCTCCTTTCTACACCTGCAGATGTAGCTCCAATTGTTGCCACTAACGAGAACAGTTTGTAAAGCTGAGGCATTGCATTGTCCAACTCCATGTCTTTAACCCTCTGGGGTCTGAGGGTGTTTTGGGGGCCTGGAGAAGTTTTGACATGCCCTGACATTTGTGCTTTTTTCAGTTGCTTATAAATATATAAATGGCTAAAGACTGTAAACAGCACAAACTGGGCTACAATAATATGTTAGCAGCATTTATGTACTTGATTTTGTTTTTGAGAAAGCAATGTTTATGCATGGTTAGTGAAAAACTAAAATTTTGAAGTCACTGAAATAAGACCATAAAACACATACAGAACAATTGTTCACAAGACTTCTGAGAACTGGATCTTGTAGCCTAGAATTTTTGCTTCAAAATAACATGAAAACCATCTTGTTTATTTGCTCACAGAAAACAATACATTGATTTAAATTTTCTAAGACACTTTTTGAGTAGAAAGGGTCTATATATGCGAGAAGGCGTCAACCTTCACATTCACACCTGAGAAGACAAAGGTCCTCATAATGAGCTTCATAATGAACCATTTAGTCAAGTATGTGACTGAGAGGGAAGAATTACAAGAAGGAATATGAGGACAAAATAAATTAAAAAAAAAATTTGTTTGTAGTTTATTGAGAATATGCAGTTTCCTCCACCCTCCACCTGGCTCTTACCCACCTAGAAAATAAAGACTCCTATGTTAGAATGCTGTTCATTTATTTCAGATCGGCATTCAACACAATAATCCCACAACAGCTCATAAATGGGGAAGTCGTGGCTTAATGGTTAGCTGGACTTGTAATCCAAAGGTTGCGGGTTCGAGTCTCTGGCCGGCAGGGATTGTAGGTGGGGGGAGTGAATGTCCAGCGCTCTCTCCACCCTCAATACTACGACTGAGGTGCCCTTGAGCAAGGCACCGAACCCCCAACTGCTCCCCCAACTGGGCGCTGCAGCATAAAATGGTGCACACTGAGCACAGGTGCCCCACAAGGCTGTGTGCTCAGCCCTCTGCTCTTCACACTGCTGACCCATGACTGCACTGCCAAGTTCAGCTCCAACCACATCATCAAGTTTGCTGATGACACAACAGTGGTAGGTCTCATCAGCAACAATGATGAAACGCACTACAGAGAGGAAGTGGCACAGCTGGCTGAATGGTGTGGCACTAACAATTTGTCCCTCAATGTGGAGAAGACAAAGGAGGTTGTGATGGACTTCAGAAGAAACTCCGTTGACCACCCCCCACTGACCATCGACAGCTCGACTGTGGAGAGAGTCAGCAGCACTAAATTCCTGGGGGTGCACATCATAGAGGATCTCACCTGGACCACCAACACCATGTCACTCTCCAAAAAGGCACGACAGCGCCTACACTTTCTCCGCCAGCTAAAAAGAGCAAGTCTTCCTCCACCCATCCTCACCACATTCTACAGAGGCACCATTGAGAGTGTGCTGACCAGCTGCATCACTGTCTGGTACGGGAACTGCAGTGCTGCTGACCGCAAGACCCTCCAGCGGACAGTGAACACAGCTGCAAAGATCATCGGTGCCCCTCTCCCCTCCATCCTGGACATTTTCCTTACACGATGCTCCAGCAAAACCAACAGCATCCTGAAGGACTCCACCCATCCCTCCCACAGTCTCTTCCAGCTCCTAACATCAGGAAGAGCATCAGAGCCCGCTCTGCCAGACTGCTCAACAGCTTTTTCCCCCAGGCTGTGAGAGCCCTGAACTCAAATCACCCCGCCCCCCTCTGAAACCCCATGCAAACCCCTACCTGCTGAAACATGCCGGAGCGGAGTTTATATCTCAGAATTGCGAGTTATATCTGAGAATTGCGAGTTTATATCTCAGAATTGCGAGTTTATATCTCAGAATTGCGAGTTTATATCTCAGAATTGCGAGTTTATATCTCAGAATTGCAAGTTTATATCTCAGAATTGCGAGTTTGTATCTCAGAATTGCGAGTTTATATCTCAGAATTGCGAGTTTATATCTCAGAATTGCGAGTTTATATCTCAGAATTGCGAGTTTATATCTCAGAATTGCGAGTTTATATCTCAGAATTGCGAGTTTATATCTCAGAATTGCGAGTTTATATCTCAGAATTGCGAGAAAAAAAGTCAGAATTGTGAGATAAAATGTTGCAATTACCTTGTTTTATTTTTTATTCATTGGCGGAAACCAATGAAACAATGTTATTCATTGTAACGGGCTTCCATAAAGAGAACCTCAAAGAATTTTGCAATAATAAAAAAAAAAAAGTTGGGTCATGACAATTTAAAAGATGTGATTCTCATCAGCCAATCAGCATCGCGCGCGCGAGAGAGAAATATTTTGAATATTAAATGAGAAGCTTTTGCGTCCCTCGCGTCAGGCCTGATCACAGCAAGAACTGTAACAACCTTAATTAATTAGTTATGGAAAAATAAGGGATTAAAATAACTCTCAGCCCGTCCCCTAGACCTCATCTTAAATTTCATACAGTTGACTGTTTACAAACATGATGCAGAACAACTATGTAGTCCATAAATGGAGTTATGTGCCCCCAAAATTTAAGATATTAGGCCAAAAAAATAAAAAAGTGCTGTTGTTTGAATTTTGAATTTATATGCCATTTCACCAGTGCTGCTTTGTCCCCAATAGCACCAGTGCAAAAGTGATTTCATACAGCAGTTAAAGTAAATGAGGTAATATCGTGTTATATTTTAAACACAATACTGTCTGTTTTTGCTCAGTTAGCCATGCAAATATTACTTATTAAAACCACATCACAAGTGTTGTGCCTCACAAAAACACACAATTTCTGAATGAATCCGCGTTATCAAAACCAATGGGGTGAACCATTGATTCAATTACCCATTCATAAAGATTTACTTAATTCCTGAATGAATCCAACAAATCAAATAAATAAATAAATGTCTCAATAATTTATTCATTAAGACATTTTACTGCTGCCTTCTGGCAGTTTTAGTTTATTTTTTAAGAGTATCATTTCAATAAAAATTTATAAATATGAAAAAAAACTATATTAGTGTAAAATTAATTAAAGGGATAGTTCATCCAAAAATTATAAAAGAAAAAAAATAATTAAAATTTTTGTAATATCGATTTCATGCTTTTCTAAAATTACACAATAATGACTTTAATAATAAGATTTATAATAATACAAAAGCAGGTTGTCCTATCAGAAGCCAGCATCTGTAATCTCTGAATTACAGTGAACTTTGTTGTTAATTTTCCTGCGGGATCTGTGTCTTGGATGGTGATGTTGAGTGGTGTCCCTCCACACCATATCTATGGGAAGGATCAGGGCGTCCGGTGGTGGGACGCTCTCACTCACCCTTGCTCAGGTCACTCTTACCATAGCGAATACCTGCTTTATATCTCTCACTGACAGTGAAGATCAATTATAAAACAGACTTTCTCCATGTATTCTTTGTTTAATGTTTCTTTCTTTGTCTTGTGTCTTAACACATTGCTTTGTCTTTCTTTGTGTCTGCCATGTTTTTCTTTTGGTCCCAGCTCCTTTCTTCTCTTGGTCACGCCCTCGTTTAATCTTTGTCTTATGCTGCGTTCGTACTTACGAGTTGACAAGTCATAATTACGACATCAGGTGAGTCCAAATCACTTTGGTCGGAACAAGATGGCGATTTAACTTTTCTACATAAAATTCAACAGTTTTTTTTAACTCTACATCTACAAAATGATGAATAAAGAATGTGTATCGTGCTTTTGCTAAACTGAATGTAAACTGAATCATTCTATATTCTATGGTAATTATACAATAATATAATATTTTGTATGCAACTTATATACTGTAGTTTTATTGTACATTACAAAAAAAGAATCATTTTATTAATTTCAACAAATTTATCGTCAATGCAGATGCTGCATATCTATAGTCTTTGGCTGCCTCCATTGCAACCGACACGTTTTCTCACGGACACGCCCACAACTCGGAAACTCTGGGCTTAAAGAAAATTTTGAGTTTCCCACTTGTAATAACAACTTTGTGATGGAGTTCATATGCATTTAACTCGTAAATATGATCTATCCGATATGACTTGAATGCACCAGTGTTCTCGTTTCATTAATTATGCTCACCTGTGCCTCGTGTGCTTTCCTCCCTTTATATGGTGCTGTTCCTTCCGCTTGTGTTGGCTGGTTTGTCTTGTGCCTTAGAGACAGTTACTGACTTGCTGCCCTGTTTTCCAGTCTTGCCCTGATATTTGCTGTGATTGTGTGTCCTTGCTGTTGTTTTTGCTCTTGATTTCTCACTTTTGTTTTTTGCTCTTGATCTTCAGTTATCTTGCTTATATTTACTTGTAATGTTTTTTTTAGTTGTTCATCAGTTTCGTTTCTAGTCTTGTGTTCTCGTTATTGCTTTTGATTTGATATTGTTAGTCCAATCTTACATATTTCCTTATTTTTGTTATTTTTTCCCTTTTATTACATGTTGTTTCTCCTTGTGCTGTGCTGAGTTGTTGTTTTGTGGTCTTGAGTGGTGTCTTGTGTGTTCTTGTGTGTTTGTGCTGTGTTTTCCCTCCAGTCCTGCTCGACCAGCCTGACGCTTGTTTCACACTTATGCCGCTTGCAGTGCGAATGCATTCCATGTGTGTTATGTATGCAGAGCAGAAGCGGCACGGACTCATTTAGATTTCACACAGGATGCGTTTGCAGTCTGCTTCTGATCCGTGGTTTTTTATCACAAACAACATGTATACATTATTTTGGTTTCAAATCCAAACTATTACTGAAAATGATCATTCAGCATTGTGATCCTTTTATAATCACAGTATAGTAATACAATATTTCATAGACATCTTCACATTTAATCTCAATAAATATGAACAATGTATTATTCAATGCATTTGACTTCTAGATTTGTGTATTAAGTTGCTCAAGCAAGTGACATCACATTTAAACACAGCATATAGCCTACTTTTCTTCAGTTAAATTAAAACTGACAGAAACAGTTGGCTAGTTTTAAATATTTATTTCAAGCAATTGATAAATAAATGTTAAATATAACCTGCTGGTCTTAAAGAACTTTGTTATTCTGCCTCCATAAGTGCATCTATAATGTTACCCTGTTTATCTAAAAGTGCACTTTTCCTTGTTGACTGCGAAACACAGTAGACTTTATTATATCTATTTATTGTGAAATTACTACATTTCCGTGTCAATCCATGTTAATTTTTACCGCGAATAATGCACTCTCACTTTAATTAAGGGTACCTTCCTGCTGACCCTGACATCATGTAAATAATAATAATAATAAATTGCATAATAAAATAAATAATATAATTATGTTTAAAAAAATTAAAAAATAATAGACTTTTTCAAAATACAAAATAGTATTTTTAAATAATAATTAATATGAATATGCACAAACCTTTGTGTTTTTTAATGTGTGCGTGTGGCTGTTTAGCTTCTCATTATACTAAATGTTCACTAGCGATAACAATCTCTTTTGCTAAAAGCATTGCAACAAGTTAGTTTAGTTGAACCCAAAGCGTATTTATTGACATTTGGATATATGCAGATATCGGAAATTGTACAAACCCGATTCCAAAAAAGTTAGGACACTGTACAAATTACGAATAAAAAAGGAATGCAATAATTTACAAATCTCATAAACTTATATTTTATTCACAATAGAATATAGATAACATATCAAATGTTGAAAGTGAGACATTTTGAAATGTCATACCAAATATTAGCTCATTTTGGATTTCATGAGAGCTACACATTCCAAAAAAGTTGGGACAGGTAGCAATAAGAGGCCGGAAAAGTTCAATGTACATATAAGGAACAGCTGGAGGACCAATTTGCAACTTAATAGGTCAATTGGCAACATGATTGGGTATAAAAAGAGCCTCTCAGAATGGCATTGTATCTCAGAAGTCAAGATGGCAAGAGGATCACCAATTCCCCCAATGCTGCGGCGAAAAATAGTGGATCAATATCAGAAAGGAGTTTCTCAGAGAAAAATTGCAAAGAGTTTGAAGTTATCATCATCTACAGTGCATAATATCATCCAAAGATTCAGAGAATCTGGAACAATCTCTGTGCGTAAAGGTCAAGGCCGGAAAATCCATACTGGATACCCGTGATCTTCGGGCCCTTAGACGGCACTGCATCACATACAGGAATGCTACTGTAATGGAAATCACAACATGGGCTCAGGAATACTTCCAGAAAACATTGTGGGTGAACACAATCCACCGTGCTATTCGCCGTTGCCGGCTAAAACTCTATACGTCAAAAAATAAGCCATATCTAAACATGATCCAGAAGCGCAGGCGTTTTCTCTGGGCCAAGGCTTATTTAAAATGGACTGTGGCAAAGTGGAAAACTGTTCTGTGGTCAGACGAATCAAAATTTGAAGTTCTTTTTGGAAAATTGGGACGCCATGTCATCCGGACTAAAGAGGACAAGGACAACCCAGCGCTCAGTTCAGAAGCCTGCATCTCTGATGGTATGGGGTTGCATGAGTGCGTGTGGCATGGGCAGCTTACACATCTGGAAAGGCACCATCAATGCTGAAAGATATATCCAAGTTCTAGAACAACATATGCTCCCATCCAGACATTGTCTCTTTCAGGGAAGACCTTGCATTTTCCAACATGACAATGCCAGACCACATACTGCATCAATTACATCATCATGGCTGCATAGAAGGAGGATGCGGGTACTGAAATGGCCAGCCTGCAGTCCAGATCTTTCACCCATAGAAAACATTTGGCGCATCATAAAGAAGAAGATGCGACAAAGAAGACCTAAGACAGTTGAGCAACTAGAAGCCTGTATTAGACAAGAATGGGACAACATTCCTATTCCTAAACTTGAGCAACTTGTCTCCTCAGTCCCCAGACGTTTGCAGACTGTTATAAAAAAGAAGAGGGGATGCCACACAGTGGTAAACATGGCCTTGTCCCAATTTTGTTGAGATGTGTTGATGCCATGAAATTTAAAATAAACGTATTTTCCCTTAAAATGATAAATTTTCTCAGTTTAAACATTTGATATGTCATCTATGTTGTATTCTGAATAAAATTTTGAAATTTGAAACTTCCACATCATTGCATTCTGTTTTTATTCACAATTTGTACAGTGTCCCAACTTTTTTGGAATCGGGTTTGTATATTGGAAGGCACAGCAGATAAATAAATCAGATAATAAAACACAACACAGCAGGTGTGGACGATGGTGGGATGAACAGGAAAGTAAATAAGCTGATAAACGGAGGCAGGTAAACTAAACTAACTGTGAAGCGCTCAAATAAACACTCCAGTGCAGGAGAGAGAAAGAGCTCACTAGAGACTCAGCGGTGAGTATGGGAGATCGCTGGAGACTGTAGAAGAGTTTTATTAATCAAAATACAAATTAATCATATGTAATCAATTTGAATATAGCCATTTATGTATCAAGTTATTCTACTATTATAAAATTGTATCTGTCGGCATGTGTAGAGGCCTGCAGAAGAATGGAATGTGCAGACGTATGGTTTAAGGTGAAGCTGCACATCCTGTATTGACATGATAGGGTTTCTTCCTTTAACGTAACATAAATTGGGGCCTATTGTCTGCTCTAGGAAACAGATGGAGATATAGCCAAAAAGAAAAGGTAAACAATAACGATATAAGAAATGTCTTGAACACGCCTTAGGGGGAAAAAAAACTGTATATAAGCGGGTACGAACACAGATTCAGGAGATTCCCTGCAGGGTCTCTCGCCTTCATTGTCTCTGATAATAAAGTCTCTCTTCTGGCATCAAAACCACAAGACTTTGAGAGTGATTCCTCATAGCACTGGCAGAAGCCACCACAAGACTTGAAGGAGAAAGATCACTGGAGACTTGAAGGATTGTATAGGAGATCACTGGAGACTTGGAGGAGAGTATAGGAGATCGCTGGAGACTTGGAGGAGAGTATAGGAGATCACTGGAGACTTGAAGGAGAGTGTAGGAGATCACTGGAGATTTGAAGGAGAGTATAGATCATACCTGGAGATTTTAGGGTGCGTATTGGAGATCACTGGAGATTTGAAGGAGAGAGATCACTGGAGATTTGAAAGAGTATGGGAGATCACTGGAGACCTGAAGGAGAGAGAATCCTGGAGACTTGGAGGAGAGTATAGGAGATCACTGGAGATTTGAACGAGAGTATAGAAGATCACTGGAGATATTAGGGTGAGTATCGGAGATCACTGGAGATTTGAAGGTTAGTATAGGACATTACTGGAGATTTGAAGGTTACTATAGGAGATCACTGGAGATTTGAAGGAGAGTATAGGAGATCACTGGAGATTTGAAGGAGAGTATAGGAGATCACTGGAGATTTGAAGGAGAGTATAGGAGATCACTGGAGATTTGAAGGAGAGTATAGGAGATCACTGGAGAATTGAAGGAGAGAGATCACTGGAGATTTGAAAGAGTATGGGAGATCACTGGAGACTTGAAGGAGAGAGATCACTGGAGACTTGGAGGAGAGTATAGGAGATCACTGGAGATTTGAAGGTTACTATAGGAGATCACTGGAGATTTGAAGGTTACTATAGGAGGTCACTGGAGATTTGAAGGAGAGTATAGGAGATCACTGGAGATTTGAAGGTTACTATAGGAGGTCACTGGAGATTTGAAGGAGAGTATCGGAGATCACTGGAGATTTGAAGGTTAGTATAGGAGATCACTGGAGATTTGAAGGTTACTATAGGAGGTCACTGGAGATTTTAAGGAGAGTATAGGAGATCACTGGAGATTTGAACGAGAGTATAGAAGATCACTGGATATATTAGAGTGAGTATCGGAGATCACTGGAGATTTGAAGGAGAGTATAGGAGATCACTGGAGATTTGAAGGAGAGTATAGGAGATCACTGGAGATTTGAAGGAGAGTATAGGAGATCATTGGAGATCTGAAAGTGAGTATCGGAGATCACTGGAGACTTGAAGGAGAGAGATCACTGGAGATTTGAAACAGTATGGGAGATCACTGGAGACTTGAAAGAGAGTATGGGAGATCACTGGAGACTTGAAGGAGAGAGATCACTGGAGACTTGGAGGAGAGAATAGAAGATCACTGGAGATATTAGGGTGAGTATCGGAGACCACTGGAGATTTCAAGGAGAGTATAGGAGATCACTGGAGACTTGAAGGAGAGAGATCACTGGAGATTTGAAAGAGTATGGGAGATCACTGGAGACTTGGAGAGAGATCACTGGAGACTTGGAGGAGAGAGATCACTGGAGACTTGGAGGAGAGTATAGGAGATCGCTGGAGACTTGGAGGAGAGTATAGGAGATCGCTGGAGATTTGAATGAGAGTATAGGAGATCACTGGAGATTTGAAAGAGTATGGGAGATCACTGGAGACTTGGAGGAGAGTATAGGAGATCGCTGGAGATTTGAATGAGAGTATAGGAGATCACTGGAGATCTGAATGTGAGTATCGGAGATCACTGGAGATTTGAAGGAGAGTATAGGAGATCACTGGAGATCTGAATGTGAGTATTGGAGATCACTGGATACTTGAAGGAGAGTATAGGAGATCGCTGGAGACTTGAAGGAGAGTTTAGGAGATCACTGGAGATTTTAGGGTGCGTATCGGAGATCACTGGAGATTTGGAGGAGAGTATAGGAGATCACTGGAGATTTGAAGGAGAGTATAGAAGATCACTGGAGATATTAGGGTGAGTATCGGAGATCACTGGAGATTTGAAGGTTACTATAGGAGATCACTGGAGACTTGGAGGAGAGTATAGGAGATCACTGGAGACTTGGAGGAGAGTATAGGAGATCACTGGAGATTTGAACGAGAGTATAGTAGATCACTGGAGATATTAGGATGAGTATCGGAGATCACTGGAGATTTGAAGGTTAGTATAGGAGATCACTGGAGATTTGAAGGTTACTATAGGAGGTCACTGGAGATATTAGGATGAGTATCGGAGATCACTGGAGATTTGAAGGTTAGTATAGGAGATCACTGGAGATTTGAAGGTTACTATAGGAGGTCACTGGAGATTTGAAGGAGAGTATAGGAGATCACTGGAGATTTGAAGGAGAGTATAGGAGATCACTGGAGATTTGAAGGAGAATATCGGAGATCACTGGAGATTTAAAGGAGAGTATAGGAGATCAGTGGAGATTTGAAGGAGAGTATAGGAGATCACTGGAGATCTGAATGTGAGTATCGGAGATCACTGGAGATTTGAAGGAGAGTATAGGAGATCACTGGAGATTTGAAAGAGTATGGGAGATCACTGGAGACTTGGAGAGAGATCACTGGAGACTTGGAGGAGAGTATAGGAGATCGCTGGAGATTTGAATGAGAGTATAGGAGATCACTGGAGATCTGAATGTGAGTATCGGAGATCACTGGAGATTTGAAGGAGAGTATAGGAGATCACTGGAGATCTGAATGTGAGTATTGGAGATCACTGGAGACTTGAAGGAGAGAGATCACTGGAGACTTGGAGGAGAGTATAGGAGATCGCTGGAGACTTGAAGGAGAGTGTAGGAGATTACTGGAGATTCGAAGGAGAGAATCGAGATCACTGGAGATTTGAAGGAGAGTATAGAAGATCACTGGAGATTTTAGGGTGCGTTTCGGAGATCACTGGAGATTTGAAGAAGAGTATAGGAGATCACTGGAGACTTGAAGGAGAGTATAGGAGATCACTGGAGATTTGAACGAGAGTATAGAAGATCACTGGAGATATTAGGATGAGTATCGGAGATCACTGGAGATTTGAAGGTTAGTATAGGAGATCACTGGAGATTTGAAGGTTACTATAGGAGGTCACTGGAGATTTGAAGGAGAGTATAGGAGATCACTGGAGATTTGAACGAGAGTATAGAAGATCACTGGATATATTAGAGTGAGTATCGGAGATCACTGGAGATTTGAAGGAGAGTATAGGAGATCACTGGAGATTTGAAGGAGAGTATAGGAGATCACTGGAGATTTGAAGGAGAGTGTAGGAGATCACTGGAGATTTGAACGAGAGTATAGGAGATCACTGGAGGTTTGAAGGAGAGTATAGGAGATCACTGGAGATTTGAATGTAGAGTATAGGAGATCACTGGAGATTTGAATGTAGAGTATAGGAGATCACTGGAGATTTGAATGTGAGTTATTCTGTGTCTGTGATCTGATCAGCGAGTTTCTGTAAAGCTGAGCTGCCATTCGTTTGCGGTGGAATGTAAACACTCACAAGAATGAACAAGCAAACTCCTATGGCGAGTAGAAAGGTTTACAGTTAACGAAGAGCACTTCTAGATCTTCTTCTTTGGCGTATTTGGCTGTTGGCAAACCAGCTAATAGCTGTTTTACCGCCACTTGCTGGACTGGAGTGTGGAACAAATATCTGGCTGAGAAAGATAACAGGAGAAAGAGAAAAAAAAAAAATATATATATACAGGTATATAAGTGTTGATGAGTAAGTAAGTAAGTAAGTAAGTAAGTAAATTTTATTTATATAGCACATTTAAACATAGCAAAGCTATCCAAAGTGCTTAACAATGTAACAGAAATTAAAATGAAAAAAAGAAAACAAAAAAGGAGCAAACAAGACAACCAATAAAACATCAATAAAATTGCAATTAAAATGCTAAGGAAAAAAGATATGTTTTCAATCTTGATTTAAAACTGGTAATGGAAGGTGCAAGGCGGCATTCTAGAGGTAACTGGTTCCATAGACGAGGGGCATTAACTGAAAAGGCTCTGTCACCCTTGGTTTTCAAACGGGAGCGAGGGACAGATAAAAGAGCCCTGTCAGTGGATCTTAAACGTCTGGTAGTTGACAAAGGGATAAGAAGAACTTTAAGATAAGACGGAGCTTGATTGTTAAGAGCTTTAAAAACAAACAGCAGAATCTTAAACTGAACTCTAAAATGGACAGGAAGCCAGTGTAGTGAAGCCAAAATTGGAGTGATGTGGTCATATTTCTTTGCCCCAGTCAGCAGCCTTGCAGCTGCATTTTGTACCAACTGGAGGCGTGAAAGCGATGACTGAGGAAGACCTGAGTACAGAGAATTACAGTAATCTAGACGTGAGGTAATAAAAGCATGAATAACCTTCTCCAAATCTTGAAAAGACAAAAATGATTTAAGTTTGGAAATGACCCGTAATTGATAAAAACTGCTCCTAACGACCGAATTAATTTGTTTGGATAAACATAATTCTGAGTCTATAATAACACCCAGGTTTCTAACTTGTGAGGAAATGGAGGGGAAATGGTTGCCCAGCTCCTCAATGAGTAGACCTAACTGTTAGGCGCGGTCTCTTTAGAAAAACAATGTGATTTTTTTTTTATATATAAAAAACTGATGAGCTGTATCCAGTGCACGATAATGTTAGCTTATTAAATTTTAATGAGTTAAATTCCATTTTGTTTGCTTGAATTCATTCGATTCGTCTTTTTGAACGAGTGATGCTATTGAATCATAGGAGTCGGACTCCGCTGATGGCGCCATAGATATCTATACGGGTGACTCTCTGATTTGATTCACTTAGCCATTCAAATGAGTCATTTACTTGTGAATCAAACTGAGCACGCTGTTGTAGCATTACACCTGCTGAGACAATTCAATATGTGAAATCTGAATTTAATAATAATATATATTTTGTGGTAACACTGCCGTGTGGGAAGCTCTGACACGGAAAAACACTATAGATATGTAAGAGAAGGCCGTAAAATGTAAGTGCATTATCTTTTGTCCTTGAATGGAGGCCTAAACTGTCTGCTTTATTTTTTAGAGTGAATGAAAACTTTTTAAGCGTATATATGCCGTATGATGTGATTAAAATCATACTTATTTTACTGTGGTGGGGATTATTATGAGCAAACAAACTTAAAAGTTTAATCTAAACACTTTATATATGTAATTGACTTTTTAATTTTTTTTTACATAAATTCTGAGCTACTGCATGAACATGAACATTCATCATACATATGAGGTGCGAATTCAGGGTCTGGTCCTAATGACTGTAAAAAACTGTAATGCTTAAGATTTAATAACTACCTTACAATATATATTTATACATATATTTCAAGGCTGCAATTTGGAAAAACTTTCAAGCTAATGCTGCTGAAATGGAGGTCAAGGGGACTATGAAGAGGTGGCTTCAACTGGCAGACAAAAGGGCGGGCTTCGGGAGGCAGATACACTCTGTGAGTTTAAGAGTCCCATATCTTTAAGCTTCCATACACATGACACACTATCACATTTCTATAATTCAAATCCCTTAAAGGATTTTTATGCTGCACCAATTAGGGTAAGCAGCAACACTTCCCATAATATCTAATTTACTTGTTAATTTGTAAGAAGAATGACATCAATGCTTATATTAGATGCTTATCCTGTCTAACCCTTATCACTAGGTTACAGTAATCAGCTGATCCAGTCAGTATCCAGACCAGACGGTGGACCTGCACCCAGGAACAACCACAACACATCCCTGACTGTCAGTGGAGACCATGTCAGCTAGATGACAGATCCCTGTGAAGACCTCAGCACAGATCCTCAGCAAAGACTACGAGAACCAGACAAGACCTCTGCACTGACCCTTTTTACCAGCTTCACCTACTGGCATGATGTTTCTTCAAGCAGAAGATGTTGGATGAAATATTCTGATTGCTAGCAATTCACAATCTGACTTGTGATCTGACACCACGTTAATTTGTTTGGTCAGAGCAGAACTGGTTTCCTGACTGAGCCTGCTCTTGTCTCCTTCAAATTTGCCTTTTGTCTTGCTTAGTTGAAGACACTTAATATTCAGCAATATTATTGACTTGACTGCACTGATGCCATTTGATAAGAACTGAACTGAATTATGACATAATGTTTTTATATATATAATATACAGTAAAAATTATTTACTTGTTACTTTGTGGTTTAAAAAGTGTGTTAATTTTTATACTGTAGTGCATTTGTTCATTGTTAATATATATTGTGACATGTGTCCTGAGCACCTATCAGCGTCGTCCTGGAAACGAAAGAGGAACACCTGTCCCCAATCACCGCGGGCTGATCGGTCACGGCTGTGGCGCATCAGCGGGGAGCTACAAAAGCCTCGACGAGACACACACAAGTGAGCAATGCCTCCACAAGACCGGCTACTAATTTGTGTCTCTTTCCCTCATAGAGAGCAGCCTGTGACGGATCAGCCCCAAGCACTCGAGCACGAGATCGCCGGGCACCGAATCACTCGCACAGGACACGCTGGCACTTCTTCCACTTTTCCCTGTTTGTCAATAAACGCACCCTCCGGGGACTTTTCCACATTTACCCTGTTGTGTGATTCCTCGGCCCGCCACAATATTTATATTGAAGTATTTGGTAATTTTATAATTAAAGCCTTTTTAATGTATTTAAATAGTTGTATTTGTGTTTCACTGCTGAATTACATTTTAGCAGTTTCTGGGCCACATTTGGCCTGGGGACCAAGCCGAGTCTTAGCCAGATCTAGCTTAAAGTGTCTCATCAATAAATAAGAGTCATTTTACAGGGCGTGGGCCGCGTCTGGGCCAGAGGAAATTGAGTCGGTTTTCAGTGTGTGGGCCAGTTTTGGGCTGGGGACCCAGCCGAAATTGGGCCAGAAGTGAAGCCAGGTTGTGGCCTAGAGGTGGGCCAGACAAATTTTGCTATCTGGAGAACAGCAGTGTTTGAAATGTTCTTATTTGTCCGGGATAGCAGAAGGAGTTTGTCCGTTTTGTTGGTTAGAGAGCGGAGATTTGTCAGATGGATGCTAGGCAACGGCATTAGAAATTTGCGCTGTCTGAGCGTCATGAGCGCACCATGGGTCGCTTCCCCATCTGCGAGTCTTGTGTTTGATCAGCATCCGAATAATCGAAAACCGTAAGGGATTTTGTGGTGTGTTCAATTTGAGTGTGGTTTATGATAACTCTCGACTTGCACTGCAAAAAAAAAAAAAGGCTCATCTTAATATCTTTGTCATGTTTCTAGTCAAAATATAAAAAACATCTTAAATTAAGATGTGTTTACTAGATGCAAAATGACATAAGATATTTACTTTAATAAAACTAAATATAAAACTAAAGTGCATTTTGCTTAAAACAGTAAAATTTTACTTATTTTAAGCAAAATGCACTTTATGTAAAACATCTAAAAATTCTTAAATTAAGATGTATTACTGGATAAGCAAATATTTACTGCATTTACTGGTTAAGCAAGATTAAATAAGATATTTAGTGTTGTTGTCACAGAACGGCCAGGCTCCATCGTCACCCAAGTACTCCATGATCACTTTCACCTGTACTCTGATCACCTGCACCTGTCACTTGGGCAAACCCAAGCCCGCCATCAGTGACTAAATCTGTGTTCCCACGGGCCCGGAAGTGGGTCTCAAATAGCGCTGAAGGCGAAGGTACTGGACCCGTCCATAACATCTGTCAGGTCAGTGCTAAGATCTAGCCCCCTTCTCCCAAGCCAGCCGCCGCCCACGGCGAAGTCTGTGTCCCCGCTGTCTATGGAGAAGTCTGTGTCGCCGCCCGTGGATAAGTTAGGCCCACCAGGGATCATTCCGGGGGATTCGCTCTTGGACAGGGCGAAACCCCCCGGGTTTACTGTTCCGGTCATCTTGCCAGAGCGCACTCCTACGTCTCCGCTGGTCCCGTCCAGCTCCGTGCTTCCAGAGCGCCCCCGAGAATCCGCGCTTCCAGAGCGTCCCCGAGAATTCGTGCTGTTCGAGCGCTCCCTTGAATTCACGCTTCCTGAGCGCTCCCTTGAATCCACGCTTCCTGAGCGCTCCCTTGAATCCACGCTTCCTGAGCGCTCCCTTGAGTGTCCCCAAGAATCTGCGCTTCGAGAGCGCCCCCGAGAGTCCGCGCTGTCCGAGCGCTCCTTTGAATCCACGCCTCCAGAGCGTCCCCGAGAATCCGCGCTTCCAGAGCGCCCCCGAGAGTCCACGCTGTCCGAGCGCTCCTTTGAATCCACGCTGCCAGAGCGTCCTCAAGAATTTGCGCTGTCCAAGCGCCCCCAAGTGTCCACACTGTTTGAGCGCCCCCAAGTGTCCACGCTGTCCGAGCGTCCCCAAGAGTCCGCGCTGTCGAGTGCCCTCAAGTGCCCGCTACTGATCGGCCGTCCAAGCTCCGAGCTCCCAGACCCGCCATGGCTCCCCGAGCATATTATTACGGTGCGGGTCGCACATTCCGGAAGGGGGAGGTAATGTCGCAGAACGGCCGATCACAATGTCGCAGTACTCCATGATCACTTTCACCTGTACTCTGATCACCTGCACCTAATCACTAATCCAATTATCTCATCACCAACCTACTACAAAACCACACACCTCACTACATTCAGACGTCTAGTCTCGTTCATTCGAAGCGGACTCCTGTATGCTATCTCAGCGACCTACCTGTTACCTACCTACCTACCTACCTGCCTGCCTGCCTACTTATCTCTTGTGTTCTCTCCGAGTGTTGTGTCCATCCGTGTCCTGGATCCCAGTTCGTCATCTCTGGAGCGGTACTGCCAAGAGTGAGGTGTGTGGTTCTCCCGTCATCCACGAGCTCCTGTCTAAGTCAATACAGTCTACTGATTCACTCATCTCTTTACATCCAGAAGTCTCTGCAGTAAATACTCACCGTTGCAATTTCCTTCCACTGCTCATATGTTAATAAACCTTTCCTATTTTTGATAACCTGTGTGTGAAGTCTACTTCCGTAACACTTGTTTTCCCCCCACCCCCAATTTTTATTCATTTATTTTTTTGCAGTGTGGCTTTTGCTGTGTGTGTCTGATCTGTTGAGCTGCAGGGCCAGGACAACAGCATGCAGCCACAACGAGACCCCCCACCAAACATACCCTTTTCAAAATAAAAGTCTAAAAATAAAAAGTTATTGTGGTGAGGGGGGCGTGGTTAGCGGAGTCTGCAGCGGGAGAGAGAGGTTGGAGACGAGCGGTTTCTCGTTTCCAGTGATTGGTGTGGAGAGAGTGTAAAAGCCAGAGAGGCAGACGGGGAAGGGAGAGACACAGACTGAGGACTCGGGGAGGACGTCTGTGGCTGTGAACCACCAAAGTGCTGTGAACTTATGTTTATTGGAAGTGCCGGAGAGCACAAGTGTTTCTTTGTTTGTTTTAAAGTACTGAATAAATTACCCGAGCCTCAGTCACGCCGACTCTGACTTCTTCCTTCCTTCCCTCGAATTGTATTTTTAGGAAGTCACATGATATTCTCACAGATAATCAACTGAATTTCAGTACAGAACAATGCAATACGAGGAACTACCTCAACCAGCTGATTTCATTATTTTGACTAGTCACATTGCTGACTGTTGACATTTTATTTTCTTTGAGAAAGTTCAAACAAGCAATGTGCTCTGCGCAATTCATTACATTGATGCATTTACTTGTAGTTTGTATACAGAGTATATAATAGGATATACTAAATGCATATTCATGTACATATAACAGCTTGTCTGTAAATAGTTTTGCCAGTTTTTCCACCAAAATTGTGAAAGTAGGGACATATAATATTATGACATATATATTGAGATGTTTTTAAATGAACAAATCAAGCAGCCACTAGTTGAGCGGAGTAAGGATACAGTTCTACAAACTGTATGCATTCAGTGCCAGAGAGATTTAATCAACAGCTAAAGTAATGAAGCAGCCAGTCAATTACTTTATTGTGATTAAAATGTGTGAAAGCACATGAACATCAAACAGACATATACTGATATACAGACGTCAAGTTAAAGTTAAAAAATACAATTCTATTAGAAAAGAGTGCAAAGTGCAGAAACCTGACACAAACACATGTAAAATCATCAAACTCAACTGATAAATCATGGCACCCGCAACAGCAAAGCCATGACTGCATTTTCCATGAAACAAATATTTGCCTTGAATGCATTGTATGTGATTTTAGATAAAAGCGTGAATGAGAATGAGAATTCTCTGTATGGTTAGTATAACATAGGATTGATATTTTTGGGGCCCCAAGCTAATAGTGGTAATAATAGATTTGCCTTTTTTATAGTCACCTTTTCTGGTCGGCGTAAAGACTTCTTTATTCTAGATTCTTGATCAATTTTGATTAAGTGCAAATTTGCTTCTTAAAAAAAAAAAAAAAAAAAAAAAAACTATAAGTTTAGAAGAATTTTAGAAAAAATAGAAGCATTTTAATAAAAAGTGCATAAAGAAATAAAGTCATTCACATTTTTTCCACATCTCGACATTTTTCTAAATACTAAGTCACTTTTTCTATAATGAAATGTTTACTCACGAGGCACTCAGAGTAATGCTGTTCTATTTATACTACCTACAATGTGTAACATTTTCAGCAAGAAAACTGTACCATTATAGAGAAGTGCCTCCTGGCAGATATTACTTGTAGCCTGTTATTGCTAAATAAAACAGCAATATCACAGCAAACACTTTACAAATGTTACAAACCAATCCCTAGAAGTGTGCATAATCATGTTATATATTCAGCTTGGCAAAGTTATCCCATTTTAAAGCTACAGAAGCACTGAATCCAGCACATCATTCACCTCTGATATAAATGAATGCTATGACACGTGTTTTCATGACAATATCAAGAATAATAGTAACAGTCTGCAGTTTCCCCTTATGAAAAACAGAATTCAGAATCATTCGCACGTACACAAACAGTTTTAGTTCCTCAAATGCTAGAGAGGCCTTGCCAAAGCGTTTAACAGATAGATATGTGCAAGATGTGTTTTATTGTTGAAAAGTATTTTATTGTTGAGAGTGGAAATGCAGCAAATTGGATTTCGGTATCAGAATCTCTGAAATGCTTATTGATTAACGGATGCCTACATCAGAGTATTTTTCAGTGAAAAAAAATATTTTTACCCCTTTTAATTGATAGTCATATTTGCAATTCCCTTAGAAATCAATTGATTCACATAACTTTCTAAAGCAGGTGTACCTAAATTTAGAATTACGTATTACATTGAGTTATATTTTAGGATTGTGGTTATATTGTGGATATATGGTTAGGGTTAGGCTTACTTGAATGCAATTATGCATAATTTATTGTTATTATAACAGTAAGTAGATGCATCATGTGTAACAAGGACTCTGTAACACTGTGTTACTGAAAATGTCTGTAAATGTAATGACAAGGTTCTGGCAAATTTGACATTACCCACTTTTTTCCCCCTCCTGACAGTGTACGTTTCAACAGTTTTTTTTTCCTTCCTAGCAAAATCATTTGAGTTATTTACACATTAATTTATCTTAATGCAGGCTAGTGGGAAACTCACCATGGCTGTAGTTAACACTGTCAATGCAGCACATCACAACAAAACTAGATTGCTCTCACCAAAATCGAACGCTCTGCACTGAGATCCAGACGTCACTGCCTGCATTGTACACAGCTTTGATTGTAATGGGTGAGATGTAGTTTTGTCACAGTGCACACAACACAAGCCTGCTGATCAGTGTGGGAAATTGAAAACAGGCCATCTTTCCACAAGAAATGCAAACACTTTCCAGTGTCATTCTTACACACGCTCAGACCTAAAGCACTGGTGGTCGAGGGCCGTATCCCTCAGTAATGTCCCCTGGACTCATCTCCTGCAGGAATTTGGGACTGTTGTAGTCAGACGACCTGCCAAAGCCTTCAGAGTCTTCAAAATCCATGTCCTCTGCTGAAACCTCAAGGAGATCCACTACGGTGTCATCAAGGATAGTGTTTACTTCGTCTTTCTCAGTCGGGGAAATAGGGGGAGTACCATAACTAAAAGTCTCCTCTGTCAGTAGGGGTGTATGTCCCTGAGGTGTCATTTTAGAAATGGTGGTCGCCTCGGGTTGGGTTGTAGGAGATTGGCCAGGAAAAACGTTCTGCTGTATATGGAAAGGAGCAAATGATTAGTCTTGGTACTGCTAATGGCGAGTCAACAGCAGATCACCAGACACATCGCAAACACAAAACACTGCTGAACAAAGAACAATTCCTAAATAAAAAAAAATACAGCAAAATAAATCAAAAGACACATACCAAAAACTCAGGCCTTTTGGGGATTTTGGACAAATTCCTGTAGAGCAGCCACACAAAGCCCATGATAATGAAGAGCACAATGATGCCTCCGCCTAGCAGAGCTGCGATTATTCCCGTTTTGTCTACAGAAAAGTCAAGAACAATTCAATGAAGCGTCTACTCTAGTACTCACAATTACTGACATTATTTAAGATGGTGCAATTCAGAATTGCTATACCACCAAAATCAGACAGAACTGAAAAAAAGAAAAAAGTTTTCAAAATTTCAAGTATTCCCCCAAACTGCCATTGTTTGGACAGATAGATTAAATAGTCCCTTTTCAGTATTGAATGAATTATGAATATACTTTTAGGGTAAGGTAGTGCTGTGTGGTGTAGCTAGCGGCACAAAAACTACACTATTCATCTATAAAATAGGCCATAACCAAAATCGCCCTGTATCTTCTGGTGCAATATTAGAGGTGTCTGAAACTATAGTGGAGATTATCCAGCAAATTCATTCCATCTCAAATTGCACAGCAATAAGAAAAGGGTACCCATGATACACTGTTAGGGTCTTGTGGAATTAAACTGTTTAAGCGACAGCTCCACAGCCCTCTCTGGTGGACAATTTTTTCACCACTTTCTCATGTAGTAGACTATACGACATTGAGTGTATAGGGAATAGTCAGTGAGGGGATGGAAGTGATTTCAAACACTGCTTGTGTCAGAGTTCTCAAACAGACTCAATTGTTTAGTATCTTGACGGCTACAGCAGAGAAATAAATACTGGTCTTCACACATTGCCTGCACTTAATAGCATCTGTCACAGAATGGCCCGTCTCCAGCGTCATCGCAATCACTTTCACCTGCACCTGTCTACTAATCACGCACACCTGCACCTTGTCACCACCTTCATCACGAGCACTATAAAGGCACTCACCTCAGTCACTGAAGTTGTCCGATCTCGTTGATGCAACGTGGACCTCCCGATCGTCTTCCAGACCTGTTGAGTATAACCTCTGAAATTCCGTACCTGTTTGTGCTTACCTCCTGTGCTCCTCTCCGTTGTCCTCCCGTCTCTAGATCGTCCAACACTGTGGCTGATTCCTCCAGTCCTCCCGTGCATCTCGTTGTTTCTGCTCCTCGCTCCTGCGAACAAACGAAGCCACAGTCAGCCTCACGCCTAAGATCTCGCCGAACTCTCAAGACTTGCACTCACCTCTTATCACCAGCTCCACTAATCTTCTGCACTATTCCTGTCAATAAAGTCACTGTTAAAACTTACCTCTGTGTCCGGCAGCATATGTAACAGAAGATCGGACCATCACCGAATAATGGACTGCATTTACCAATCTCTCGAGAATGAACTGCTCCAGATGTCTCAGGACGGCCACCCCATTGAAGATTATGTAGAGAATTTCCTCTGGCTCTTCCACTACATACCGTGGACGGATGGGACATTAAAGACCGTCTTCTGGGGCGGTCTGGATAACTACCTGTTCCTCCGAGCGCGACCTGCCACTACCCCGGGCTCCCTACAACAATACCTGGATTATGTACTTTGCCTCGCGGGTTCATCTTTTACTGTAGAGGAGGTTCCTGCAGTCCAGCCACCACCCGCGGCGGAATCTTCCGCTTGCAACATGCAAATCCAGGAGTGCCGATCCCAAACCCCAAGAATCCAGTTCTCAAGTCACGGCCAGGAGTGCCGATCCCGAAACCCCAAGAATCCAGTTCTCAAGCCATGGCCAGGAGCGCCGATCCCGAACCCCGAGAACCCAGTTCTCTAGCCACGGCCAGGAGCGCCGATCCCGAATCCCGAGAATTCAGTTCTCAGCCCACGGCCAGGAGCGCCGATCCCGAACCCCGAGAGTACAATTCTCAAGCCACGGCCAGGAATGCCGAGCCCGAACCCCGAGAGTCCAGTTCTCAAACCACGGCCAGGAGTGCCGATCCCGAGAGTCCAGTTCTCAGACCCGGCCAGGAATGCTGATCCCCAAGAGTCCGCGCTGTTCGAGCGCCCCCAAGAGTCCTGCGTCTCTGCTGGTCCCGTCCAGCTCTCCTGCGTCTCCGCCGTCTCTGCAAGAGCGCCCCCAAGAGTCCGCGCTGCAAGAGCGCCCCCAAGAGCCCGCTCCTCCAGAGCTTCCCACAGAGCCCGCTCCTCCAGAGCCTCCCACAGGACCCGCTGCGCCTGAGCGTCTCCAAAGACCCGCTCCTCCCGAGCACCCCCTAGTGTCCGCTCCACCGAGCCTGCTCCTCCTGTGTGGCCCCTTGAGGGGAACATCCCAAAAAAGATTTGGGGGGGCGGGCATATAGTCCCTGCCTGTGTGGCCGGGCCAAGGGCCAAGGCCACTGAGCTCCCTGATGCGCCATGGCCACCCAAGCTCTCTGATCCGCCATGGCCTCCCGAATCTCCAGTCCCACCCAAGCTCTCTGATCCGCCATGGCCTCCCGAGTCTCCAGTCCCGCCATGGCCTCCCGAAGTCTCTGGTTCCGCCCTGGATACCTCCCCAGTGTCCTACTCCTCCACCGACATCCAGGGCGCCCCCCTCCCCGGTGTTTGGTGTCCGGGAGGGGGCGATAATGTCACAGAATGGCCCGTCTCCAGCGTCATCGCAATCACTTTCACCTGCACCTGTCTACTAATCACGCACACCTGCACCTTGTCACCACCTTCATCACGAGCACTATAAAGGCACTCACCTCAGTCACTGAAGTTGTCCGATCTCGTTGATGCAACGTGGACCTCCCGATCGTCTTCCAGACCTGTTGAGTATAACCTCTGAAATTCCGTACCTGTTTGTGCTTACCTCCTGTGCTCCTCTCCGTTGTCCTCCCGTCTCTAGATCGTCCAACACTGTGGCTGATTCCTCCAGTCCACCCGTGCATCTCGTTGTTTCTGCTCCTCGCTCCTGCGAACAAACGAAGCCACAGTCAGCCTCTCGCCGAAATCTCAAGACCTGCACTCACCTCCTATCACCAGTTCCACTAATCTTCTGCACTATTCCTGTCAATAAAGTCACTGTGTTAACACTTACCTCTGTGGCCGGCAGCATATGTAACAGCATCAAGAAAAATAATTAAACTGATAATGCTTTTACCAGTCTCAGGCGTCTGCTGAGGGACACAAACGTTTCTGTAGGCATATGAAGGGATACCAGCAATCTTCCCTTCAAGCTTCAGCTCAACACACTGTCCAGAAACGCTTTGGTTAAAGTGGATTTCTGCAGTGCACAGTTCCTCCTCCTCAAAACATAAGTAAGAACCCATTTCCTGTGGAAAGAGAAAAGAACAGAGTAATTTTAACAATTCAACATCCTAGCATGACTAACATTTAAAGAAGGAAAATGGGGAGTCTGTGCGACTGCTTTTCCAACCTCATTATGTGTGATTGTGTACTCTAATTCTTCATTCAGTATGTCTTGCTTATGAAGCATGAAAGGGTGCTGAAAGGTCACTTCAATCACATCGTTGTGGACCGATGCATTTACAGCTGGAAAGTCCAAAGAGCCTGGAAAAAGCAAAAGCCGATATTGTTTAAAGTCAAAATACAAGAAAAAAAACTGAAATAAAAAGTAATCTGGGAAGAGACTGAAGAAAATTAATTCCAACACTAAAACTCAAATACCCAAATAGATTTGCATTTCCTGAAGGAAACAGCAGCAGTGTGTACAAGGCAGCAGAATGAGATTGAAGATTTTAGGCTTTGGTTCTGGGTAAAAGAAATGCTGCCGTATAAGAACGATCATGTGATGCAGTGTGTTTCGCAGTATAAGGCAGCTGTATTGTTAAATAGATGCAGTAGAGAAAGCACCAATTACGCAATGATTAATGAAACCATCCCTCTCTGTTGAACACTGTTTTGTCAATGTCAATGCAAGATTTACCAACTACACCAACGGTTTGGGCCGAGTAAACTGCAGATATTTGATACTTCGACAGACATTTTAAGGCTCGTTTTCTAAGTATCTATAGTGTTTCATCATAAACAGTGACTTGCATACACAGTAATAAACTGTAAATAATACTGTATCCATATGATTAAATTATACTCAGAAAACTTACATTTATATTTATGTTGGTTCTCATCAAAATAGTCTTTGCTGTAGGTAAATTTAATGGAGACGCTTTCTGATTTCTCTTGCCCATCATGTGCCGTCACAGACACAACGTAATCATCCCCCACATCTCTGCTGTAGCTGCTGATATCAAGGTACGTCTGAGAGGTGTCAACTGTTTGGGAAGCACTAAAGATAAATGGGAGAGAAAGATTAAGTAATGTCACATTTTCTGAATTAGGTTTTTCTTGATCCGTTGCTTTTGACACACACATACCTTTCATAAGGTTTGACCATTACACTGAATTTCATCTGTTCAGTTGGGTTACTGTAGTTCCAATAGAGGACATTCACAAAGTTGTGACAAACAACGCTGACGTTTGTTGGAGAAGGAACTGTAGAGAAAACAAATGTTAGGTTCAGGTTCAGTTTATTAGTCTATTTAATCTATTATACAAACTCAAAGCTCATGAGAACAACAAATACAGTATGTATAATAGCATTTCAGTAGCCATTGAACAATACTGTTCTCTGAGTTATTTTTAAAACGGATGTCATCTTCAGAGATGTCACAATCTTGGACTAGATTTTAAGGTTTGCTCAAACACAATCACCGAATTTGACACACATGACTAGGGATGGGTACCGAAACTCGGTATTAAATCGGTCTCGGGGCTAAATTATGAAAGACCGGAGTATCGATAAGCTCTGACGTTATCTTCTGTTGGTATTGGAGAAATTAAGAAAACACACATACATTTATTGTTGCTCTCTCTCTCTATATATATATATATATATATATATATATATATATATATATATATATACACATATACATATACATATATATATGTCGTCAGCTGTTTTTATGTGCAATAATATTCAAACATTTGTCTATGATGCATTTTTGCTATGCGCAATTCAGAAGCCGGATCGCGCTCACGCGGAGGAGCTTCAGCACACGCAACATGAAAGTCCTGTTTAATTATGATAGAAGAGAGAACCAACTATTCAAACATCTGCTCACACTTTAGGCCTGTGGCTGTTATATTAAGCCAAGTATTTTTTTTTTTTCTATTTTGGCTTCCAAGGATTATAGCTGCATTTCTTCTAGCACAACTCCCTTCCCTTCATAGCGGCGCGGATTCGTTCCTCCGAACCAAAACTTAACATCTGAATCAGCTCAATCAGTGATTGTTATAAAATGCCGTCTTTACTGTTGCTACATTGCAGGACATATTTGATAGTAAAACATTGAAAGTACAATCTGCACAAGTGATGCTGTTCCCCAGGCTGAAATGTGTGTGCGCGCGTGTGCGGCGGCGTGCTCCAAAACGGACAAGCAAAGTACACTTTGAGCTTCGGGCGCGTCGAAATAACACACAAAAATATGCCAAAAAATACACACACAATGTGTCAAAATGGCCGGTTATGAGAGTCTTCACTTTTATGTTTTAAGTGGACGAGAACAGTTGGGAGAAAATCCGATGCGTGTCAGTATATTGTCTTAAAGTGTCAGACTGGAGCTTGAGCCATCAACGTTAATCAAAGAACAAAATGCAAAGAGAAAATCACCCACAGCTCTTAATCTGAACAACGTTATAGCTTTAATAAACATAAATCTATCAGTACATACAGTGAAAACTAGGCAGTGCTCATTTACATTTGATTACTTTTGTAACTATTACTTACCTGAACATTAATATTAGTAGACCTTCATGGAAAAATGAAAGCACTGTTTATTTCATTTAGTTTGTGTGTTTGTTTTATTGTATTTGTCAGTTTGTTTTACTTTGTTTCTTTGTTCATGTTGTTACTGTATCTTATCTTATGTATATAAAACACTAAAAATACCTGCACACTGGTGCATTTACAAATTGATGAAGTGCAGGCATTTTTAGTGTTTTATATACATAAGATAAGATACAGTAACAACATGAACAAAGAAACAAAGTAAAACAAAAAGTACTGATAAGAATACCGTTAAAGTACCGGATCGATAAGCAGTATCGGTAAGAGTAGTAATACCGCTAAAACCTTAACGATACCCATCCCTACACATGACTGAGTCTTGTCATCTGAATATTAGGGCTGCCCCCTAAGAGTCGACTAGGGGTGGCTCGATACTACTTTTTCAGAACCGATACAATCCGATACCAACAATTCTGAGTATCTGCAGATACCGATATCGATCCAATACCTGGGCAGTTTTTTTTTTTAATAAGTGTTGAATTTTTATACCTCAACGTGTGTTGACCAGATCATGACTTTTTTGTGTGGTACACACAATCTATAGACAACTTTATTGTAAAGTAAAACAACAAATGAATGCATATATAATTATAATATTTGACAAAAATACTATTATAAACGAGGTTCGTGGATAATTCAGTATAGCAAAAGTTACTCTAGATAAATCATGAGTGCACAATTTTATGAAATCTAAAATTAGTGGGGGAAAAAAACATTTTACAAATAAAATAAAACAAATAAAAGTGAATAAGTGTAGGACTAAATCTAAAATGATAATGTAAAATGTATACATTGCTCTTTGTATTGTTTTAAAATACATTCACGAAAAACAAGGAATATATTTATATGTAATATACTGTAAAATTAAAAAGACATTACTTTTAAATGTATAGCACAGTAATGAGGCAGAAACATATGATAGATAAGACAAACAAGAAAGGCTATTAATAATCTTTCATTATGCAAAATATGATACGAAAGAATGGAGGATGACAGACAGCCGCAGCAGAGAGAAGAGTTTACGTGAACTTGAATTTAATATTCACCTATACCTGACAATTAAACTATGTAACGGCTTCAGAACACTTGAAATTTTTATACATTTATAATGTGTTTGTGGCTTTTGTGGGGCTTAACAATAACACAATAGTATACGCACAATATCGTATTTAGATCGGTCTCGTCTGACCAATACCCCGATCCGGCAGAAAATGCCAGTATCGAAGCGATACTGAATATCGGCGCACCCCTAGAGTCCACTAACCATTAATTGACCAGAAGAGGCTTAGTCGATCAAAATTTCATTAGTTACTTAATCGCAGAAAAAATCCACAGGAAGTGGCTAAGTCTCCTAACACCAACAGCTGGCATTGTTTGCATTTACCTTAAAATACTTCAATTCATTTTTGCTCATACAGATAAGAGTAATACACCTTTCAAATCTGTAAAAAGGTGAACCAAATTCAAATGGAAAACAAATATTGTCAGATTATGTAACCCAAACGAAACGTGCACGTTCACTGTGGAAATGATGAGTCAGTGTTGTCTACTTATCAATGAATTATTGTAATTTTAAGGCAGTCCTTCATTACTTCTACCGGTGTGCTATGGCAAGCCTTATGTGTGCGCTTGAGTGCTGATAGGCTATAGGCAATTAAAGGCTCATTATTATGAATTATATGGTTTATTAATATAAAAATGTGATTAGTTGACTAATTGCTTAATGTGAAGGACTACTAGTCGACCAGAAAAATGTTTAGTCGAAAGAAGCCCTACTAAATATAAATGTTTAAAAGTGAAGTGACATACATAAAATGAGTGTGGAAAACAAATAGAAAAATGTAAAGAAAGAATGAAAGAAAAATTGGATAAGCATTTTTTTATACATTTTAACAGGGTAAATACAGTAATTAACCATACTCCCATTTGTGTTATTAGGTTGTTTGATTGGTAATGTATAATCTGAAGCGAACCTATTTGTGAGTCACAGTACTTTAAAAAAAATAAAATAAAAATAAGCCTTAGATAAATACATGTGTTTTCTGGATGACCAACCATCAAAACAGCCTGTAATTTCAGGTCATTCTGAACTGAGGAAGTGGCTGATAGCATATGCCATCACTGGAAATGCAGCTCTTACTCAATATAAAGACTTGAAAAACATTCAGACTTGTGATGTGTTCATGGAAGTCCCTGTAGCATTTTTTATTGGTATACATGACTACTTTGGTACCTATAAAATCAAAAACAAAAGCACGCACACCACTGGAAAATCTCTCAAACAGGGTGCTCAAAAAAAAAAAAAGAAAAAAAAAAAAAAAAATGAAATGAAACCAGAAAAAAGTCAGAACACCTAGGCTCCAAAAATACAAAGAATTTAAAGGGGTCATCGGATGCCCATTTTCCACAAGTAGATATGATTCTTCAGGGTCTTAATGAAAAGTATATAACATGCTTTGGTTAAAATTTATCAATGGTAGTGTAAAACAACACCCTTCAAAAACATTTCTGTTCATAGCGGCCCGTTTCGGTGCATGTTTCTTTAAATGCTGATGAGCTCTACTCACTCCGGCCCTCTCTTCCATGGGGGGAGGAGCCGTTCTCATGAGAGTGTTTACTTTAGTCGCATTTAGCAGCGGAATTTGCTAACTAGCACATTATTAGGAGAGATGATTTGCAAAGATTCATAAAACAACCTTATACTCACTTCTTCTGTAGGTGAGGCTGGATCACAAATGATTCGTGCAAACAACATAAATGCATTTAAATAGATTGAGGGGCGTACTCCCTTCAAAAACAAAAGTAATCCACTGCATCTTCAGAGGATCAGATGTTGGGAGTAAATGACAACTGCTATGTTCATTATATCCAACAACAAAACACCTCAATCGCTTAGGAGACATTCTGATTCGGCTTCGAAACAATGGCGGACTGTTGACAGCTCACTCAGGGCGGGTCTAAGGTAAAACACCAGTGTCAATCAACAATCGTGGGAGCAGCCTGGGTCTGTGTGACGTCGCACAGCCAAGAATCTGAGAACGGCTTGATATGAAAGAGGGGGTATTATGTATAGGAATTTAAAAAAATAAAAAATCACACACATTTATGTTCAAACAACATTTAAAAGTGAATTTTGCATCCGATGACCTCTTTAATAGCAGACACCTGTGTAATTCTGTGTTACAAAATTTGTATAGGTTTTTTCTGTTTTCATTTTACTTTGGTACACATAAAATGCTTTATTATTATTATTTTGTCCGTTTTCTTTTTCTTCCACTCTGGAAGTTTATGGCAGCCCATAGAAACACTTGCGGAAAAATTATGAAATTTGGCACACAAATAGAGGACAATCTCAATATTAATCATACCAAATTTGGAGTCTCTAACTCAAACTCTTTAGCACCACCAACAGGCCAAATTTGCACACTGTTTCAATAACTTGTTAGCCGCAAGGTCTAAAAGCAAAAGAAAATTTCCAGTCTAAATTTTAATTTCTATGGGTCAAGAATTTTCACAACTATTAATTTTCTGAAAAATCTACCTTTTCGATCTCATCCTAGACAGTTTTTCCAATGTTCACCAAAATTGCCTCAGATCACCTTCAGAGTATTGTGGCAAAAGTTATCAAAAGCTTTCTGATATACCAAACCATTTTTGTAAAGTGTGTTAACGAGTTTGACACAGTTTGCACAAACATGGACATGAAGTTATATATCCGCAATGCTTTAGCAAATTCTGACCAAACTTGGTTTGTGTTATATCAAGCATGACCTGAGGGCACATGAGTAGTTTAAGCACAGCACCTCCTACTGGTCAAAAAATATCAAAAATCAGAACAGCACACCAAATTGAACGATACCTAATTTTCCTATGTCTGCAAAATGCTGTACAAACAAATGTCTTTAACAGGGGTCTCCATTCCTGCTCCTGGAAAGCTAACATGATGCAGAGTTCAGCTTCAACCCTGAACACCTGAAACAGCTAATCAAGGTGTTTAGGGCTAGTTTATTACAGACAGGTGTGCTGAAGCAGAGTTGGAACTTAAATCTGGAGAAAGTTAGCTCTTCAGGAGCAGGGTTGGAGAACCCAGTGCCCGGTTGCATAAAGCACCTTAAGTGTTAATTTTTCCCCTAAGATCGCCCTTAAGTTTCCCTTATACTTAAGGGTGTTGCATAAAATATACTTTACTTAAGGGATTCTGAAACGTCATAAACCCTTAGAATTTCTCTTAAGTATCCATTAAAACCAATTAAGTGTTGCATAAAGCCCCTTAACTGTCATTTTCCTAAGTGTAACATAAGGTTTGGGAAATATCACCTTAAGTGTTACACAGAGAGCAATCCAAAATAGTCTACTACGAGACACGATCAGCTGCTTAATATGTTATACAGATTTTAATTTAGGTATTTATTCACAAATAAACCTTGACCAAATTGCATACAGCACATAGCGCTAATAGTTCAAACATGAATGTCATATGCAAGAACAAACTTATTCTATAATATTTTATTCCTGTGTTTTCCTACATATTACCTTGAGATGACTTGAAAAACACAAACCATATATTGTCGCAATCGTTTGTTTACATTTCTGCTTTTTATTCAGCCTAAGATATGCTACTTCTATGAATCCGATTTAGACTTTTGATGCGAGAGCACCCTATGGCTTCGAGTATGAATGAAACATTCACTGCATGACAGTGTTTAGAGCTTTAATGTTCACATTGCCTCGTTTTTGGATACGAATAAAACGTCATGCGTAGACTATCTTGTCCATTTGCATTTAAATACAGTATAGATTTATTTCACTCTAGTCCCTGAAAACCTGTGCATGGACAGAAATGATGAAAAATCTTTATTTGTTGTCAAATATGAATGAAAGTTATACGGGTTTGGGCTGACACAAGGATGAGTAAACGATTTTTCAGAATTTTCAATTTTGAGTGAATTATCAATTTGAGTTTCCGTCTTGTATGGTCCTTCTTTCATATTTGGTTTCCTTATCCACATTGTATTGTTTTCTGTAAAAATTTACACCGCTATCTGCATTAACAAATAACATGTCCATGGCAACAGTAGATTGTTTTTTAATGGTAAAACACCTAACGGTTTCCCTTTACTAAGGAAGTGTTTAAGGGATTATATGCAACTCTCATAAATCATTCCCTTAGGTAAGGAAAATCACGCCTTAAGTCTCATACTAAAGGGAAAAACTTAAGGTGCTTTATGCAACCAGGCACTGGTCTTTACTGAGTAATTACAGTCAGCTCCTTAGCTCTTCATTTTACCTCTCTTGTGCTTGGCGCTGTAATTGCTGCTTGCAGCTATATTTATTACTATTATTATTATTAGGGATGCCCCGATCAGGTTTCTTGTGCCCCTGATCTGATCAGAGTCATTGAATATTGAGTATCTGCCGATACAAAGTCTCGATCCGATACTTGTATATTCCATATAGGAATGTAAGTTTGATGCACACTTCAAGTACATTAAAGTTATTAACATCAATTCAATGTATACAGTATACACAGTATGCAGAGAGTAAAAGTAAAAGTAATACATGCATGATGTATGTATATGTATATGGGTAGTTGACGTATAAATGTATCCTATGGTGTGACAGCAAAAATAAAAAATAAAATAAAAAAAAAACTAACATTGAAGACAAACTTCTCTCATGCTATTTGTAACACTAAGAATGAAGATACATTTTTCTCATGTTATTTGTATGTGAATTTTTTTTTCTACATTTTTGCTGTCACACCATAGGACACAGTACTATTTTTATTTGTGACCCTGGACCACAAAACCAGTTTAAAGTCACTGGGGTATATTTGTAGCAATATCCAAAAATACATTGTATGGGTCAAAATTATTGATTTTTCTTTTATGTCAAAAATCATTAGGATATTAAGTAAAGATAATGTTCCATGTAGGGATGTAACGATTACCGGTTTGACGATAAATCATGATAAAATTCCCCACGGTTAGTATTACCGTTTCATATTTTAATTATCATTAAAACCGTATTCGATTACCGCGATCTGAACAACTCCGGATAAATAAATACTGTCCATCATAAAGCAGAGTGTAACAGTGTCACGAGCGCACAGCAGCGTTTCATTCTGAGTGAAAATAGGGCGGAAAAGCTGGGAGGTTTTAAAAGAGTGCTGAGGGAATTATACAAATGAATATATCAGTGAATTAATTATATGAATGTACCTCTGAAGGATCTGACTGTCTTCAGAAACGATTCGATGGCATTTTGTTTTCATCTCAGCTCCATGTAATACCTAAAGGAAGTGTTCTTAAACACAATACTGCTTTGTTCACGGAGTTCAGGGAATCAGCTGTAATTCAGCTTTTCCATATAAAGCGCCACCTGCTGTCAGAGACTGGATTTACAGACACTTATTTACATTCAGTCTGTGTGCAGTTTCTGCCTGGCCAAAAAACGGACCAAATTTGCATGACCTGCTGTAAATTTTAACCGGTTGATGGAAAAACAAGCTTATGTGGATTCTACACATTTAAACAATTCAGATAAGATATATAGAATTATTTATGGAGCAGATATGTTCACTACTGTGTGTACACTTGGATGGGTCAAATGCAGAGCACAAATTCAGAGTATGGGTCAGCATACTTGGCCACACACCACTTCCCCCCTCCCCTTCCCCTTATTAATCAATTATCATTTTGACTTAACTCTTTTCTTTAAAGGCTGAAATGTGAGGTTTACCTTTATATGAAACTTTTTCAAAGCTTTATTTGAACATTTACATTATTTATTTGAACATGCTATTAAACTGGTGTCAGTCAAATTGTCATTTAAAATCCAGACCTCATTGGTAATGTTATTGTTTTAGTGATTATGCAAACAAAAAGTCATTTTATTTGCTGTTTGTTGATTTTTAAGTATAAAACTTGTTTTTTTTTCAAAAAAAAAAAAAATTTGGTACTTTTTGAACATCTCCAGCACATTTTAGCAATACCGTGATAATACTGATAACCGTGATAATTTTGGTCACTATAATCGTGATGAGAAATTTTCATACCGTTACATCCCTAGTTCCATGAAGATATTTTGTAAATTTCCTACAGTAAATATATTAAAACTTTATATATACATTGCTAAGAACTTCATTTGAACAACTTTAAAGGCAATTTTCTCAGTATTTATATTTTTATGCACCCTCAGATTCCAGATATTTAAATAGTTGTATCTCGGCCAAATATGGTCCTATCATAACAAACCATACTTCAATGGAAAGCTTAAAATTTAGAAAAATTGACCCTTATGACTAGTTTTGTGGTCCAGGGTCACATTTGTCAACTACCCAAATCTATTACAAGATACACACTCTCTGTCTATGTATATATGCACACACAGTGTACAGACAGTGGCAGATGTACTGTATACATGTTACAATGGTAGACATTGTAAACAGACTTTGTCACAATTATGAATATGGGACTACTGATATAAACTTCTTGTATTTTGATGTATAATAAGCAGTGTAATTACAACATAAAGTGAAGATAAGGTGAGAAAGCATGAGGCTTGCATTGTCAGAATGCCATTTGTCAGTCAAGTCTGAATCAAGACAAGCAATGCGTTATAACAACGATGTCTCAGAAGGTAAACGATAAATGAATGAGTGATCGTTACAAAAGTGTGCATCAAATATACTGAACAGGGAAGCTGAAATGTGTATAATGTGCTAGAACAGACCTCTCGATCTCTCGCGCATCACGCATGCACATTTGAGCGTCTTCGTTTCCTTTTAATGGTGGATGGCAAACCCACTTATAAGCACAAGGGGGAATGTAGGGGGATGGCATCCCCCGGTTGAAAAAAAAAAAAAAAACATTCCCCTAAGTAAAACCATCATCCCCCCTTACCATCCCCTTTAGATTAATAATGCATATTATGTTAAACTTATCATGCAAATAACATGTTAAAATCTCTACTTACAATAATTTACGAACTAAATAACAGTGATTGGCCAATCAGTAACAAACTGTAACAAGCTGTGCACAAGCAGAAGCAATTCTTTCACAATTTTAAGAAATGGTTCAAGCGCAACTTTTCAAGTTCTTTAAAAAGACGACAACAGAAAAGGTATGATTTTTCCTTGATTAGAATTGAAAGACATTCCCCTGACATATGTTATTGTGCTGTATGTGTGACTGTGAAGGATTGAGAGACGATAGCAGAGCTGACATTATCGAGTCTTGGCAAAAAACAAACAAAAACACGTCTTGAGAGTCCAAAACCAAAAGCATTCACGGCTCGATGAAGCCTTTTAGATTGCAATTAGAATATCCTTATAATTCCAGCAATGAAAGAATAAATACCCATGTATGAGTTATATATGCATTGCATAATCAATGTACAGGCTGGCAGATGAGAGATTAGGCCCCAAATAAACTGGGTTAATAGTGATTGTTTTATCATTCTGACTGTTTGTGTCACTTGCATTACCCCACTGTTAACTAAGTTGTTTATTTTCTTCTTTTTTTTGTAGGTTTTGTCTTGGTTTCTTAAGCCAACGGTGGCCACTGAGTTGCCCTCACTGTGTGGATGGCGGAGGTAAGGAGGCTGGGATCGGGTGGTGGTTTGGTCACTTTATTTTTGCTTTCTTTTTGAGAGCACTTTTGATTTTTGACCACTTCACTCTCTTTTAGGTAACCTATGGCCATCCGTGTTTTTCTTTTCTTTTCTTGTTTGTTTCTTTTTTCCTCAATTATTTCTTTATTTTTTTGCGTGTATTTGTATTAAAGCTTGGTGATGTCATTTTTAACATGTTGACTTGTTTGAATAAAAATGTGTTTGTTGATTGAAGCCACCTCATTGCCCCTTTCGCCTAGTTATTATTGACCTCGTTTGGTCATCTCATCACATATACCATTAAAACTCAAAGCTCATAATGCAGTTTCTGCAACTTTGAGGAAAAATTTGTAATGAAAATCACCCTAATAAAAAAATCAAAGATGTTTTCGAACACTTTGTTGTAGAGAAGTGAAATTTAGAAAGCAGAAATCATTGTTTTCTGAAAAGTTCTGAAAGTTTTGAATGACATTGTGGGATTAGTTGATAAAGGCGATTACTGCGCTTCCCTTTTTATTGATTTATCAAAGGCTTTCGGCACAGTGGATCACGAGATACTGCTGCATAGATTAAGGAGTGTTGGCCTATCAAATCATGTTATTTTCTGGTTTAAAAATTATTTAAGTAATAGAACTCAATGTGTTCAGGTAAAAATTCAGGACTATTGGAGATTGTTAAAGGTGTTCCCCAAGGATCCGTGTTGGGGCCTCTTTTATTTACTATCTACATTAACAGTATTGATCATGATAATCAAGATGTTCATTTTCACTTTTATGCAGATGATACTGTTATGTATTGTGGTGCACCTTCGAAACAGCAAGCCTTGCTTAAACTTCAAGCAGCTTTTGATGTTATTCAGTCTCGGCTTCAAACACTAAAACTTGTTCTGAATGTAGATAAAACTAAAATCATGTTATTCTCAAGCTCGAAAAAGACAGTAGACACTTTCATTCCTCTCCAGACTTTGCAAGGTAATGTGATTGAGTTAGTGAAAGAATATAAATATCTTGGCATCACTATTGATGATAAATTATCTTTTGAGTCTCACATAACTAATTTAAAAAAAAATTTTAAAATAAAGCTTGGGTTCTATTTTAGAAACAAGTTTTGCTTTTCTTTTAATGTAAGAAAGAGGTTAATTTCTGCTACTTTCTTGCCGGTACTCGATTATGGTGATGTGGTGTATCAATTTGCTTCCTCTCAACTTCTCTCTTCTTTGGATGCTGTTTATCACAGTGCTTTGAGATTTATATCAGATTGTAAACCTTTAACTAATCACTGCATATTGTATAATAGAGTATCCTGGACATCTTTGTCTATTAGAAGGAAAATTCATTATTACCTAATCATTTATAAACTATTCTGGGGTTGTTGCCTTTGTATCTAGGTTGTCTAATTCAAAAGAAAAGTGTTGGGAAATATTCCCTCCGGTCTGATAACTGTTTTACTCTTTCTGTTCCATTTGTGAGAACTGAACTGGGGAAAAGGGCTTTTATGTACGCAGCTCCTTTTGAATGGAACTTACTCCAAACGAAATTGAAATGACAAACTTTGGTGCCTATGGAACATTTTAAATCTATTATTCGGTCACTCGAAGAAGACTCATTGATCTGTACTTGTTTTTAACTGTTTAATTTGTGTATTTGTTGTTTCAATCTGTAAATCGTGACTGTAACTGCTGTCCATTCTTGGCCAGGAGATTTTTAATCTCAGAGAGATTTTCCTGGTTAAATAAAGGTCAAATAAAAAAAATTGTTTGCTCATAAGAAGTAGTTTAGTGGTGCTAACAGTGTGCTTACTAACAGTTTAGTTTAGATGTGAGAGTATGTAAGTATATATATATATATATATGTAGGGCTGGACGACTAATTTGAAAAGAAATCAAAACCGAAATTCAGAATCTCTAACCGACAATTTTCCCATGTTGGTTATTTCATTGTTTTTTTTTTTAATCCTATTAATACTTTCCCCTTAAAAAAAAACAACAACAAAAAAAACAAACAAAACTTACTGCGTGTGTAGTCGGCACTATACGGACATGAATGACCATTGCACTCGCGTCTTTTGCAGCGTATCGCACGTGAGAGGCGCGTTAAAAGAATTTAAACGTTTACACGCAGCGCCGCTCATCAATGTCAGTTGCAAAAGAGTGGACCAATCAGAAGACCCTGGAGACGGGGCAAGCGTTGCAAGCTTTTGTTTACAGTAGGGGGGAGGCGGAGTGGTGTGTGGCCATGTATGGTGACCCATACTCTGAATTTGTGCTCTGTCTGCATTTAACCCATCCAAGTGTACACACAGTAGTGAACATACACCCGGAGCAGTGGGCAGCCAATGCTGCGGCGCCCGGGGAGCAGTTGGGGGTGCGGTGCCTTGCTCAAGGGTCTCACCTCAGTCGTGGTATTGAGGGTGGAGAGAGTGTTGGTTATTCACTCCCCCCACCTACAATCCCTGCCGGACCTGAGACTCAAACCAACAACCTTCAGGTTACAAGTCCAACTCTCTATCCATTAGGCCACGACTGCCCTAGCAGGTTGGCATGGCAAGTTTTGTATTTGACGGCAGCATGGTAGAGTAGGCATTCTGCGCTGTATTTTTTTAATAAACAATCCTGAGTGCTGCATCTTGCGGTTTTAGATGCAAAGCCATGTTCTGTGTGAACGGCCAGTAAGATCCAAGAGTAAATACTTGCACATACAGCATGACAGGACAAGATTACTGAGATGCCTTGCTCTTTCTCTTAATCAGCAGTGTTCGATTTACATTCAATATTTAAAAATTATTTACAGGAGAAATTTATCACAATTCATTATTTAAAATAATATTCATTTACAAGAGATACAAGTTATTTTGTACTTTTCACATGACAATATTTTAAAAGTAGACTATTTTGTTTGCTGGTTATTTTCTACTTTTGACAAGGCAATATTAATTTATTAATTATTATATACTTTTTTTGGGGGGGGGGGACTTGCTTTTTACAATAAAACTGAAATGCGACTTTTTCATAAGACGTCTTCATTTCAAACATGCTCTGATTTTAATTGTTTGAAATATTCAACAAATAACCAGTTTGTTTCCTTAAATTATTTTAAAATCACAAATATAAAAAATGCACTTTCATTGGGAAAAAACAAATATCCCAACTTTTTAATAGTTGTGTATATTTACAGTACAAACCTTTAATTAACTATGAGGGCAAGACTAAATAATGAATTAAATAATCGTTCAATAATTGTAATGGAGGTAAAATATTCAATTAATAAAGGTTTTGATTTTAGGTCATATCACCTTATAGCCATGCCATTGAACTGAGATCACATGCCAACTTTGCTCATTTGCCCCATCTTATTTTGTTACTCTACATTGTTTTCTTTTGATCAGGGCTCTGTCATGCCTGTCAGGGGTGCAGAGATTGTATAATAGCAATAATCCACTGGAGGTGGTTGCTTTGTTGGATATTTGTTTTACTCAATCACCATTAAGATTTCAACCCGAGAGTGACAGAGTAACTCCTCCATGTACACTGTCAAACAAGGTTTAAGGCCACACTGATTTGCAGCTGTAACCACGTGTGATCAGTGATGTTTTCACATCCACTCAGATCAGACCTAACTGTGGTTTTCCTGTAATGCAAGTGTGAAAATAAAACCAAAGGCTACATACCACGTTCAAGAACCCATACTGTACTTTAAATAAACAACTCAAAACTGGGCCAGAGCATTTCAATGTATTGCTGGCTGAACACAACAAGAATAAGTCAGTCGTAGCATTCAGCTGACAGATATTTGCTTATATTCACTGTCATCCATGGCAATGCTTTATAGCAGACTGCTCATCCAGATAACTGTACTGGCCCTACAACCAAACTCACTCGTTTTCTTTTTTTTTTAAACAAACACAACCACCACCACCATATTGCACCTCATTCAACAGTACTGAACCTCACCTCAGAGGACTATAGTATTATTAATATAATATTGTAACAGTGTTACAGAGTGAAGGAGTGGATCACAGATCTACAACAGCCCTCATAATAACATTTCTTCAATAATTATTTATCAAAGTTACATGCGTGCTAGAAAATAAGTTGAATATGGCATTAGTCTGTCTTTTTACTCTCTTAAGAAGCTGCTCTCATTGTGTGTGTGTGTGTGTGTGTGTTGAACCATATTTGATCATATTTAGGGCAACCTTGAAGTACAGATAAGTGTTCTCTGTGGATGTGTGTGAATGTCTAACAGCTAGATGCAGACAGAGAGCTCTAGGAAGAAATTGTCATGTCCAGGTATACGTCTCTGGATTTTTGAAGTTTATCGAACAACCAGAGTCTTGCTTACCTATGTATGGACGTAATTAGTGACCTCTGTTAGAGTATAACTATCGGTGTCTGGAACATGTACGCAGAGCGGCCTACGAACTCCATCGCGAGTGTTGAAGCTGACTTCTGCCGGATGAAACTGCAAACTATTTTCTTCAGTACATTTTTCTTCAATTGATTGCATCTCTGACTCCTGGTCTTCATTCATACCTGGTCCTTGGGGTTTTAACTGTAAATTCCCCTACACTAGGATGTTTCGTTGGTTTTATTTATTTATTTTTAGTGGAAGCTTTAGGATAATATACAAGTAAAATGATGAAATAATGTTTAATTAATGATTTGGCTGGCTCAAACTAATTCAATCTCAGTCAACATAATTCTCTCATTCTCTCTTTGTCTTATTATTATTATTTTAGCCAATTTTATTTCTTGTCAACCTTCAAGCAGAAATATGTCGTTTGTAAAGTACTTACTTTTATACAACCTTTGTTGTGCTAATTAAAATATTTTCATATTCACTGGTATCGAATGATTACCATGTTTATTGATGGTATTTAGCATGGTAGAGTAAAACCAAGAGCATGCCAACCAAAAACACTGTAGTACTGTAATGTGTGGTAGATATTATCAGTGTAATCCTGGCTATGCAAACCCTTGCTCTTTGTGCTGTAAAGTTTCCCCTTTAACTTTTAACAAAGTGCTTGACACAGTAAATAATACAGTCTTTGTTTCTGATTCTAGACGCAAAAGAGAAGGAGCATTTAGTTACATTACAAAAGTCTCTCAGATCTATATACTGAAAACAACAACAAAAATGAAAGGAAAGCTAGCCTGATGTTAGCACACAGGCCTAACGTTACGGCTATAAAAAATAAAACTTACAGGTTCACTCTTATAGTACAAGTTCTCTAAATAAGTGTTTTTAAACTACCAAATGTGAATTAGATTGAATCTCAAGGGATTTAAAACCGATGTAGGCTAATGTTTTTTATAGATTGAACTCAAAACCAGACTAGACGATAAAATAGCCTATAATAACATTCTCTACAGATATAACTTTACGATTAGAGTTATTTCCAGGCAGGGATATCATAATTGTAAAACGTGCTTATATTTCCAGGATCGCGTCAGGAACACAAACAGGCCTGCTATCAAAGGAAACACGCATTTAACGCAGTTATTTTACAGTTGGCCTATCTAATACACTGTAAAGAATGTCATTTATTTTAATATTACGTGAACGCATGCTGCATATCTCATATATGCTCACAAAAGGACATAAAAAGATACAACAGTATAATACACCGATGCGCCACCGTTAGCACGAGAGACTTCAGCAGAATGATACTCACCAAAACCAAAGACACCTGGAAACAGTAAGGCGTAAAACACACCAAACTGCACTACAGGATCCTTCAACATTGTCACAACTGTTTTGTAATCCGTCAGATGAGTTTCCTAAAGCCAGACAGCATTTCCTGAGAGGGCTCTGTGTGCTCGTCTCTATAAGCGCACTGGAGCAGATCTGACAGGGTTGCCAAATATTCCTCCTGACCAATCCATAATAAAGCGACCGGTTCGTGCTTTAGTACATTATAAACTGTGTAGGTAATTTCTTTATTTGATTGGTAAAATATATTTTTCTAATATATTAATTCTACTAATATAGTGAAACGTATTTTTTATTTGGATTAAAAAAAAAAAAAAACATCTGGCAACTCGGTGAAATAAATGATCCGATGCTTTCCACCTTATTTGATGCATTACAAAGACACTTATCAGCCCAAAGCAAAAATCTGTCATGAAAGCCAGCTTACCTGAATGCTCAGTAAAGAAAATAGACTACACAGAAGCCTAATTATATTAGTGTAGCGAGACCAGGTCTATCAGACCTTGACTTCAGTAATAATTTATCTGTATGGTCAGTTATTGTTGAAAGTCATGTTTAGTTTAAAACATCTGTCAAGTATCTACACTGTATTGCCTAGGAAAAGTTTACACACTGATCCAATAGCATGCAGTGTTGTCAAATAGGCTATACAGTGTGGTATCATAGTATTACCTGCTGTGGTTACACTTTAATTTAAGGAGTCCTTGTTACAGAGTAATTCTACATTTAAGAACGGAGTAATATTTATTAGCTACATGTACTTACTGTATGGTTAGGGTTAAGATTAAGGGTTTGGCACAGGGTTACTTGCATGTAATTATGATTAATTGTTATTATAATAGTAATTATGTGTAACGTGCCTGATTTGAGAAGAAATTACTCTTATATATATATATATATATATATATATATATATATATATATATATATATATATATATATATATATATATATATATATATAACCTTAAAAAATATAAAATATATATATATAAAAATTATATATTTTATATTCTATAAAAATTATTATAGTCTTAATGCCTGTGTGGTTTTATGGTGTTCACTTCTTAGCCAAACAGATATATAAATATTTTGTTCAGATTTACAAATTTAATTTTTCATTTCATATTTTAGTTTGTATATTCACAAAATGTCCTAATTTAAGATACTAAACTAGTGTAACTAGCCCTTGTTATTTGAGAAAGATATTCTCAGTTAATACTATCATAGTCAGGCATGGTGATATGCAAACAAGATCTGGTTTGAGTGGTTTGCTCAGGGGTACAACGGTGATATTGTAGTAACTTACAGGACACTGATGATTTGACACGACAACAACATCTATAAAACTTACATAAGTTTTCTTGATAATGCTTCTGTAGCTTTTTTAGTGATTTTTATTCAGCTGTATGATGCAATTAATAATTTCTATATATAGCTTAAATATTGCAGGAGAAGCCACAATCTTGGACTAGATTGGACGTTTGGAAAGTTTGGAAACATAGATGAAAACGGCAAGCAGCAATGAGAAAATGCTCCGTGACGAACAGAGCGGTATGCTACTGCATTTCCACCACCTTTACTTCTCCCCTTGAAGTGTACAAGTTGATTTCCTCTCCAATTTCAGAAAATATGCAGAATATTCAGTTCTAGACTTTGTTACATCCGTGCAGCCACTACCACAGAATTTTGCACTTTAGCAGTTTATTACTGTTTTTCAACGCAGCGTGTCAGGCTATTTAACCACATCTATTGAGCAGGTGACATCTTTTTTTTTAGATGGGATCTTAAAGGTATTAAAGGTGTTGTCATTTTTACTCACCTTGTAAATGTGGTGAGAGGAAAATGAAGGCTTTCATTCTTTCCAAAACAAAATTGGATAAAAAAAATAAAATAAAAAATCAGATAAATTGTAAAAAGTTTTTATTATGGGGAGTTCTTACGTTTTTTTGTAATTGAACTTTTTTATTGTTCAACAGTGTAGCATTTTGACCAATCAGACACACAATTTTGCATTTGATTTAACAAATCAATTAGTTATTAGATTAACAAATGGTCACAGACCCCCTCACCTAATACACATACAGGTGCTGGTGTGTCTGTCAAGGACTCCAGGTCTCTGGTTCCATGGCAACCCATCTGATAACACTGGCTTTATTGCTCAAAGGAATGCGGGTAGAGCAACACTTCCTCTTAGGAAAGACACATTACACCATAAAAATGGACTCTTCTCTACTTAATTAATAAAAAACCCTTCTTTGAATGAACGACCTAGGTTACGTATGTAACCCAGGTTCCCTGAAGGGAGCGAGAGCTGCGCCCGGAGACGCTATGAGAACGCCATCAGCGTAACCGACGCTCTGAATATCGTCTACAACAAGTCCAATAGAAGGCGAGGCGTCACGGGCGGGGTGACGTCACGGCCAAGAGGTATATAAGCACGTGAGGCAGAGCCCGCGTCAGCTTCATGTCATGAAGCAAGCGCTGGCAGGGATGCCGGAAGTATGGCTTCGAGACGCAGCTCTCGTTCCCTTCAGGGAACCTGGGTTACATACGTAACCTAGGTCGTTCCCTTCCAGGAACGTCGAGCTGCGTCCGGAGACGCTATGGGAACGCTATACCAACGCCGCCAGACTGACAAGTCCCTGCCTGATGTCAGGCCAAGAGGACAGAAGAGCCTGTAGTGGCTCGGATGTCGAGGTCGTAACCTGGCGAAGTCAGGGGCGTGGACTACCCAGCAGCGTCGTAGATGCCCTGATCGGTACATCTGTCCAGAAAGGCCTTGAAGGCCGCCATACCTCTGGTTGAGTGCACTCTGACTCCCACGGATGGGCAAGCCCAGAGGCCTCGTAAGCAAAATTGGCAGCATCCACCATCACTTACTAAGAGTGGGCTACCAAGCCCTACCAAGGCCCTCGAGCAGTTGGTCCGACTTCCTCCACAGAGCAGCTCTGTGGATGTACGTGCCCAGTGCTCACACTGGACACATACGGTTGTGCTACTCCTGGCCGAAGGGAGGAGGACAGAGGCCTGGAGTACGACCGGCTGTGGTATGACCATCAGAACCTTCAGTACGTACCCCATTTTTCAGGGGTAGAGAAAGACTTTCGCCGAACCGGGCACACAGTCAACATCGAAGGGGCCGCAGACAGGGCCTGAAGGTGATCACCCTCCTCAGAGAATGATGCTAACCAGAAGACGGTCTTGGAGGTGAGGAGTCTATCTGTTATCTCCTCGACATGCTCAAAGGTGTTCACACCGAGCCTCAGAACCGCAGCCAGGTCCCATGTGGGGACGTGATCGTACAGGAGGTCTCAGCCTGCGCGCACCGGAGGAAACATGTAACTAGGGGGTATCTGCCCACTGGCTGGCCACCGATAAGTGCGTGGTATGACAAATAACTGCCACGTAGACCTTAGTAGTGGAGTGAGTTAACCCTGCGGAGAATCAGGCCTGCAGGAACTCCAGAACTGCACTAACTGGGCAGTTGACTGGGTCAAGGTGGCGGTCTCCGCACTTCAACGTACAGTTTCCTCGTGGAGGGAGCTCTGGATTAAAGGAGGGTCTCGACAACCTAGTCGATAGACCGGAAGCTATGAGTTGCGCCTGCTCAGAGGCCAGACCCACAGCTTCCATAGCTCCGGGCGAGGGTGCACATAGGTGCCCCCGGCCTGTGAGAGGAGATCTCTCCTGATCAGTACCGGCCACGGAGTGCCGTCAAGGAGAGAAATCAGGTCCGAGAACCAAACTCGGCCCGGCCAGAACGGTGCTACTAACAGTAGACTGACCGCGTCCCGGCGCACTCTCGCCAGAACTCCCGGGAGCAGAGCGATCGGGGAGGGAAGGCGTACAGACGGGGCATCGGCCACGTCTGTACCATAGTATCCAGTCCCAGAGGAGCTGGAGGAACTAAAGAAAACCAGAGGGGACATTACCCTGACTCTCGAGTCGCGAACAGGTCTACCCGTGCCTGGCCCAACCTTCGAAATCTGCTTCACCCCTCGAGGTGAAGCATCCATTCCCCGGGCCTCAGCCCCTGTCTCGACAGAACGTCTGCTCCTACATTGAGATGTAAGAGACCACTGCCGTGCTGTCGGTGCGGACCAGCACGTGGTGATCTCTCAGGTCCGGGAGGAAGTGCTTGAACGCACGGAACACAGCTAGGATCTCTATGCTACGTCAAGTGGCGACCACTCCACAGAGCGCGGGCAGGGTGGCCACTCATGACCACACCCCAACCGGTGAGGGAGACGTCCGTCGCTAAGGAAACACGGCGACAAGGAGCTCCCGGCACCAGGCCCTAGGACAAGAACCAAGGTTTCCTCCACGAGTCTAAGGCACGGTTTCTCCATACAATGGCGTGATCCTTGACAATGCGAAGCGAGTCTCCCCTCAGGGAGACCCCCTTGGTCTTGAGCCACCACTGTAGGGGCCTCATGTACAGCAGGCCAGAGGGAATCACACTGGACACAGCTGCCGTGAACCCAAGCAGTCTCTGCTTAACAGTGAATGGCTGGCCTTCTCGCACTCTCTCGACTGCCGTGAGGATCGACTCGATCCGAGCAGGGGATAACCGCGCCTGCGTCGTGGTCGAATCCCACACCACGCCTAGATAAGTGGTTCTCTGAACTGGAGAAAGCACACTCTTCTTGGCGTTTAGTCTTAACCCCAGATCTTTCATGTGGGCGAGAACGACATCTCGATGCCGAACCGCCAACCGCTCTGATTGAGCGAGAATCAACCAATCGTCGATAAAATTGAGTATGCGGATGCCCTGCAGTCGCAACGGGACCAGTGCCGCATCCACACACTTGGTGAAGTGCGGGGTGAGAGTGCTAGGCCGAAGGGAAGAACCCGATACTGACACGCTTTGCCCCCAAAAGCGAACCTCAGGAACTCCCTGTGAGAGGGAAAGATGGGTACATGGGACAAACGTCCTAGAGGTCTGTCGTGACAAATCAGCCCTTGGACCCGATTTGGAACACGATCTGCCTAACTGTGAGCATCTTGAACTTCAGCTTTCTGGCTGAGAGGTTCCGAAACTCAAAAACCAGTATGGGCCTCAGCCCCCCATCCTTCCTTGGAACAATGAAGTATCAGCTGTAGAAGCCGGCGCGAGTCTCGTGAGGAGGAACCACTCGATGGCTTCCTTCCTTACTAAATTCTCGACTTCTTGTTCCAGAACCAGAGCCTGCTCGGGGCGGACCGTAGTCACGCAAACCCCGTTGAACGGCGGAGGTGGCCCATCGAACTGGATGGAATAACCATGCTCTACCGTCCGCAGGACCCAAAGAGACACATCTGGCAGCCGCTGCCAAGCCGCTAGATGATCTACTAAGGGAATCAGTCTCTCGAGACTGACCTCTGGTGTCAGAGATATGGCCAGACCACTGTCTTGCTGCGGCTCTCCGGAGGAAGACGCGGTCTCTGGCACTTGAGGCGAGTTTCTCAGACCCGCAGTCACAACCGGTGGGGGACTCTGAGAACAGCACTCGCTGGGACCTACTGTGCCCTGGAACTGCAGGGTTGACAGACAGATCCCCGGAGGACACCGAGGGGAGACGGTCACCGTGTGCCGCGGTGTAAGCCGCTCCACCCCAGTAGGGGTCGTCCTCCGCAGTCCTGGGGCTCGCCCATCAGGACCTCTGAACGAACCAGACCCTGCCAGGCAGGCCCCAAAGAGACGCATTCGGCAGCTCACTGCCCAATGATCTACTAAGGGAATCAGGCTCTCGAAACTGACCTCTGGTGTCAGAGAAATTGCCAGACCGCTGTCTCGCTGCGGAGCTTCGGAGGGAGACACGGTCTCTGGCAACTGAGGCGAGTTTCTCAGGCCCGCAGTCACTACCGGCGGGGAATTCTGAGAAAAAACACTCGCTGGGACCTGCCGTGCCCTGGAACTGCAGGGTTGACAGACAAATCCCCGGAGAGCACCGAGGGGAGACGGTCACCGTGTGCCGCGGTGCAAGCCGCTCCACCCCAGTAGGGGTCGCTCTCCGCGGTCCTGGGGCTCGCCCGTCAGGACCTGCTGCGCGAGGAGCTGGTATGCGGAGGAGGTTGCGCCCGCCCAGCAGCCACCTGAATTTCGAGAGCGCGCATACCATCTGCCCTCAAAGATTCCACCCGCGATCTCAACACCTCGGTGGAGATCGGGGGTAACTGAAGGCTCTTGTGGCTCCTCACACTGGGGCGAGAGAGGCGGCGAAACCTCGTCAACGCTCGTCACATCAACCTCCTCGGAGGACGCAGCGTCAAGCCCTCGTCTCGGGGGGAAGAGTACCGCTTCCGAACCGCGAGACGGGGCGCCAGATCTGGTGGATACGGGAGAAGATAGTTTCTTTTCTCTTCTCTTCTATATGCCCGCCAGCCAGATCAGCCTTTTTTTTCTACGAGCCCAACGAGCGCAGCCGCCGCTCTGCCTCGGCAGAGTGGGGCTGGCTTTATCTGTGCTTGTGTAACACTGGAGTTTACAACGCTCATACCGTCTTTCTCATCCACCTCCTCGGTAGGAAGACAAGCGGGGCGTCGAGCCCTCTCTCTGGGGGAAGAGAACCGCTTCCGAGCACAGAGAGCGGGCGCTGGATCTGATGATCCATATGCGAGCCGCGCGAGCGCAGCCACCGCTCTATCTTTTTTTTTTTTTTTTGCAAAGAGGGACTGACAGCGCGTGGAGAGCTCGCTTTCCTTCTATATATATTGGGGCGACAGAGGCGGTGAAACCTCGTCAACGCTCGTCACGTCAACCTCCTCGGAGGAAGAAAGACGAAGCGTTGAGCCCTCGTCTCGGGGGGGAAGAGACCGCTTCCGAACCGCGAGACGGGGCGCCAGATCTGACGGATACGGGAGGAGATAGGGACCTGCCCATCTAACTCTCACCGGCCAGATCAGCCTGTGAGTCCCACGAGTGCAGCCGCCGCTCTGCCTAGGTAAAGGCGGGGCCAGCACCACGCGGGGAGCTCACAAAGGCTCCCTCTTCGAAGATGCACAATGCGGGCAGTCAGCTCCCTCGAGAGCCGCTGCCACGCGCTCCGCACTCGGGTAGATCATGCACAGATCATGTGTGTCCCCACTCGTAATGTAAGGCAGGCAGAGGACTAGCACACAATCTGAAACGCGATCTAAGATCGCCCCCTGTTTTGGTCTTAGCTTTAGGGATGTCTACTTTCTTTTCTCAGGACATACAACACTAAATAAGACTCACAAAACAGATATGGACTGACAACACACAGAGCGCTTGCTGAATGACAAAAAGCTGACGCGGGCTCTGCCTCACGTGCTTATATACCTCCTGGCCGTGACGTCACCCCGCCCGTGACGCCTCGCCTTCTATTGGACTTGTTGTAGACGATATTCAGAGCGTCGGTTACGCTGATGGCGTTCCCATAGCGTCTCCGGACGCAGCTCGACGTTCCTGGAAGGGAACACACATATCTTTAGGTCATTGTGTATATTATTATTGTTCTTGTATATGTTTTTGTGTATTGTACACTGTTTTCTGCATGCTTATGATAGATCACTAGTTAATATCACTTTAGCTGCATCATGTTTAGTCTCTATCAATTCGTCTTCGGATGATCTAATTGACAGTGAATATTACATGTCAATACCTATGCAACATATTAGTGTCCTAAGAATCTTTAGAAGTTTGTGCATTAACCCAGGCGAATTACCTATGCAAATTACCATGTTCAGAGACAAAGGGTCGTAAAACTTTTCCTCCAAAAATCCAGGACTCCATTGGGTATTTGACACCCCAGAGGTGTGACCTCTATAGCAGATAAGCTCTCACTTCAGAGATGCCCAAGCAGTCTGCGGTTTTGTTAGATCCTAAGAGGATGTGAGCTAGAACTTGTCCTGGACCCTCTAAGTTTTTGTGCCAGGCCATTGCGGCCTTGTCTTTCCATTCAACCAAGCTCCTCGGACCTCAGCAGATCTCTTTCTTTTCTAGCTCTTTTCCACTTTCTACCTGGAAAGAACATTTCTACCTGAGAACATCTTTGGAATTCATTACTCTTCAACCCGGAAGAACGTGATCGGGAGTCCAAAACTTTGAAACCATTAAGACTTTCATCTGAGACTGCATTCCGGACACTCGACCCGACCAAAGGCAGTGCAAGTATAACATTTAACTAAACGAAACAGAGTTTTAGTATAAGTTATAGACCCCATTATAAATGGCGCTGATGGTTTTACTCAGGTGGTTAAATGACTTTCTCCATAACTGCATTTTCTGGTTTTCCTGATGGTTTCATCCATCAACGCTCATTAGCCTTTCCCATGTATGAGTGATTGTATGTTTGTTTGTTAGACTAGTTTGCGTTAGTTTTTAGTTAATAAATGTTGTGTTCACAAATTACATGAGTTTCTGATTCTGCCTTGCATATTAAATATCCCTTTACGATTTTGACCCTTGCTACAATGCTCTTGTCACAAATTCAGCCTCTGTGGCTCCCTCCGATCACCACCAGAGGGAACCATCTCCTGAGTACTAACATTATCATTCGGACACCATTTCCCATATCACCCCGTTCCTGAGACTGATTACCTGCACAGGTGTTCCTCATCAACCAGCATATATAAACCATTCCTTCCCCTCTGGCAGTGTGAAGTCTTGTTCTTGCCCATGCAGACGTTTCTGAGCGTTATTCCCGTGTTTGAATTCCTGTTGCTGACCTGGACTGTTATATCGATTACGAACGAACTCTGCCTGCCTACTCTGACTCTGCCTGCCTTGTTGACCTGTTCTATTCTCAGTCTGCCGCCTGCCCTGACCCTCAGCCTGAACTTGGTTTATGATTCTGCCTTGTCTACATTGTGTTTACCGTCTGTGATTGACCTCTGCTTGTACGACTATTCTGTGGAACTAATAAAGCTGCACATAGATCTAAATGAAAATGCCTCCCCGTTACAGCTCTAATGCATTAATAGGAAAGCATTTTCTGTGGCCAAGGAAATACCCTTTCTTAGAGTTTATACGAATTTACACTGAATGTTCGCTGGATGGACAGATCAGCTGATGGCAATTTAATTCTGCGACAGCCGACAGCCGATATAAATAATTGTAATTAATCATAATTAATCGTAATTATTTATATACAGTTCCCTTTTGAGCTTATAAATTGTTACAACAGTCAAAACTTCGTACATCACCACCGTATTCCATATTCACCTTTCCAATCAATTACATATTCAACCACTAGTCACCATCAATGTAACAAAACAAACAACAACAAAAGCACATGGAAATTAAAAGAGTCCTGCTCATCATACCATTTTTATATGCTGCCAAAAATGATCCCATGTTTTTTTTGTTTTTTTTTCGTTTCTCCCTCACTCTGCAGTCTCCTCAACAAGCACTCATATGATGCAATTTTAATCATCCCATCAATCCAATCTTTCAAGTCAGGGGTTTTGGGGCATTTCCAATTGTGTAAGATCATCCTGGCAGCTGTGATACAATCTTAATAATAGTAAATGCATTTTTGCTATAGCCTATTAGGTACAACTGATTTATCTCTAAGAAGGCATAATTGTGGTTCCACAGGTAAAGCCCAACCAATCTTCGAGTATTCTCAGAATTTTACGCCGGAATGGCTGAACCAAAGAACATTCCCAAATCATATTTAAATAAGTGTCTTCTTCTTGTTTACATTTCCAACATAGACTATTTCCAGCTATACCCATCCTGTAAAGTCTAGATGGTGTATAATTGTATCTATGTACTATTTTGTAATGAATCAGTTTCCCCCTAGCTTCCCTTATGTTCTTACCCACATTAGATAGGATATCTAGCCAGTCATTATCATGAATATTAATCCCAAAATCCTTCTGCCATATTGTTTTCAGGTTAAGCATAACACACAGAAGCAGGTTGAGTTTCACATGGTAACTTAAGATAGGCACACACAGGGTTATCACTTGCATTGAATTTGTTCTTAACACAGTGTCTGCCCTGCAGATATTTCCAAAAATTTCCTTGGCCCACAAATAATATATTTTTTCACCAATTCAGAATATGACATAAAAAAATTCCATTGTCATACAAACCGTCAATTACAGTTACCCCATTGTTTCCAAAACACCCCTGTTTTGCCTATACAAATTTCAGGATTCTTCCACAAGAGTTTATGAATTTTGCTCCAGACATGCTTGAGTTACTGGATTTGAGTCCCATTTAGCTCCAGAGTTTTGCGAGAGAATGCTAATGGGATGAAATGATGAGGCCAGTTCTATTTTAATCCAGTCCAACTCAGATTTTTTCTCACTCCAATGTTTAGCCAGTTTGGTTATACATCCACCGATTATACATCCTCACATCTGGTAATCCAAAGCCCCCTTGTCCCTTGGGGAAATCAGTTTACTCATTTTAATCCTTCCCACAGAAAATCCTTGATAATTTTATCATATATTTTAAAGATGGGGTCTGGAATGTTCACAGGTCTCATATAATAGAACTGTGGAGCAATAACCATTTTGACAACAATCACTTTACCCCATAGAGAAAGTTTCAGCTGGACGCTATACGTCACGGGCGAGGTGACGTAATGACCCGCTGGTATAAAAGCATGTGCGGTGAAAACGGCGTCAGCTTCTAGAATGAAGCAAGCGCTGGCAGGGATGCCGGAAGTGTGGCCTCGCGACGCAGCATCTCATTCCTTCGAGGAACTGGGGTTACATATGTAACCTAAGACGTTCCTCTTCAGGAACTCGAGCTGCGTCAGGAGTCGCTTTGGGGAACGATATACCCATGCCACCAGACTTCCAAGTCCCTGCCCTGTGTTTATCCATACGGAGCACAGCTAGGGCGAGAGAACGGAAGAACCTGGAGTGGACTCATAAGCCATGTGAATGGCATCCACAATCCACCGAGGGCTGAGGGTCTGCTTGGAAGCAGGGAGACCTCTCTTAGGGGGACCATAGCAGACAAGCAACTGGTCCGCCCTTCTCCACATGGCAGCTCTGTGGACGTATGCGTCCAGTGCTCGCACTGGACACATAGGTTAAGCTTTTGCTGATCAGGCTCTAGGACTAAAGGCCTGCAGTACAACAGGCTGTGGGCGCAACAATTTTACCAGGCGCAAAGTCCAAGTGTGTAGGGGCCACTGACAGGGCCTGCAGGTCCCCAACTCTCTTCAGAGAAGATATTGCCAGAAGAAACACGGTCTTCAGGGTAAGGTGGCAATCTGAGATCTCCTAAATAGGCTCGAAAGGAGGCCTACAGAGAGCGTCCAACACCACAGCCAAGTCCCAAGGGGGAACCCGAGATCGTACTGGAGGACTTAGCTAGGGGTTGTCTGCCCACTGAGTGCCCACCAAGAGGGGTGTGGTAGGCCGAGATTGCTGCCACATAGACCTTCAAGGTGGAGTGGGCTAACCCTGCGGAGAGTCGAGCCTGCAGGAACTCCAGCACTGTACCAACCAGGCAGTTAACTGGGTCGAGCTGGCGATCTCCGCACCATGAAGTGAAGAGTCTCCACTTCAGGGCGTACAGTCTCCTCGTAGAGGGAGCTCTGGATTGGAGAATGGTCTCAACAACCTCGGTTGAGAGACCAGAAGCTATGAGCCGTGCCCCCTCAGGTTTCCACAACTCTGGGCGGGGATGCACCATGGTGCCTCCTGCCTGTGAGAGGAGATCTCTCCTGACTGGAATCTCCCAAGGAGAGCCGTCGAGGAGGGAAATCAGGTCCGTGAACCATACTCAGCCAGGCCAGAACGGGGCTACTAATAGCAGCTGGAGTCCATCCCGGCGCACTCTCTCCAGAACTCCGGGGAGCAGAGCAATCGGGGGAAAGGCGTACAGACGAAGCCTCGGCCACATCTGTACCATGAGCGGAGCTGGATGATGTAGAGAGTACCAGAGGGGACATTGCGCTGTTTCCTGAGTAGCGAAGAGGTCCACCTGAGCCTGGCCAAACACTCTCCAAATCTGCTTCACTACCTCGGTGTGAAGCATCCATTTCCCGGATAACAGCCCCTGCCTCGACAGGGTGTCTGCTCCCACATTGAGGTGCCCAGGAATGTAAACTGCTCTTAATGAGAGGAGTTTACCCTGGGCCCACACAAGGATCTGGTGCGCCAGCCTGTACAGGGGGCGTGACCGCAGACCTCCTTGGTGGTTGATATAAGAGACCACTGATGTGCTGTCGGTGCGAACTAACACATGGTGAACTCTTAGGTCTGGGAGAAAGTATTTTAGAGCCTGATACACGGCCAGCATCTCGAGCCTGTTGATGTGCCAAGCGAGATGACGGCCTCTCCACAGACCGTGGGCAGGGTGGCCACTCATGACCGCTCCCCAACCGGTGAGGGATGCGTCCGTCGCTAGCGTTACATGGCGACAAGGAGCTCCCAGCACCGGGCCCTGGGACAAGAACCAAGATTGTCTCCACATGTCCAAGGCATGTAGGCATCGCCGCGTGACCTTGATCATGCGAAACGGGGTTCCCCTCGGGGAGAACCCCTTGGTCTTGAGCCACCACTGTAGGGGTTTCACGTACAGCAGGCCAATAGGTATCATGTTGGACGCAGCTGCCATCAGACCCAGCAGTCTCTGAAACTGCTTTACAGTGAGTGACTGGCCTTCTTTCACTCTCCTGACCTCCGTGAGGATCGACTCGATCCGAGCAGGGGACATACGTGCCTGCATCGTGGTCGAATCCCACACCACACCACACCAAGATAAGTGGTTCTCTGTAATGGAGAAAGAACACTCTTCTTGGCGTTTAGTTTTAACCCCAACACTTTCATGTGGGCGAGAACAACACCTCGATGTTGAGCCGCCCTCCGCTCTGAACGAGCGAGAATCAACCAATCGTCGATATAATTGAGTATGCGGACGCCCCGTAGCCGCAGCGGAGCTAACGAGGCGTCCACACACTTCGTAAAAGTGCAGGATGAGAGTGCTAAGCCGAAAGGAAGTACCCGATATTGGTAAGCTTTTCCCCCGAAAGCAAACCTCAGGAACCTCCTGTGAGATGGAAGGATGGAGACGTGGAAGTATGCATCTTTTAGATCGATCGCGACAAACCAGTCCTCGGACCTGATTTGAGACGCGACCTGCTTGAGAGTAAGCATTCTGAACTTCAGTCTGCTGACTGAGCGGTTCAGTTGCCTCAGATCTAAAATGGGACGCAACCCTCCGGCCTTCTTTGGAACTATGAAGTACCGGCAGTAGAACCCGGACTCTCTCTCGTGAGGAGGAACCACCTCGATGGCTTCCTTCCTTAAGAGAGTATCTACCTCTTGTTCCACTACCAGAGTCTGCTCGGGGCCCACTAACGTGATATTTACCCCGTTGAATTGAGGCGGACGAGAACCGAACTGGATTCTGTAGCCTCTCTCTACAGTGCGCAGGACCCATCGAGACACATTTGGCAGTAGTTTCCACGCTGCCAAATAGTCTACTAAGAGACTGGCTCCGCTACATTTCCGGACGGAAGAGACCGAGATATGCGCTCGCTGGAGACCGCTGCGCCCTGGAACACCATACGTGGCAGAGTTAGCAGATCGATCTACTGAGGGCACTGGGGGAGGACGAGCACCGTACACTGCGGTGATCGTCGCTCTACCCCAGTGGGGGCTGCCCTCATAAGCCCTGGTCCACGACCATCAGGGCTTCTTGGCCGAAGACCTCTTCGCCTGAAGCATGGTCCGCAGATCCTGCTTAGGCTAGGAGGTCTTCAACCGCGCACCCTTGTTGCCATTCCGCTTGCGTGGGGGCGCACGGGTGGCAACGCTCTCTTTCTGCGTCTCCCTGTACGAGGAGCCAGCACGCGGCAGGGGCTGCTCTCTCCCAGCAGCCCCGTGAGTTCGAGAGCGGCGAGGGAGAAACCGCTGGAATGCCGCCGCCTGCTTTCCGGAAGGCGAGAGTGGGGCGTCCAGGAGGAAGACCCTGTCACGATCCTTAATATCGGACAGGGTCAACCACAGATGCCTCTCCGCCGCCAATGGCACGGGCGGTCTCCTTGGTGCGCGGAGAGACAAATCAACGGTTCTACGGAGTTCACTAATGTCCTCCGCAGAAATTCCCTCGCCCTCATCCAACTCTTTAAGCAGGTCAGCCTGGTATGCCTGTAACACCGCCATGGTGTGCAGACATGAACCAGCCTGACCCGCTGCCGCGTACCCCTTGCCCACCAGCAAGTTCCCCATCACGTCACCGTAGTAATCCGACGAGGGGACGAAGAGGCGGGCCGAAAAGTGTTTTCCCCAGGACCTCGACACCTCAGTGTGGAGGTCGGGAAAAAAAGGCAGGCTCCGATGTGGAGGTGAGGTTTGAAACCGCAGGAAACGCTCATCTAGTTTGCCCTTCCGCAGTTCAACCATACACTCGGCCGGCCAGTCGAGACTCAACTTGGCTGCAGCGCGAGTGATCACCTCCACAAGCTCCTCATACTGGGGTGAAAGAGGGGGTGCGACTTGTTCGGCGCCTCCCATGTCAACCTCCTCGGAGGAAGACACGAGAAATGCCGGAACCGCTGCCCGAGGGAAAGTATCCGCCAGGCAGGCTTCTGATCACGGGGAGCGATCCTGGGATCCAGCAGGTGAGGATGGAGATAGAGACTCGCTCGTCTCCGATCCCTCTGCCAAATCCCGTTGCGAACCCCACGAGCGCCGCCTTCGCTACGCCTCAGCGGAAGCGGGGCCAGCGCCGCGGGGAACGCTAGTGAAAGAACCCTCTCGAAAGAGAACCTTTCGGGAGCGAAGCACACGCAGAGGGAGGCCCTCGCAGTGCGGGCAATCAGCCCCCTCGAGGACTGACTCCGCGTGCCTCGCTCCCAGGCAAAGCACACACAAGCTGTGTGTATTCCCCGCACACAAGTAACGCTTCCAGGAGGAACACACAGCCTGTATTGCGCCTCGCCCCCATACTTGGACTTGAGCTGACTCTTCATGATAACTCAGACAGAACTCAGACCTCGCCCGTGACGTCCTTCCCATCCATTGGATAGAACAAAACATGGCGCCGCTGATGGCAGCTATTGTGCGTTGCTCCTCAGTGTTCGTATTGTTTTTGTTTGTTTTTCCTGTTTTTTGTTTTGCAAATAAGATCAGTTTTACCAGGGATTATCTGCTGAACATTCGGCAGAACACACCACAAAATCTTCTACCGGTTTTTGATTTTTCGGACGTTTTGCTGGACATTGTAGTTGGTGGAGCCGTAGCTCTGGTCAAACGCTACAGGAATCGCAGACGGGAAAGCGAGCCGGCGCGCTCGTGAAACTTCGTCAGCGTGGATTTAGAATGGCGTTACCTAGCATCCATTTGTCGAATCTCCGCTCTCTACCCAACAAAACGGACGAACTCCTTCTGCTCTCCCGGACAAACAAGGACTTTTCTAACTCTGCTGCTCTGTGTTTCACGGAAACCTGGTTGAATGGCGACATACCGGACAGCGCGATTCATCTGCCTAATTACCAGCTGATCAGAGCAGATCGGGACACAGAATCAACGGGGAAATCGCGCGGCGGCGGGACATGCTTTTACATCAATCAGAGGTGGTGTACAGATGTAACTGTGTTAAAGAAGATGTGCTGCTCAGATCTAGAAAAGCTCTTCATTAACTGCAAGCCGTTCTATTCGCCGCGGGAGTTCTGCTCGTTCATTCTCGTGAGTGTTTACATTCCACCACAAGCGCATGTGAGCACAGCTTTACAGAAACTCGCTGATCTGATCACAGAGAGTGAACAACAACACCCGGACTCTGTTTTAATCATTCTCGGGGACTTTAATAAAGCAAATCTCTCCCGTGAACTGCCAAAATACAGACAGCACATCACATGTTCCACCAGAGACAGTAATATATTGGATCACTGTTACACAACAATAAAGGACGCATATCACTCGGTTCCACAAGCAGCTTTAGGACTCTCTGATCACTGTTTGGTTCATCTTATTCCATCCTACAGGCAGAAACTTAAGTCTGCAAAGCCTGTATTAAGATCTGTTAAAAGATGGACTAACGAAACAGAGCGGGATTTACAAGCCTGTTTCGACCTGACTGATTGGACTGTTTTTGAAGCTGCGGCAAATGATCTGGACGAGCTCACAGAGACTGTAACATCTTATATCAGTTTCTGTGAGGACATGTGCATTCCTACCAGGACTCATCTATTCTACAACAATGACAAACCATGGTTCACTGCCAAACTCAGACAGCTCCGTCAGGCCAAAGAAGATGCTCACAGAAAGGGGGATAAAGTCTTGTACAAACAGGCCAAATACACACTGGAAAAGGAGATCAGAGTGGCAAAGAGGAATTATTCTGACAAGCTCAGGAACAAATTCTCTTCCAGTGATCCGGCTTCAGTGTGGTTAGGATTGAAGGACATCACCAGCTACAAAACACCACCCCCTAGCACTCTGGAGAATCAACACCTGGCAGACGACTTAAACGAGTTCTTTTGTCGTTTTGAACGATCACCCCCACACCCGCCCAGAACACCCCTCCACACAACCATTCACACCTCCAGCAACCCCTCTCTCCCCCACACCTACAATTCAAATCAGCGAAGATGATGTGTGCCAGGTCTTCAGGAAGAACAAAAGAAGGAAAGCACCTGGTCCAGATGGTGTGTCACCAGCCTGCCTAAAGATCTGTGCTGAGCAGCTGGCCCCCATCTTCACACAGATCTTCAATAGATCACTGGAGCTGTGTGAAGTCCCCTCATGCTTCAAACGCTCCACCATCATCCCCGTCCCAAAGAAACACAAAATTACTGGACTTAATGACTACAGACCTGTGGCCCTAACGTCTGTAGCCATGAAATCATTCGAAAGACTGGTTTTGGCTCATCTGAAGGACATCACTGGACCGTTACTGGACCCCCTGCAGTTTGCCTACAGAGCAAACAGGTCTGTGGATGATGCAGTCAACACTGCACTTCATCCTACAGCATCTGGACAGACCAGGGACTTATGTGAGGATCCTGTTTGTGGACTTCAGCTCTGCTTTTAACACCATTATCCCGGAAACCCTTCAAAATAAACTAACTCAGCTCTCCGTCCCCACCTCCGTCTGCCAGTGGATCAACAGCTTCCTGACAGACAGACAGCAGTTATTAAAGCTTGGCAAATTCACATCCAGCACTCGAACCATCAGCACTGGAGCTCCTCAGGGCTGCGTACTCTCTCCATTGCTCTTCTCCCTCTACACCAACGACTGCACATCTAAAGACCCCTCTGTCAAGCTCCTGAAGTTCGCAGACGATACCACACTGATCGGCCTCACCCAGGACGGTGACGAGTCTGCTTACAGACAGGAGGTTAAGGAGCTGGCTGTCTGGTGCAGTCTCAACAACCTGGAGCTTAACATGCTCAAAACTGTGGAGATGATCGTGGACTTCAGGAGAAACCCCCCTGCTCTCCCCCCACTCACCATCATGAACAGCACTGTGACTGCAGTGGAATCATTCAGATTCCTGGGCACCACCATCTCTCAGGACCTGAAGTGGGATATTCACATTGACTCCATTGTCAGGAAAGCCCAGCAGAGGTTGTACTTTCTTCGTCAGCTGAGGAAGTTCAACCTGCCACAGGACTTACTGAAACAGTTCTACTCTGCCATCATTGAATCCATCCTCTGCACCTCAATAACTGTCTGGTTCAGCTCAGCTACCAAATCTGACCTCAGAAAACTACGGAGGGTAGTCCGGACTGCTGAGCGAATCATTGGTACAACCCTCCCCACTCTCCAAGAACTGTACTTATCCAGAGTGAGCAAAAGGGCTGGCAAAATCACTCTAGACCCCTCACATCCAGCACACTCCCTCTTTGAACTGTTACCGTCTGGTCGACGCTACAGAGCTCTGAGAACCAGAACGACCAGACACAGGAACAGTTTCTTCCCTCAGTCAATACATCTCATGAACACTCAATAAATAAACGTAGAACACACAACTAATTCATTATCCATTCACCACACTCACTTATTTTATATTTATTTTCTCATTTCTAATTTGCACATACTTGACCTGTACATACATAGTCGCCTATATTATGTATTATATATTGTGTATTTTTAATTTTTTTGCTGCTTTGTACATGCCTTTGTACCTGTTACTGTCTTTCTGTTGCACTGTGGAGCTTCTGTCACTACAACAAATTCCTTGTATGTGTAAACATACTTGGCCAATAAAGCTCATTCTGATTCTGATTCTGATTTCATTGGTATTCAGAGCCGGTCACGCTGAAGGCGTTCCCCAAAGCGTCTCCTGACGCAGCTCGAGTTCCTGAAGAGGAACTAATTTATTTCCTTTGTCCATACCATAGTATTACCTTTCTTAATGGCTGGATTAATGTTAACAGCGTTTTGTTTTAATTGTCTGGAAAGGAGCTTGACCGCTTTTTCACCTCCTTTCACCCCCTGCTTTTTTCTTTTAATTGGGTTTCCCCATCCATTATTATTCCATGTTATAAACCTGATGTGACTAAAAACAAATGAATCGCGCACAATCATTCCACCTGGCTCCAGCCCCTCTTTCAGACCGATAATCTTCACGTCGTTGCGGCGGCTCCTGTTTTCTATATCCTCAATTCGATTCCACATAACTTTCAGGCATTTATCGTGCTGTTTGCCATCAACAACGAGCTTCGAGGTGACGTCTTCCATGTTGGCGATGCAGCCCTCTGCTTCATCCAGCCTTTCTTGGATTACATTCACCAAGTTTTCTTTCATTGATGACACATCTGTCGCTACCCCTTGTAAGTTAGAGTTCATTTTACATATTTCGGATAGTAAGTTTTCCATCTTTGAATCTAGATCTTTTCACTGGGGCGAAGGCGACTTGTGTGGCGGCGAAGTCTGTCTCGTTGCCATGCGGCTTGTCGAAATCCCCTTGAAATACTTAGATGTGGAGGTCGACATCTGCTATCTAAGGCACCTTTTTATTCCACAAATTTTTATCCTCACTAGCTAGTTGCAATAAAAATGGGGAGTGAATATGCTCAAATAAATTGAAAATATTGGTGGGCCTATGGAACTACACAGCTGCTGCCATCTTCTTCGGCGATCCCACGTGACTCCTCAAGTTCTCACATGTTTGAAATGTTAAATGTATAGGCTACACTTTATCAAATTGTTTGATAAGTTTGCACACTGCACATTTGCCACGTTCCACTCTTACAATATACCCTAGTCACACGTCAACATGTTTAATGATTGTTCCTGAACAATAATGGTAGAAACCAATTTTAATTCTTTTTATTTTCCAATAACAAACCTGCCCATGACTCCTTCTTGTTTCTTCTGCTGAATTATTGACAAAGGTACTTTCATTGCTCCTCCTCTGGTCATTTAATGTATTACGCTCAACAAAAAAAGGGGGGGGGGGGGTTGTGATTCATTGTATGATTCATAGATGAATAGTTTGTTTATAAGTAGTTCTGTCAAAATGAAATAGTTGATAGTCAAGATTTTAGTTTTAAATCTACATAAATATAAATAAATGTTATATTTTAGGCCTGTAATTGTTTTAAGAGTTTTCACTTTTTTAATCGTCCTTGTTACATGTTTTACATGTATCATTCCTTACATTTACATTTAGTCATTTGGCAGATGCTTTTATCCAAAGCGACTTACAATTGGGGAATACAAAAGCGATTCATCTTGAAGAGGCAATCAGACAGAGGAAGTGCTCGTAACACCAAGTCTCAGTCATTGTTCAAATAAGTACAAGCTAGTAAGGGAGGGAGAGAAAGATAGAGGGAAAGAGTGAGTTTTTTTTTTTTTGAGTTTAGGATGAAGTCAAGTACTGCCGAAAGAGATGAGTTTTCAGTTGTTGCTTGAAGATTGACATTCCTTAAGCTTCTCACTCTCTCTAAACTGTAATTGTACAATCATACCTTTTATTATTATTTATAATTCATTATTTGAACATTGTGATGTTCTACAATCACAATACATTAGAAATTCCCTCCTAATTTATTGTCTAATTGGTAGTATTTAATAATAATAAAAATAAGTAACCATTTACAGTGCATTGACTAACATTAACCAACAATGAGCAATACATTTGTTACAGCATTTATTAATCTTTGTTAATGTTAGATAATAAACATACAACTGTTTACTGTTAATTAATGCTATCTCAGGTCCATTGAACAATAACAGATACAACCATTGATTTTAATAATGTATTAGTAAATGTTAAAATTAATATTAACTAAAATAAATCATGTTTTAGGTATTTCTCATTGTTAGTGTGTTAAATTATATAGTTAACTGCTAACAAATGGAACCTTATTGTAAGTTACCATTAAAAAAGTTTCCTCATCATACATTACTATTATCCAAAGACACTTTTAAACTACTCACTTGATGAAACCAAAATTATTGTTAAGATTTGGGATTTATTTTGCATTTAAATGTATAAATGAGGATGATAAATAATAAATATATGAATAAAAAAACTCAATTATTATACTCTTCTTTTAAAATATTCATCAAGATTTCCAGAGCTTCCAGTAAACCTCATCCTGCCCTGCTTCAAGCACATGCTTTTACAAGCTTCATCTGTGCTTACATAATTTTTTTTATTGACTGTCTCACGTTGTTCCCAGATGTAGTTAATCCGGTAAGTCCAACCCCGCAGCCCATGAATGATCTGTTAGGTCCTCAGACACTCAGACCAAGAGATGGACATGTGTTTGACTGCCGACAAACAGGTACTGCGTGTGTTTTTAACTTTTCTTTTCTTTTCTTTTCTTTTCTTTTCTTTTCTTTTCTTTTCTTTTCTTTTCTTTTCTTTTCTCTTTCTGCTTAGATGTGACTCTCTGTAAATGGAGCCATATGTGACAGTGTTTATCTAAAGACAATCTCATCACTTTAACAAAACATAAAAATCTTTGCCCAGGGCATTATCTTTTGAAAGCTCAGACAGCTCACAGACTTTTTTTTCTTTTTTTCTCAGATTAGTTACAGGAAACTGTGAATCAGCACAGGCAGAGCTGCCAGGAATTCCTTATGAAGGAGAATCTTCATGAATTGGTCCATTATGTAGACCCTTTATTAAAAGCTACAAAGAGGATTAAACTATCGAAAGTGATGTTAGTTGAGAACGAACAGTTCACGGTTCATGTTTACAAGAGCTCTTAAAGCACTGTTTGCTCTGTGCGAGGGGTGAGATGGAAAGTAAACCTTGAGCGAGCTCTGACATGCTGATGAAGAGTGGACACACCCTGGTGTTATTCAGGACAGAAAATGGAGGACAGTTGCATGCATTCTGGACCAGGCAGGAGAAACAGTGGTTGCTAACGGCACGTCACCTCCGGCCAGTTTTGTTGCATAATAAGAAACCCAAACATAGTTTAAGACTCTGGAGGAAGTAGACTGCCAATTCAAGCAACGGTGCTGCAGCTGAACTGCTGCTTAGGAATTTTTGTGAGTGTCTCGCTCATAAAATCCAAACCTTTGGGTTTGAAGTTGCCCAAGAAAGCCGATAAAAAGGTAAGGCTTCATTACGATGATGTAGATAAGTGGAAAAAACTGTAAGAGACAGTGTTTTAAATATGCCGATGATGCAATTGTCTGTATAAAGTTAAAAATGCGTAGTGTCATACTATAATCTGAGTCGCTAAATTCATGCAAACTCTTCTATTGTCATTGTTTTATTATTATTTTTTGCTAAATATTAATTACAATTTGTGCTGCATTCCTGAAGCTGAGGCTGGTGGCTTATAGTGCAGAATACTTTTCTTTATTTTCAAAATCTTCACACTTCCCATGATTAAATAGACAAGCTTTTCATTGTGGCCCTCTGAACCATTTTATGTTATCAGATGTGACCTGACTGTGTTTCCCTGGACAATGTTGTTCTTTCAGCCAGCTGAGACAACGGCTCAAACTGTCCCTTAAAACCATGGCACTGCTCAAAGTGGGCCGCACCACAGACTGTCAGAGGACTGAGCCCGGTTTATAGTCCTCTCTACATCTCGCATTGGCTAACTAACCATCACAGTGGCGCTCCTGTTTACGCATCACTGAAACATACTGGTGGGTCGCAGCTCTTTCATTTACAAGGAGACTGGCTCTGTTCTGAAATAAGGCCAGCTGCCTACATAGACAGAATTTAAAGGCACACTCTGGACTGTTCCAAAAGATAGAACAATTATGCTGGTTTCTAAGAATCCTTCTTTAAGGCATATTAAGACCTTAAATATCCTTAAGAATCCTTCTTTAAGGCATAATAATCCTTCTTATAGACAAAGTATCCTTTATAGAAATGAATAGCAAGCTCGGAGGGACAGAGACTATAAATAGTCATAAATAGAATAAATTTAGCACAGGTTCAGTAAATTAATTCAGCAAATCAATAAAATAGTTCAGTTTAATTCAAAATGAATATTTTTTATTTCCTCCATGTGATTTTTTTTTATTTTTTTTGCCAAATAAAGTGTCACGTTGTTAGCTTGCAGCATTCTAACACTGGATTCTATTGAAATCAATAGAGATCTCCCATGCTCACTGAACACACTACAGGAAACCATTTTTAATGGTTTTAATGGTTAATACTTGATGGTTTGTAATGTCTACAATGGTATGTGTAGTGAAACCATTCGAATTTTGGTGATAGCCGATAGCCTCTGTAGTCCCATTTAGCCACTTGGTAGCAATCACATTTTTCAAGTTCAAGTTCAGGGGATGATTAGGAGGCCATGATGGTCAGAGACCAATGGGGAAATTTGGCCAGGATGCCGAGGTCACACCTCTACTCTTTTCGAAAGACATCCTGGGATTTTTAATGACCAGAGAGTCAGGACCTCGGTTTAACGTCTCATTCGAAAGACGGTGCTTTTTTGACAGTATAGTGTCCCCGTCACTATACTGGGCGTTAGGACCCACACAGGTGAGCACCCCCTGCTGGCCTCACTAACACCTCTTCCAACAGCAACCTAGTTTTCCCAGGAGGTCTCCCATCCAGGTACTGACCAGGCTCAACCCTGCTTAGCTTCAGTGGGCAACCAGTCTTGGGCTACAGGGTGATATGGCTTTGTGCAGGGATTAGCATAACAATGATGTGGTCCGAGTACCCGAGGTGGGGGCGGGGTTCAGCTTTGTATGCGTTTTTCTCTGTTGTATAAACAAAGTCCAGTGTGTTTTTTCCCCTTGTTGCAAAGTTCACATGTTGGTAGAACTTTGGTAAAACTGTCTTTAGGTTTGCGTTGTTGAAGTCACCGGCTATGATGAAAAAGCCGTCGGTGTTATTTGTTTGTTGTTCACTGATGGCGCTATACAGTTCACGAAGCGCGTCCTTAGCGTTTGCACACGGGGGGATGTAGACCGCGACGATAACAATGACTGTGAACTACCGCGGCAGATAGAACGGTCGACACTTCACAAGCATAAACTTGTGAAGACAAGACAAGTAAAAGCTTTAAAAATATGACAATATATTTTAGGTGTTAACCACAGACTTTATTTCATGCGTTTAACCAAAATATATTCAAAAACACCCATCTGACTTTGGGACGATGGAACTGAAAATGCAAAATTGCTACTTTGTTTCTATGTTTTGGCCTTAAACAATGTCCTCCCTGCAGCACGCTAGTACCCATTCAAAGTTACTTCAGCCTTTTCGAAGACCTGAGATAAATATTGAATCAAATCTTGTGTGTTGAGCTGTACGCAATGAGGGCTGTAAGAAGAGCGATGCAAATCGTCACTTGTGAGGTGTCATTTCAGTTAGAATGCTGTCTGCAGACACAAGGCAGCTCACCAGGTTTTGGAACGGAGCCATGGTCGAAGCTGATCAATAACCTATTCTTCTTTCATGCACACGCAGGTCTCAAAGGAATCCAGATGATCCTGTGCAGTCCGATGAGTTTTGCAGTGCTGTGCTGCATACTGTGGCTTGCTGCACCTGCCTTCCTGCGCTCTGAATTCAAGGTGGCCTACGTGACCGAGCGCAGCGTGTACATGTGCCCGTGTGCCCAGGATCAGGCCTTCTGTGAGATGAACACCAGCGAATTCAGCAACTGCAAGGATCAGTCATCTGTCCTTCACAGGGCCGAGAGTCCCAGTCCGGTTCACAAAAAGCGTCTGACGGTGTGGTACAGCTCGCCTCTTAATGTGGCCCTCCTTCTGAACAACTCTGAGGTGCAGCACCTGTCGCTGATCCAGTGCAAGCCCTCGACCGAGCAGCCCATCCCGTTTGAGTACTTCACAGTGCAGCGCTTGGAGACTCTAACGGTCAGCTATCCCTTCTGGAAGCCTGGACAGAGCTATGACATTATTGTAGGCAAGGACAGGGACGCCCCCTACCACGAGGAGGCGAGAATTGCTGTCATTCATTCCTCTGTGCTGACCGGGAAAACAGAGCTGAAATCGTACACAGTCCAAACCAAAGTGGACCGCAGCGGAATGATGTCCTTCCCGAACATTTTTATGTCTCGCAACGGGCTTTCAGAAATGTCCAGGATATTTGTCACTTTTCTGTACTGAGAAGCGTTTTATTTTATACGAATTTTTAAAGAATTTAAAAGCTTCATTGTAGTCACTATAACACAAATAACTGTTGTGCATAATTAATAATGGATATACTTAATGTATACAATTGCATTATATAAATACTTATTGCTACATTGCAAACCGTGTCAGAATCAAACATCATCATAATACTAAACTAGAACAAGTTCATTCTCTGAGGTTTGTAATGTGGGCTTTGCACATTTTGTGTGCTTTGCACATGCACTGCTGTTTTACTGAGGATTTAATTCTCTTAAGATGTTTTTTGTATTTACAATAAATAAAATAGGATAATATTGATTTTTTAAATGTATTTATATAAATGAAAAAAAATGGCAAAGAATTGTGTGATGCTGTTGTTCAAGATTCTACTGCCCTGCAGAATCTGATCCCGCTTAGACCGAGAGGTAGTCATTTGTAATGCCTGTTCAAAAACAACCCAGACTCATATCAAAAAAAGCAAAAGCATAAGCAAACGTGAGATAAGAACACATTTGCTGCAGGAAACATGCCGTTTTATCTTGTCTCTAAATGTCTTTTACTCATATCTGAGCATTCCGCATCACAAGTGCATTGCTGCACCAGGTGAGCTACCGAGCAAATTTAATAGATCAGAAAAGTCGTACAGACCCATACAGAACTGGTCCTGCAATCATTTGTGTGAAAAGGAATAAAAGTTGTTGGTGTTGCACTGTCTCTAGTGGTCATTTCACTTGGAAACTGCAGTGGATTTAGAGTTTTTCAAATGTTGTCAAAAACATACCATGTGATATCACAAATTTTTAGCTACTCATAATAGTATAAATAAAGAGATATACTGATGTAACTTCAGCATATGCTGACTTGTTGCATCAGGAAGGACCATCCAGTAGTGACTCATAATGGGAGCAGCCAAAGGAAAAGAGAGAGTGTATATTTTGTATAAAGAGATTTGGTAAAATTTCTATTCAACACCAAATACACTCTTCATTAAACGTTATTTCAACCTGTAAAAAGCTTTGGGGTCCAAAGAGATTCTGCAATGCAACAGAATTTTACATCATTGTGTGGATTTTTTTCAAGATATTTACAAAGTTATTCACTGTGGTCAATTTTTGTGTCAATTCAGTGCCAACTTGTTCTGGGAGTGTATGTCACAGGTCAAAAACACAAGTCAAAGGACAAAGGAAACTTTAGAAGTGTGTCTGGGGGCTTGTCCAATTACCCACACTTGCATTCTTGGCCACTTGTGAGCACGTGCATTCAGGAAGTAAGCGTGCAAGACTGTCATGTTGTGGAAAACATAATCCTGAGGCTTTTTGTCGTGATCTCACAAGATTTTGTGACAACCTTTCCAGTGTAAGTTAAATAGCATAATAGCTACTACTTAGTTTGGTAGTAAAACATCAAGTGTTGCACATTTTATTGCTGCAAAGATTAGTATGTGTGTTTTGTGCAACATTTGCAACTGCTTTTAATTAGAAGCACCACAATTACTCAATTTTGTAATCTGTTATAAGGACTACAGACAATTAAATGAACAGACATTTAGAAGTTTATTTTAAAATGCAAAGTATTGGAAATCAAAATAAAGCTCTGTAAACATGAAACATGAAAATCAAAAGTAAACTCTGTAAATGCATTTTTACATTATAAGTGTGTCCCGTCAGGTAATGAAGAGTTCTACACACACTTCTTCACGCCCTCTTGAACACTTGGGACAAATACTGTAGCCTATCTGGACAGACCTGCACCTCAAATCAGCATAAGTTCATATAATTCACTATAGCTAAGCTTTATTTTTGTACAGTTTTTGTTTAATTTGTTGGCTGTTAACAGTGTGCTGAGCATGAATGCGTCCTCACGCAAAACCAAAAGTTTACGAATACAGTGAGAGAGAACGACTCGCCCTATTTACAATAAAACAGGCTACTCAATTGTATGTCTGGATTATTTTTCTAATGCGTCACATCACTTCAACCTTCTTCACAAATTTCTTCACAAATTTTAAAATTGCTTGGTGCACCCTCAGCTAATGGATGAGCTCAGAGCTTTGAGCCAGCAGGTGTCAGCAATGCTCTATGTGAGTTTGTGAGGGGATGGATTTCTCCTCCTGGCTGCTCTGAACTGGAAACTCAAAGCAGATGGTGGTTTGTCAGATGTGAGGTCATTGGAAGTGTTGCTTGGGATACCTGATCATAATAACCTGGGCTGCGTTTCCCCAAAGCCTTGTAAGTTGATCGTAGCTCCATTGGTTTCAATGGGTCTATGATGTCCTTAAGCTTATGATGCTTTTGGGAAATGCAGGCCTGGGGCCTGTTTCAAGAATCAAGTTTACCAAATAAGTTAGGCTTATTTCAGTTAGTCTGGCTTATTTTGAACCAAATCAACTGACAATACATCAGACTAGCTTAAATAAACCTGGCTTATTTGGTAAACTTGTTTTATGAAACAGGCCCCTGGAGTGATATATGTTCAAAATACTGATAATAGTTACACGATCGTGTGTGCGCGTGTGTGTGTGTGTGGGTGTGTGTGTTCATTTTTAGAGCACATTAGTGTATAGAACGTGTGTTTACAAGTGTGTGTGTAACAAGTGTATTTTCCACATCTTCACATGACCTTTTTTTCCTTAAAAAAAAAAAGTATTTAAAATCATTTATGAGAGCAATTTCTCTCTTGTGAAATATTTTACAAATTGCATAATTAGAAAAATATAAATGAAATAGAATGTTTTCTTGACATTTTGAATTTGAGATTGTATTTCCATGATTTTTCTAGAACCACAATTTAAAAATTCCCTTTATTTCCAGATTTTCATCACCTTGAAAAGTCTGACTTCAGAGAATTTAACAGCGTCTAAACAATTACAAAAGATCCCAAAATCCTTCAAAAGATCCCAATGGACTGTCCATGAGAGGTAAAGACTAACACTGTTTTTAATATTTAATATTCTCCTCTAGTAGACGCCACAGAATCTTGTGTTTGAAATGAACTTGTGACTGATGTTACACATTTGATTGCTAAAACACTAAAACCAAATTTCATGAAACATTTTCCAAATACTTATTGATCACCAGAGCATAAAGTACCCAGGAACTTGCTATAAGGATGAGGGTCAAAAGTTCAGAGTGGGCAGGATCAAATCCCTCTCATGACAGCAGATGTTGGCATTTAAAATTAATAATCTACCCAGGGAATTGCATTTCCCAACTCAAAACACACATCTTGCAATTAATGGCGACCAATTAGCGAATGCAAAACTTCAGAAATCAGAAAATTGAATGCTGCGTCTCCACCCACATTTTGCATCTCAAAAACATGCAGCGTATGGATATCAAACAACACCGCACCTGCTGAAAGACTAGGCGTTCGATGAAAAATGACAAATTAAGGCTGTGTTTTGAGCTGATTGCTGGGGAACCCTCGCTGATATAGTTGACCTCACTAATGGGTGCCAACCAGTTGAATGGGGGTGGGGAACCACAGATTGCTCCAGTGCTTCCAACGCATGGCTTTTATTTATTCTTCTGTTGTTGTTTTTTTTTGCACGAAAGCCTGGGAAGTCTATAAAAATCAGCCTTTGGTCTCCTCACCGGCAGTTCACCACTAAAACATTTTTATAATCAGCCTTTATTGTTCATTCGCTCCTTGTGGGAGATGCGCCATGTTCATTTTTTAAAAGGGCAAATCAACCATAATTCAGTTTATAAACTGCAGCAGGGCTGGCGCATGCATGGATGAATATTCATGAGGCTTCCTGAAGCTGCCACTGCACGGTGATTCATTAGGCATATGTAAATATCACTCACTTTAATTGCCCCTAAACTGACTCAACATAATGTTGTCATTAGCAAATTATTACTTATTTGTCTTACTAATCGTACAGTATGGCACAAATGCAGCGTCTCTACATATATGATTACAATTATAAAGCTCTTTCTCAGTGGCTGTCGGCACGATGTGTGCTGTCCTCACTACTGAGATGGATGGTGGGTAAAGTCTGGGTTGTGGGTGGTAATGAGTTAGTGAGGTGTTTGGAGTTGCTTGGCGTGCCGGTGGAGATACATGCACGACGATTAAACAAACTGGCACTTTTGTGGGTTTAGGCCCATGGTGGGCTTCTGTCTCCAGCTCCAGCTCCAGACGTCAGCTTTGTTTTTCACGTGCTGTCACTGTGAAAAATCATGATGATTATTATGATGGTCTTATACAGAATATAATGGTGGTACTTTTTCAAAGAAACTGTTGTCATAATCGGAAGTCCTTTAAGGTCGAGAAATATAATTCAAGAAAAAAAGAGAGAGAAAATGGTCTGATGACAAACATAATGGTCCGATCAAGAGTGAAAGATGCAGACATATTTTAACTGTTGTCAGTAAAGTTTATATGAGGACAGTTCGACAGCAGGACATGGTGTTTCACCAAATTTAACTCCAGTTTTATTACATTGTGGTTTAAATGTTGTCAAACTTTTTTTTTAGATGCAGTCTTATTGAATTACAATTCATTGAGATGGTCTTGTGTTAATACAAAAGTAAATGCAATAATAATATTTTTTGTACTTGCAAGCAGTAAAGAAAAATTGCTTTTTATAATATCTTTATTTAGATCATATATTAAAAATAACAATTTATACAATTTATAAATGACAAATTACAAATTCATGAAGATTAGTATTATTATTTATTTATTATTTTTTCTGGTCTTTTAGTTTATAGAAGTCACCGTTTAAAAAGTTCAATTTTAAAAAGTGTAAATGATAATCAGGTAAGTAAAATAGGTGTATTTGTAATATTTACAATGGGAAAGCCTTTAATAAATGTTTCTTAAAAACTGTCAAACTGTAAAACACACCTCACCCGTTCACTCAGTCGTTCAGAGGTTCTCCGACTCCAACGTTTTCATTTTGTGTTCCAAAAGAAGAAGTGTTTTATAGGTTAGGAACAACATAAGGGTGACTAGATGACACAATGTGCATTTTGGGTGAAAAGTCATTTTAATGGGGGAATAAAATCTATTTGTATTTGACTATCATAAAAATGTAGTTTCTAATCTTTCAGTTCAGTATACATGGTTAAGACTATGTTGCATAAATTTGTTCTAAAGATAATAATAATAATCTTCTGCAGTAATTATACATTAAAATATAATTATACATTTTGAAATATAATTGAATCTTAAAATATATTATAAGCAAGTTAAAATTTTCTAAATTAATAAATATAACTTTAAGGTTTTATTATTATAATGCATTTTGTTGGTTACATTTTCAATTAAATGTCATATTTGGAACACACTGCTTGTGACAAATCATCAGAAAAGCTCCTACTTTACCGTTATTCAAATATAATACAAAGAATACTGCATGATCCACTCTGTATTATCCACTCAGTGAAGCACTTTGAAGTAAAGTATATATAATTTCACACACACACAGTCACAGCTACGGTGAATGAAACGCATGAAGATGACGATGAACAATACAAATAGTCTCCTGGAGCAGGAGTGACAGAGGACCAAGGTGGAGCTGGAGGGAAGGAGGAGCCTGACAGAGCCAGAGGGACGGAGGGACGAGGTGTAGCCGGAGGAGTGGAGTCCCGAGGCGACGAATGGTCGACGAAAGACCAAGGCGGAGCCGGAGGGACGGAGGGACGAGGTGTAGCCGGAGGAGTGGAGTCCCGAGGCGACAAATGGTCGACGAAAGACCACGGTGGAGCCGGAGGGACGAGGGAGCCCGGCGGAGCTGGTGGACTGACGGGCCACGGCGGAGAGGGGGGAGCTAGGAGCCATGGTGGAGCCGTTGTTCGAAGGGCCGAGGTGGAGTACAGGACTCGAAGATCTTCCACAAATCAGGAATCTTCCAGCCACGACTCCGATGGAGACTGGCAGACCCGCAGCGATCCCACCGCACAGATGGTGGGCTGAGGGTGAGCAGAGGGGCTGACAGGGATCAGCAGTGGCGATAGTGAGGATTGATACAGAGGAGGTGGAAGAGGGAGGCTGGGTGGGAGTTCAGAAAGTTCAAGGGGTTTAGGAACGGTGTGTGCTGCCCACACACACCACAAGGCCACTTCCAGCATCGGGAGAGCCAGCGATATGGGAACGACCTCCATGGTAGTGTCAGGACTGGCAGATAGCTCAGGGCAGGCAGACAGTTCCGGGCAGACAGAGAGTTCAGATGAAGGCATGAGAAGAGGGGGCATGTCCGCATGTATATCCAAATCAGCTTCCACTGAGCTCGGCTCAGCCATGGTGCAGTGGATGCTGCACACTGGTGGTGGTTGAGGAGAGACCCCCCCACATGATTGTAAAGCGCTTTGGGTGTACAGCAATACACAATAAAGCGCTATATAAATGCATCATTCATTCATTCACTAAAACATATGATAGGAAAAAAAGGAAACGAATAGAATTTTTGTGTCAAAGGTCAGAGATCCTGTTATGGTGTATATGTTTTGAGGTGCGCTCTTGTCATAAATTAATCTATTACTGCTCCTACATAATTTTTTAACAACAAACAGTATCTATTTAGGATTCTTGGACCTTTCCAATGATATATAGTTTGTCATGATTAGATTAGGATTTAATGGCAATATATTGAAGTAAAGTTAGGTGTCCCGTATACGGGACGGTGACAGTTAAGGGTTAAATAGGAGGGCTGATGATGGTGTAAACTACACCTGAATTAATTAATCAATTAAATGACACACACCTGAAACAAATGACAATAATCAGACATAGATGGAAAACTAGGTCAACTGAGCACAAGAGGGAAGAAAACACAAACAAACAGTCATTGGGTCTGACACACACACACACACACACACACACACACACACACGCGCACATGTATTTAAATAACAAGCCTTTTTATCTATGTTGTTACCAAAATGTGATTGTCAGACTAATCCTGACGTGTAGTATTTGTGTTGGGAATGCTGCGTAGTTCTTTCAGAGTAACTGAACCGGCAGAACTTGAAGGTAATTAGACGCTCTCATCTGTCACAGACCCTCACAACAGCACTGTTTAGTATTCGAAGCATGATCGCAGGTTCACGGTAACAAGCCTTCCATTGACCCCACCAGACACCCCAACTCGTGATCGGTGCTGATTTGATTGATTCATGGGGGAATTCATTTGGACTGCACTTGTTGAGAAAGATTTGGCTTGAACCTCAGCATTCATTTTACTGTACACCTCCTATTTTCTGTATTTTGTTTAGTTTTAACAAATCTTACAATTCATCGGCTTAGAATCCTTGGGGCTGACGCTGTACAACAAACACGACAAACAGAGCCTGGAAAACAGACTGCACTTTCACAAATGCTTGTGTTTCACAGCACTCAATTACTTTTGTTTGCATATGCACAGAAATTAATGAACGATAGATATTCTTAATATGTTTAAATCAAGAAAATGTTTTGGAAGTCAGGTATATTTATATGGTGCATTCATAATCAAACAGGCACAAATTGACCATAATTGCAAATCTTGATAAAAAAAATAGCAGTGTGATCCTCTTTAGAAAAACTGTAACACTTTAGTTAAGGGACCATTTCTCACTATTAACTAGTTGCTTATTAGCATGCATAATACTAGCATATTGGCTGTTTATTAGTACTTATAAGACACACTTTGCATGTTCATATTTTAGATCCCCTCAATCCTAAACTTAACAACTACCTTACTAACTATTAATAATCAGTAATTAGGAGTTAATGGAGGCAAAAGTTGTAGTTAATCATGATAATTGGACTTTAAAATAAAGTGTGAGCAGAGAAAAAGCATGTGCCTGAAAAATAAAACTTTCTGTACTGTCTTTTTGACACATTTTGAAATGCAAACCGAATCGAGCTTGCACAGCTACAGTAGAAGCATTTATGTTTGCATATATTTTGCGTCGTACTCGCTCTGTCCTGTACATGCAATTTATTTATCTTTTTACAACCTCACAATTAAGCTGTTTAGAGTTCTTTATGGGGCCAGTTTTGCTCGGTACAACAAGCATGACAAAACGGGACCTAAAAAAACAAGTGAAAGGCTGGACTGTGCGAGACAGGCTGGAAAGCTAATAAAGTAATGTGATGGATGGCCCTTTCTCCCCGAAGGTTTCCACACCATGTAAATTGGCCCAGACAATGCATTATGGATAAGGCGTTTGAGATTATAGCTTGTTAATGTGTTTCCCCCTCCTCTGTTCTCTTGGCCCCCTCTGCTCGTGTGCAGGCAGGGACATGGCCACCTCATTGTCGGGGCATGCGGGTCTTTAGGTGCAGATGGGGAGGTACGGGGGGGTCCTATGCTGCAATCTGCCAGCCACTACAGCACTACAGTGTGTGTGTGTGTGTGTGCCAAGCTGACAAGCAGTCAGCAGGGGACGGGACTGCAGCCATATGCCTCTGCATCAGCCCTCCCTCCAGAAGAGCCAGTGCTGTCCATGTAGCCTCGTGTCCACAGAGACTGCAGGCCATCTGTCTGGGGCTGAGGCTTTCTTACAGCCCACGATGGGTGTGAAGTGGGACTGAGGATGTTCAGGCCTCCGTAAAGAATGGATGGATGGTGTCTTAAAAATTACAGTGGGTCATGTGCATCTTTGTCTGAATGACTGTCCTGGTGAAGATTTCCCAGCAGCAGCTCTTCACCTGTGTCTCCATCAGTGCTGCGTTCGGAAATGTGTGTGATATTAATGGAGTGTGGAAAATGTGGAGAGTGAAAAATGACCTGTGTTTTGCTAAATCTGGTAATAATAATAATAATAACATATTAAAATGTTTTCAGCAGGAAAATCAAGTTAAGCAAAAACAAACAAACAAAAAACATTATCTGACTGATCACAGTATCATTCAAAAGTTTTTTTTTTAAAGAAGTCTTTTCTACTCATCAAAGCTGCATTTATTTGAATAAAAAAATACAGTAAAATTATTAATAATACAGCAATATTATAAAATAGAATTACAGTTTAAAATAACGGTTTATTATTGTAATACATTTTAAACTTAAATATTTGACATGTTAATAATTGAATATGTATTTAAATTGTAACTGAAGAAAAGAATAGGTTGAAAGGCCTTTCTGTTTTCAACAAAGCTCAGTGTTGGAGAGCCACCACAGTCAGCGCAGTCTCCACCAACGGCACTCACTCAACCTCTGCTGCTACTCAATAAACCTGTTGATTGTATTGCACTTACCTCTGCGTCCTGTGTCTATCTGCTGACAGCTGGTAGTCATACAGTTTTGCTTTGTACCAGTGCGCTTTGTTGAATAATAATAGTAATAATAATAAATTAACACTTATTTCAACAGGCAAATCAAGTCTAAATAACTTGCAACCGTTTTAGCAGTTTTCACCTTTTACAAAAAAAATAAATTAATTGAGAGAAAAAAGTCTCAAATACAGTAAAAACTGTGAAATTAAACTATAGTGTAAAATAAATGTTTTCCATGTGAATAAATGTTCAAGTGTAATAGATCAAAGCTGATTTTCAGTCTTCAGTGTCACATGATCTTCAGAAATCATTCTAATATATCACTCTAGAGGTGTAGCTATAAAGACTAGCAATTAAAAGTTGTTTTTAGGCTTCTTGAAGTTTCTAAATCATCCATTATCATAAACTGTTATTAAAATGATGAGTATTAGACTGTTCCAGGCTCACCTGACACTTGGTGCGCCATATGCTAGCAAAGCCAGACACCTTCATTTGCCCAAACAACCTTACTGCAGGTCTTAACGACGACATCATTTTGGCTTGTTTATCTAATGCATCTGTTAATGTAATTTATAGCATTTTCACGCCTCTCGCCGCGCCAGCGCATGCTAAGGAGAAAGGCATAAGATATGCTAATGCCTTTGTCAGCCCAACTTTGCTGCAGTAAAACAAAACATTTGCATTTGATAGAGCATGTAATAAAGCGGCCATTAGCATTTTAAATGCGAACAAATAAATATATGGGGAAAAAAAGCTATTCGGACTGTTGGCGAATTAAATACATGGCATAATCATATTGTGTACATTAAAGAGCTGAGAAAGTTTGGACGTCTTGAGCATCGGTGACGATTGCAATTGTAAGTGTGCATTTTAAAAGACAGTGGGCACGGTTTCCAAACGCTTTTTGCCAAGGCATCATTTTTCATGTGCATTATCATGTATCAATGAGAATTTGCAGTTTTTTTCTGGATGATTGTTGTACAGTAAAATACAATGAAATATTTGAGTGAATGCTAAGATAAGAAATTACATCTCAGCTGCAACTTGGTATAAAATATACAAATAATTACAAACGGTAAAAATATTTGATGATTACAATTACATTTCATACCCTCCATCCTCTCGAAGGCAATATGGAAAATAATCATAACACATACGCAATTGTTACATGTATGATCTGTTTTAGTTTAGTTTCTATGTCTTCCTGCCTCGTTTGTTTCCATGGTTTTTGCTTAATTAGTTACACACCTGTTTTCTGTTCCTCCCTGATTACGCTCAGTATTTAAAGCCTGTGTTCCTTCGTCTGCTATTGTTTTGGATTTGTGTTTGGTTGTGCCCTGCTCAGTCTGTGGATTATTAAAAAACTCTTTATTATACTCTTTCGTCGTGCGTTTTGCTTTACATACCAGACACGTAACAGCAATGATTTTGCTGGTAATTTAAAATTAAGCAACATTAGGGACATCACAATGATTTTTAAAAATATGTTTTGGCCTCAAAGTGTCCTAATTTACACCAGCATTAGACTTGCAATAGTTTCAGTCCTTTCATATAAAACGGATGTTTTAAAATATGTTTCTGATTTGCACTTCAGTATCAAAAACTACATTAGAGACATTGAATTCATTTCCATTCAAACCAGTCAATATATTGATTCAAAAGTAGTTTACACCATCACTCAAATATGATTCATTTGTTGATCATATTTATACACTGTTGTTCAAAACTTTTTTGAATTGTAATGAATATTTTTATTCTGCAAGGACACATTCAACTGATCAAAAGTGACAGTAAGGACATGCTACAAATGAATCTTGAAAAAAGTATGGTTTCTGCAAATTATGAAGCAGCACAACTGTTTTCAAAACTGATAATAATCAGAAGTCTTTATTGAGAAGCAAATCAGCAAATCAGCATGATTTATGAAGGATCATGTGACACTGAATATTATACGATAGTTATTAAATAATTGTTCATTTAGTCTAAACACACAGCTTTTTACTTTTTACCTTGACTAATTATGATAAAAAAAACTAACTTTTAGACCACTTTATATTATTATTGAGATACTTTTTTTTTTTTTGCAAAAAGGTGTGATGTGACCCTGTCCTAACAGCAGGATAACTGAGAAATATCTATTAACTATATGACAGTATGAGTTTTGACAGCTTGCCGAGAGGCGTCCTGTAGCCATGAGAAGACCGGCTGCTATTCGATACAGATGGCTGTATTAAACTGCCATTCTCTTCTCCTGCTGTTGTTGGCCAAACTTTTGCTGAAGTCACTAACATAGTCAGTATTTGTAGTCCTAGTGAAACAGAAAACAAGATCTGACGGAGACTAAATTCTCCATTTTATGCTTACTTGGCAAGATGTGTTCTGTTTATCCTTGTTGATTCTGACTGTTGTATTGTTTGGTTTAATTACAGCTATTTTGGATCTGGCTGACAAGCTCAGCATTTGTAGATGTTGTTTTCATTGCACAATGAATGTGTGTGTGTGTGTGTGTTCGGTGGTTCCCCACCACGGCTGAGGCATGCTGTCCATGCCACCCTCGTCCTATTACTATGGAAATAAGGCTGGCGTGACAGGTGGCCTTACAACCAACACAATTAACTTCCTCCATTAGCTGATGGGCTGACAAACGCGGGGAAGCACTGCATGCGCACAGACCCCGGGCCTGGGAGGCAATGACACCCTGTTTGCAGCTGCATATGAGTGGGGTGGAGAGGATCGGGTCCCCCTCAATATCTCTAAATTACCCTACTTGCTGCTTTGCTGGGTCTCTCCTTAGAAAAGCCCTCTTCTTCCAACTCTAAATTGCTTTACTGTGTCATTTGTTGCACAAGGGTTTTGATGGCCCTTTCAGAAGCTCTACAGCACACAGCTCTCCGCTTCTTTAAGATTGCCTTTCCTTCAAAGAATTCAGATTGTTGGTGCTAATTATACCCTTTAATTACATGGATAATCGGTTGATTTTTTTCAAATATTTTGAGTAGTATAAAACTTGCTAATGGGTTTAACATCAAATGCATTTCATATATGAAGAACTGCAGTCGATCACGGCAAATGCACTTGAATCTTAAAAAATAATTTGTCAAGTCAAATCAGTCAATATCCCAAAAAGTTCAATATCAAATCTACTAGTTTAATAATTCAGCCAGTAATTGATATGTTGTCCTTATTTTCATTCTTAAAAACTTTATTTTTTTTCAATGTAAAAGTATGATGCATCACAAGGTTTTATGCTACTGATGTCAAAGACTACTGGTATGACTATTGGTCATAAAATATATGACTGAGATATATATGGTCACACTTTATTTTAGGTCCAGTTCTCGCTATTAACAAACCATTTACTTTGACCTTTGCCTCAATGAACTCCTAATTTGCTGCTTATTAATAGTTAATAAGATAGTTGTTCAGTTTAGGTATTGGGTAGGATTAAGAATGCAGAAAATGTCATTTTTAAGCGCTAATAAACAGCCAATATGTTAATAACAAGCATGCTAATGAGCAACTAGGTAATCATGAGAATTGGTCCCTATACTGAAGTGTTACAGTGTATATATATATATAACTTGACAGCTATTGAAGACAGGAACATTTTCAGTGTATAATGACCCAAATTCCTTCAAATAAAGCTATCATGTGTCTTCGGTGACTAGGTTATAGTGACTATTTTTAAAATACTTTTATGGTCCCTTTTTTGAAGCTATAAGTATAAATCACCACCCAGTTCCAGAAATTGGGGTTTTTGCTTAAAATCTCTGAAATAGATTAAAACAAATTACAGTAAAGATGAGAAGCACTTTATCTTTTATCTAGCATTTCAGCTGATTTGAATCTAGTCCTGTTATGTATATTTTCATTGTTATGCTGATGATACTCAACTATATATCTCAACAAGACCAGATGAAACTTCTAAACTATCTAAGCTAATAGATTGTGTATAAAATGTAAAAGATTGGATGACCAATAATTTCCTCCTATTAAATTCAGATAAGACAGAGATATTACTTATTGGACCAAAAAACAATACACAGAATCTCTTGGATTATAATCTACAACCAGACGGATACACTGTTACGTCCTCTAAAGTAAAAAATCTGGGTGTTATATTAGACAGCAACTTGTACTTTGAAAATCATATTTCCCATGTTACAAAAACAGCATTCTTCCATCTTAGAAACATTGCCAAGCTTCGAAACATGCTACCTGTTTCTGATGCAGAAAAGCTAGTTCATGCATTCATGACCTCTAGACTGGACTATTGTAATGCACTGCTAGCTGGCTGTCCTGCATCTTCAATAAACAAGTGTAACCGGTTCTACTTCGCCTCGCTCCGAGCGGGATTCGAACCGCGGTCTCTGGCGTGGGAGGCGGGCGCTCTAACGAGGAGGCTAAAGGCCAAGGCCTCTAGCATCAGTCGCCAGAGCGCCTCTTTTTTGAGATCAGGGGAGTGAGGTTTACACGCACCAGCACTTACTTGCCTACGTCTGTTACACTCACCCCCCAAACTCTGGAATAGCCTTCCTGATAACGTTCGGGGTTCAGATACACTCTCTCTGTTTAAATCTAGATTAAAGACACATCTCTTTAGCCAAGCATTCACATAATGCATCTTATAATCTTGTACTGCAGTTATATCTGATCAAATGTACATTATTATTATTCTTTAGCTTGGGTTGAACAAATCATTTATGCTTAGATGGAACAGCAGCTACACTAATCATGTCTCTATTTGTTTCTCTGTTTCTAATTAACATCCCGTGGTAACTAGGAATTACAGAAGCTTCAGTCTGGATCCAACCCTTAAATGATCTGAGATGACCGAACACCTGAGAAAAGATAATGCCAACCCCTCAGAGGACCTCAGAGGATGCCAACGCTCAGACAACATACAGAATTACCACATTTTGCCATAAATTAAATATATTAAGGTTCTTAACTTAATTTCCTGTAGAGCTGCTTTGCAACAATTTGTATTGTAAAAAACGCTATACAAATAAACTTGAACTTGAAACTTGAACATGTATATGTGGATTGTATGTGTATAAGTACATTGTCAGATTAGCGCAGTCAAGCTAAATGAATCCACATTTGTTTGGCGTTTGTGGGTAATTAGATAAGTGTTAGTTTAACTTCACGCTGGCCTTCACCTCCTGACTGCACTACCTGAAAAGCTAATAGCCCTTGACTAGTGAGTACTAATGAGGTGTTCCCTGAGAGAGAGAGAGAGAGAGAGAGAGAGAGAAACACACAGACAAAAAACACCCCGAAATTCACAAGACTGCAGGTGCAGAAACACACGCTCCTCATATCACTTGAGGATTCATTACATCTAATGACTGCACTGTGAGTAATCAGTCTGCACATATTTGTTCTTACATAGATGGAATTGCAAGAGAAAGCAATGGTCATTTTCTTTGACCAATCAACACCTGCACATAGAATTAGAGCTGCACGATAGTCAGCACAATTACATTGTTTTAGCTTTTTATTAGTCTGCTATACATATATTCATGTATTTCTCCTGAAATATTCCGTATTTGTTTCTGCCATTGAAAATGTTTGCTCCAAGATATAGCAAAAGCAAGGGATTGTTCACATTTTTCCCGTACTGAACACAATGCAGAATGATATTTGATCATTTTGATTTATAGGCACCAATAATACATAAACATCAATAACAACCTGTAATTACTAAAAGATTTTATTGTAACAAAAATGTGGAGACTTCCATGAGCACTTTTGAATGATGATCCACAACTCAATTATTTCACTATGATGGAAGGTTACAATGATGAACAGAAATGAATCAAACGTAACTCTAACACTGTTTTTCAGATGCTGTTAAAATCTAAATCTCTCTTTAGGCTGACATAAAGCTACTTACAGGTTTCTGGACAATGAAGCATCATGAAAGAGAGAGATCTAATGACATGTTTGCCAGGGAACTTAATGGCCCAGTAAGAGGCACATTAAAATTATCACAATATTAATTAGTTTTATTTTATTTTTATTTTGCATCATTTTATTTAAGCAAAGTCATCACGAAGGCATCATGAATATATTAAATATATCGCCCAGCCCCACACAAAACACAATACGAAAAGAAGCATTTGTGACCCTGGACCAGAAAACCAGTCATGAGTGTCAGCATAAATAAATAAATAAGCTTTCCATTGATGTATGGTTTGTTATGATCGGACAATATTTGGCCGAGATACAACTATCTGAAAATCGGGAATCTGAGGGTGCAAAAAAAATGGCCTAATGATTTTTGGAATAAAATAAATAAAAGCTACCCCATAATATTTGTAGCAATAGCCAACCAAGCACTGTATGGGTCAAAATGATTGATTTTTTGGAAAAAAATCATTTGGAGCGATTTAAAACTGGTTTTGTGGTCCAGGGCCACATTTCTGTAATCCATTCAGTGGCGATAAACGCAAAACTTACTTTTGCGCTCCTCCTTCGGTCTGATGGCTGCTTATATCAAAGAGTCCCATTGGACTATGAATGTCTCATGCGTGAGTGAAATAAAAAAGGCTTTTCATGGGGAAAGACATGAGGGTAAAAGGTGAAGCTTGGCCACCAACGCTCAGAGTTTACTCAAGGCTGACCTTAAGGTCTACTGCTTCAACAGGGAGGCGGCACCACAGTCTCAAAAGGTTTACATCACTATAAAATCAGACTGGCCACAAACATCAGCATTTCTATTCGGTCTCTTTGGAGACTGGAAATGAGTTATGAAGCATCTATGGAAAGTTCTGTTGGTCCACTTGTACTGGGTGGGGCTGACCAAATTGTAGCGTAAATGTTTTACATTATGCCAAAATGACCTGCATTAATGAAAGCCATCATGGATTGTGACAAACATGATAGCTATTCTGATGTTAACATCACACTACTTTCCTCAACAAAACCCAAAAGGATTTTTTTTTAATTCCATGGGTTTTGGAGTATTGCAGAAAATATGTGACCAACAACTGTGTCGGCGCCAAAAACCTTGTTGTTGGTGCGCTGACATACAACAGCGACCCGAGTTCGAATCCTTCCTCGTGGTCCTTTGCCGATCCCGTTCCCCTCTCTCTCTAGTCTCTACCCAATTATTTCCTGTCTGCTCTCTACTGTCCTGTCTGAAAAAAGGCATAAAAACTCTGGACTACAAAACCAGTCTTAAGTCGCATAGGTTATTTTGTAGCAATAGCCAACCAAACACTGTATGGGTCAAAATTATCGATTTTTCTTTTATGCCAAAAATCATTTGGATATAAAGTAAAGGTCATGTTTCATGAAGATATTTGGTGAATTTCCTACTGTAAATATATCAAAACTTAATTTTTGTAATTCGTACCTAAAACAAAAATTTGCATATTATAAATTGTCCTGCAGAGTTATCTCCAACCTGATTTTAGTAATCTTGAAAAACTTGATTAGCTAAATCAGGTGTGTTTACTTAGAGTTGGAGCTAAACTCTGCAAGGCAGAAGCAGGTTTGGACACCCCTGTTTTAGGGGAAGATAAGGTACGGAGATGTCCCTTTGTGGGTGCTGCCTCAGTGACAAGCAGTCGTAAAGTTTTTTTTTTTTTTTTTTCTGAGAGTGTACAGTCCACAAGACTGCAGATCCTCTTCAGTTTCTCCATTTGGGACAAGGCCCTACCTCTTTTGCCTAATTGAAATAAGTAGCAGCCAGGAATTTCCAAGCTTTAGGAAACTGCCACAGTCTCGTTTTGGCTCTCTGGGATCTTGTGGGCATTGTTGATGGGTGGGAGGGACATTCTAATGGGAGACAATCCAGGGGCGCATTTAGGCAAGCCCTCATAAAGTTGTGACCCTCCCACTGGTTTTACTGGGTTATCAGGGGGCTGGAGAGGGCTGTCCCAGCTGAATGACAGTAATCCAGGATAGGTCATAAAGCAGCAGAGGTTTGTGGCGTTGGCGAGCCGGAGGAGAATGAGTACAATGAGACGAAGCCTGATGTGCCCTCTCAGGGTACAAGCCTGGGCTCTTTTCAGCTTTATTGTCTAGTGTGCGAGAGCCTGGTGCTGGTGGGCAGAAGGAGCAGCGACCCCTCATCAAGCTGGTGTGATTTCTCTTCTGAAGTGCCTGTGACAATGGCTAACCACAATAGTGCTTAGCAGAGACTTAAAAGGAGACAATGCGAGACCACCAAGCAGTTTACTGGGATAAGGTGGCCCGGGACAGCCAAGAAGAGCCTCCTTTTCCGAGCCCGCATGGCCTCATTTTAGATGAAAATCCTTTGGATGAGATCAATGTGTTTTCTCGTTCTCTGCCCTGCCTCGATCTGGCCGCCAGCACATCTGTATTTTCTCCGCCGTACCTCCCACCTTGCGGCCCAATGGCTAATGTGTAATTAATGAAACAACCGCCCTCATGTCGACTCGCACAATGGTGAGCGGGCGCTCCTTGGGACAAGTTTTGGTGAATGAAAAGGCCAGCCCCTCTCTCCTTACATGTAACCCTCCCTGGGCACAAAGCACCCTCCCCTGTATCCAGCTTAGCCGCAAAGCTTACATGTTAATCTCTTCTCGCGGTTCCCCGTCTCGACGAAACCCTCATGCAGGCCTTCATTTTCTGGTCATGTGCACCCATTAGAAGGGGGCGAACCAGACACAGAGTGACACACAAAGCAGAATGGAGGCTACCAGGCTGAAACTGAGCTTGAAAAGAAACAAACAATTGTCGGCTCTGAAAGGGACAGTTAAAGTGAGAATGCTGCTCCGGACTCGATGGCGAGCCAGCCTTGCGGTGTCAGGCGGCTCTGTGGTTGCTTGAGGGCTGGATGTATTCTGAAGCGCTGGACTTGTTGGCCATATGGCACATTCGTGTGGAGCGCTGTTAAAGCCCTGATATATTCAAGTGAAATCGAGGAACAAACTGGTGTAACATATTTAAACAAAATTGTTTTGGAGTTTGTTTCGGTTTGTTTGGCTGTTAAACTGAACTGCCATGGGTCCGTTATGTAATAGGTGGGGATGCTCTGGGGCTCCACCTTCTCTGACGTGGAAAGCTTTTCAATTGATTTCTGCATTCATTCCATTTTATAATGGTATATATTGTTTCATAGTAAGAATAATATTGCCTTGTATGTTACCTACTGTATATGGTGATATTATTATTACTACATGCATGCATTCTCTTGATATATGAAGACATATGTTTATAACATATGTAAAATACCCATAGCAAAATTTATATATGTACATATGTCCATCATATGTATTTAATTAATAGTTCATTTTTATATGATATTATACGTAGCGACCATACTATTTTAGCAATATATATTTAATTCATATTTGCAAGTTTACGAAAACAACAAATATACAAAAATGATGCATGCTTATGTTTGTTTTCTTAATGTTTGAAGTGACTATCTTTTATTTTTACATATATAATGTCAACACACACTATATTGCCAAAAGTATTGGGACATCCCCTTCTAATGAATAGGTTTGACTTTAGTCATTTCTATGAGTACAAATCTTAATGTTTAAGCATATAATGATAATCTAGGGGGATTGTGTGCTCTAAGTTTAATAGCAACAGTTTGGACAGGACCCTTTTCTATTCTAACATGACAATGCCTCTGTGTATAAGGCACGGTTCAGAAAGACATGATTGATTGAGTCAGTGTGGAAGAACTCTGCAGAAACCCACCTGGTGTGATTTCAAATGCAGATCTTGAGACAAAAACTCATCACCAAGCACCGATGATTTGTACATTTGGATACAGTCATTTTAGACACTTCCAAAACTGTTGCAGCAGAGATGGAAATACAATTTTTAAATACATGAAATATGTTTCCATCTTTGTTGCCAAAGTTTTTGAAGCATAATATATATGGGAATTTTTTCTTTATTATTATTATTATTAAATATATACATGCATATGTGTGTATTAATTGTTGCCCAGCATTAATATACTATATTTATTCTATAAGTGTGTGTGTATGTGTGTGTGTGCATAAATAAATGTAGAAATGTTAGAACTAGTTGCACTGACAATTGTTTTATTGCTATAGTAAACCTGTACATAAAAATAGAATATATTGGTTATTTCATATATGGCATATTAACTTCACTTAACTGCAGATTGTTCAGAAACATAATGTCTTTGCAGAGACTGATTAAAGCCTCTCAACGTCTCCAAATTAAAGGGATAGTTCGAAATCAAATGGAACTGCAGAAATCATGAATCAAATGCCTGATTGGCAATCAGCAATCAGGCAGACAAGTTTCTTGAACTGTCATTGGTCAGATAAACTGATTGTCCCGCCTCAAACTCCCACCGCTGGTTAAACCAGTGTTGCTGGGTGGGGCCGGGGTTCAGACAAACCGACCAATGTTTGAGAGCGCCACAGTGCTGACACTTTTCATGGGGAATGAACATACAAATGTCTTATGCATAGTTGTCTCAATATATTTCAATATTACACATCTTTAAGAAATGTTGGATTATCTTATTGTACCTGCTGTACAGCAATATGCAAGCCTGTTTTATAAGACATTAATTGAATAAACATAGAGTGTTTTAGACCAAACCATGTTGCAAAGAGTTATTTATTTGGCATTTATTGCATCCTTTATCAGTGTGGCCAATCTTTCAAAGATGTTTCTGAGACTTTGAATGACAGCTTTAAAAAGTAAACTACTTGTTGCCGAAGTAGTCATTCACACTTCTCAATTTAAAGAGAAACATAAAGGTATGTTTTTTCACTGAAATGGTAATTCCTCTGATTTTGCCTAATGAATGCAAATGTCCTCTTTGAGGAAAATAACCCTGAAAATATTAATTAGAAACCTCACATTCATTGTGCTGCTTCTTACAAGCTCTTTAATTAGTGAGCTTTTATCGTTTGATCGCAATGATAATTAGATTTCTCAAATTTCAAGGTTTGTTTACTTGTAAGATAACAGAATATAGAATCAAGGGATTCAAAGATTCATTGATATCTTTCTTTCAGCAACCCTATGGCATCGCCACAAAAAAAGAACACAACTTTTTTCCAGTTCTGAAAAAATTAAAACAAGTATATTCATCTGAAAATGTTCTTTTTTAAACCTACATTTGATTTGTCTAAACTGGTTTCCATGAGTACAAAGGATAGTTGTACTTTAACTGGCTTATAAAAAGGCTGTTAAAAGGATAGTTCACCCAAAAATGAACATTATGTCGTCATTTACTTATTGTTCAAAACCTGTGTGAGTTGCTGAAAAAAAAAAACAGAACTACGAAAAGGTAGAATATGAAAAGTACATATATACAGTGCCCTCCAAAAGTGTTGGAACAGTAAAGACAAAATTGCTCTGTTGGCTGTGGAGTCAAGACATTTACAAATATGATTAAAATATGAATATGAGACAAAACTACAGAATGTCACATTTTATTATTGGGTGATTCAACACATAGATGTTTTAGCAGCTAAGAAGTTCAGCACTTTTAGAGTTTCATCCCTCTGTCTGATGTGAGCATAAGTATTGGAGCAGTTGCCTCACAGGTCTTTCTAAGTGATCAGCTGTGTCCTGTTGCATTAATTCTTCAGATATTAAAAGCAGGGAATGTGTCGTATCAGTTTTATTACTTCTGTATTCTGAATCTTGCATTCGATGATGAGACACACAAACCAGGATGAAGATGAGGGAGCTGACTTTGAGAGAAAAGCAAGCAATTTGAATGCTAAAAGAAAAGAGGAAGTCAGTTAGAGCTCTAGCAAAAACAAAGGGCATGGAGAAATCAAGAGTTTGGAAACCACCAGCAACACCAGCAACCAGCAACGACCTGATCAGCTGAGAAAACAACAGTAGTTGATGACAGACAAATCATAAAAGCTGTGAAAATAAAACCTAAAAGACGTGTCTGTAAAATCACCAACAACTTCCAGAAAGCTGGGGTGATGCTCTGACAATCTACTGTCCTCAGGAGACTTTGACACAGAATTACAGATGCTACACAGCAAGATGCAGACCTCTGACCAGCACCAGAAATAGAAAGGCAAGATTAGAGTTTGCAAAAAAGCACAAAGGTGAGCCAGAAGAGTTTTGGAACTGTGTTTATGGACCGATGAGACAAAGATGAACCTTTATCTAAGTGATAGGAAAGGAAAAATGTGGAGAACAAAAGGGAACTGAAATGATCCCAAGCATACAGCCTCATCTGTAAAGCATGGTGGAGGTGGTGTCATGGCATGGGCATGCATGGCTGTCTCTGGAACAGGCCCTCTCAACTTTACTGATGACTTAATGTATGATGACAGTAGCAGAATGAATTTGGAAGGGTACAAAACCATCTTGCCTACCAATATTCAAGAAAATGCCACCAGATTCATTGGGAAGTGCTTCATATTGCATCAGGACAATGACCCAAAACACCCTGCCAGTTCAGTCAAGGAGTTTATAAGAGCAAAGAAATGGAAAGTCTTAGATTGCCCAAGTCAATCTCCAGATATAAATCTGATTGAACATGAATTTCAGCAGCTGAAGAGGAGAGTAAAGGTAGAAACTCCCCAAAACAAGCAACAATTGGAATTGGCTGCATTAAAGGCTGGGAAAAGTATTTCAAAGGATGAGACCAAGAGTCTGGTGATGTCTATGGGTCACAGACTCACTGCTGTGATTGTGTGCAAGGGATCTGCAACTAAATAATAGCTTTTAATCTTTTATATCTGCCTTATGTTCAACTGTCCCAATACTTATGCTCACATCAATGAGTGGGATGAACTCTAAAAGTGCTGTTCTTTTTATTTGGTAAAACATGTATGTGTTGAAACGGCTAATAATAAAATGTGACATTCTGTAGTTTTGTCTCATATTCATCTTTTAATCATATTTGCAAATGTCTTGACTCCACAGCCAACAGAGCAATTTTGTCTTTACTGTTCCAGTACTTATGGAGGACACTGCATGCATTATTTTTTGTTATTTGTGAAACTGAAAGGTTCTTCAGATGTTAATAATGTTTTTGTTTACATAATATATGTATGTGGGGGAGAGTGGGGACGGTTGCAATACTTTTTGCATTTCCTTTAGTTTTTCAGAGACTGTTTGCATTAGAAAGCCAGAATTTGAATACAATAAAGCAACATCAGTCGGCTACTCACCCACATTGCTTTAACACGTGCACATATGATTATATACACACAATTTATACTTGAATAGACAAAGTCAAATGTTGCAACTGACCCCCAACAGAGCACGGTTGCAACATTCATTAGAATGTAATTAAAACCATTCTTAAATATCATTTTGCAGGTTCTTTATTTTATTTGTGCATAGACATGGTCTTTAATGAGTTAAATTGTATAAAAACAAAGAATAGTAAATGGAAGAAAAAATTGCAACAACCTTGTCTTGGTTAATTATGACAATACATTTGAACTGCAAAATATTAATTTAATCAGAATCAAAACACTAAAACTTAATAATAGCCTACTTCTGTTAACATCTGTGAAAGGTTACTAAAATAAGGCCAGTTGCATGAACTTAGTCACTGTCTTAAGAACTAGTTTGACCAACTAGCAGTTAACCAAGTGTATCAATGTTGTGGTAAGGGACAGCATGTTGTAACTGTCACCGCCCTTGATAGCCGTGATAAAACTTGGTATAATAGCTTGACACAATATCTTTGACACATGCTAGCTATTTTTGATAAAAGGAAGGGTCACATGTGCCTAATTTCATCCAGGAAGGATGGGGGGCTGATTTAGCATGTGCGGTATGAATATCATTACTGTAGCTCATTCCTGATTGAAGAAATAAGCCATGTTGCAACCGTCCCCACTCTCCCAAATATTATTTAACTTTTATTTTGGATGCGATTAATCATTTGACAGCACTAATGTATATATATATATGTGAATGTCTTAAGTGATACATTTATATCTGCTGTCATTTCTTTCGTAGGTTAACCAGGCTGTTAACGCTGAGCATTCTCCCGTGGACGAGCAGTAAATCGTGTCTGACAGCGGCCGATGTAATCCGGGCCTATTGTCTGAGAGCATTGGGCCCTTGCAGGACGTCCCTTACCCAGCCACGCAGTTCTGTCAGTGTGCCAATTCTCCTGTTAGCATGGACGGTTTCTATGATATTAAACTGCTGAATTAACTTCACATGACTGCAGACATTTTTGCACTGATTTGGGAGAGAATATTGTGCACAAAAATGTTTTTGGACACTTTCTGATTGATGTGATTCACCTGTGGACAACTATGTGACCTTGAGGTGAACTGACTTTATACAGTCAAACCAACAATGATTCAGACACCAGTTATAATTTTTGATATTGTTTAGTAGTGTGTGCAGGACACTATAGTTAATTTATGTAAGTGAGGATAGCAAAATAAAGTGAACTGTGACATATTATACCCACAAATTCTTCATACAGTGGACCACCAGTAAAATTGATGCAAAAATTATTCAGACACCTTGACCTGACCATGTTTTACTTAAGTGCTTTTTCTTTAATGGCTAATGCGAGCTGTTTTACACCACAGACTGAACGAAATGAAGCATTGCTTGGTAAATGGTAGACCTAAATTGGCATTTTCTAATTGTGTCTTAAATTTACAGCTGCATCATTTTTGGTTGATCCATTACATGCCTTTCTTTCAAAGTAATCTGACATTATCAAGATGAATTTATTCTGATACAGTTTAACGCTAAATATTATAATAATAATAAATACTTGTCATATTTTATTACAATTGTCTAAACTATAATGAATAAACAGTGTTGTGGATATTCTAATCAATAAAGAATAAAATAATTGTGAAGACTGAAAGACTTATTGATTGCTCAAATCTTATTGATTATCAATTATTGATTACTAAATGTATTGAAGATTTAAAAATTCCATCACAACTGTGATAATGTGAGAAATGTTGAAGTGTCTGAATAAATTTTAGTCTGACTGTGGCTATACTTAAAATGACCTACTGCCAGTGCAAAAATGGCCCAGGAAAAGATCTTAGAAAACCTCTAGCCTCATTTGTTTGCAGATACTACCTGGGTGGAAATATCATTATGTAATGCAATGGAATTTATACATTTTTAAAGTATGTAGTTATATAGTTTTTGGAGCCACTGTAGAATTTGAAGTGCCTTGATGCATACCTCATGCAATGCATGCTTGCCGTCGTTATTGTTTTTGCAACCCGACCAAACCAGCGATGTGGAATGCGGCTCTGTGTATTTTGGAGGACCAGGAGCCGTGCGGGGAACAGCACGAGTACGGCTGTTATAAAGAGCCTTAACAATGAGTCGGACACTCCAGCTCTGCCCACGGAGACTGTCCCGGCGCCTGGGTTCTGGGATTGTCAGCAGAGCGCGGGAGGGTTGGGCTGTGTTTGAAGGGGGTCCTGCTGTTTGGGTTTCCTTCTCGGAGCAGCAGTGAGTAAATGGGACCCCCCACCACTCTACATCCCCGTAACGGCCACATCATCCCTTTCTCTCCCCCCTCCCGTCCCCACTCCTCCGGACTCTTCCCTCTCCCCTCCGCTCACACACTGAGACATTTTTCCACATTGGCCGGATTAGGAACACTTTCACTTAGATCTATGTGGTCGTCCCCACAGACAAAGAAACACTTGGAGACAGGATTAGTAGGATTAAAAAGGATTCACATATGTTCAGTTCAAGCAATTGGTATTCAAAGCTTTACACTTTCAAATGCCACCAAGAGAGAGTAAAGCAGTCCCGAGCTTTTCTTTGCATTGCAGCACCTTTATGAGAAACGATTCCCTTTCAACTTCCTCTATGCTGCGGTGAATTCGTGTTTTCACTCTTTTTATGAGGGGATTGTATTGCTGTGGAAAACCAGTGAGACTACCAGAGGGAAGACTCTTTTTTTTTCTCTCTGCATACACGAAATTGGGAACTTCGACCTATTTCAGAATACTGTGGGACAGTTTTCATCTCACATCTTACTTGCTGTCATTTTTATTACATGCTCTGATGGTTACCCTGATTCTAATTTCCCCTTTTACACAGAAATCCAAAATTATGAGACAAATACAAAACTGCATCTTGGTTTATTTGTTTCATATTAACAAACCCCTTTAAGAATTTTAGACTGTAACAATATATCATAAATCAAAGTCTGTGACATAAGAGGTTGTAATAGCAAGTGTCCATCATCTGCCAATAAAATAATATTTTATATATTGGAAAGATAAACATATTTCATATTTAACCAATATATTAATTATATTTGCTATATTTGTAATACGTAACAAATTATTACAAATTCAATCAAAAGGTCTTGGAATTAAACATTTCTCAAAGTGAGCAAAAATCATTATAGGCATATTTTCATATAATCATTTAAATTATTTGTTAACAATAATCATTATAATCCTTTTTTTTACTGCTGTTAATATACATAGCAATTTTATTAATGCATGAGTAATATCTGAACATAGTGTCTGCTTTTTTATATCATAATAAATGTACAGCATCTTTCCAGATAATTGACTAAAGGTAAGATTTAAATTGATGCATACAGAATTCTGTTTTCATTCATATCAGGTGCTATATTAATTATTAACATTATAATGTTTAGAACAGTAACAATTTTTATTCATTCTTTACCTTGACTTTGTTTCTGTAACATACTGAAATATAAATAAAGACGCCAAAGCAATTTAGCTATTTCATACCAGGGAAAGAGGCTTAAGAATTGCTGAACTATTCATGAAATTAACAAAATATATATAACATTTGACAGCATTAAATTTCACCCTAAGAGAAAAATTTCATTCACAAGGTTAATCGATTTTTTTTTCCTTTTTTGATTTGCAAATAATAATAATGTTCAAACATTCAAAAAAATAATTTCATCAATAACAACATCTTTGTTTTAGATTTTCAAATCTTTAAAGCAATTAAATGAAAGGTTTCGGTTTAATTGTATTTTTGACAAGATTTTGTGGGCCTTAAAATAGCTCTGCTCAAGACTTCTTTTAATGTGAATTTGTGGTTTACAAGAATAACAATAAGACTCAACTTCAAGAATCAGATATTTCTAATGCAACATATTATTACAATCTTTAGTTGTAATAATGTTTGTTAATGTTGGTTTTAACGAAAATGATAATAGGCTACGCATTAGTATTCTGTGATGCATACCAATAAACTTAGCCTGCATACAGCGTATAGATATTATAACTGCATATCTGTGACAAGAAATGATGCAAGGTGCATTGTAAGCGACCCGACATCGTTTCTTAAGCGTGGAGAAGTATTTGCAAACTTTCAGAGGCTCCTGGGCTGAAGTGTCTCCCCATGGTGTCGTTACAATGAATATGAATAGATGCTCCTTTGGTCAATGGGACAGTCAAAGCACACCGCTCTAGATAATGGGGACGTCATCCTAACAAGACCGTTATGAATAGAGGGGCTCCTTTTGTTTGGCCCCTCTCGAGCAGCACTATAAATACGGAGCCCTGTGATGCGTCGCTACAGAGCAAGAGGTGCGAAATCAAACCAGTCTCTACAGAGAGTAGAGAGAGAGAGAGAGAGGCTCCAGTGGGATAAATCAGGTGATCAAGCAGGAGTGACTTGAAATAAAAACAAGACAAGAGCAAGAGACAACCTCCTACACAAACGCAGCCATAAAATGAATTCGGACTCCAGCTCCAGCAGAGCTTCCTCTCCAGACATGGATGAGATGTATCACCACCACCTCCATCCTCAAGACGGCCGCCTGAACTCGGTGTCCTCCACGCAGAGCGAGCTGCTCCAGAAGATGACGGGCGAGCACGCGTCCAAGACGGCCTCCGGCAGCAAGTACAAGCTCAAGAAGCAGGTGACCGAGCAGGAGATCCAGCAGCTGCGCTTGAAGATCAACGGCCGGGAGCGCAAACGCATGCACGACTTGAACCTGGCGATGGACGGGCTCCGCGAGGTCATGCCGTACGCGCACGGGCCGTCGGTGCGCAAGCTCTCCAAGATCGCCACGCTTCTGCTGGCCAGAAACTACATCCTGATGCTGACGAGCTCGCTGGACGAGATGAAGCGGCTGGTGGGCGAGATCTACGGCGGCCACCACTCGGCGTTTCACTGCGGGACGGCGAGCCACGGCGGCGCGAGCGCGGCGGCGCACCAGGTGCATCCTCTCCTCGGGAGCGCGCTGACCTCGTCGGCCTCCGCGACGCTTTCCAGCACGTTACCGGGACTTACCTCCATCAGGGCGCCGCACTCTTTGATGAAGAGCAGCCCCGTGCCTCCGCTGCAGCTCGGGGGCTCGTTCCAGCACTGGGCGGGCTTGCCGTGCCCCTGCACGATTTGCCAGGTGCCGCCGCCTCCCCACCTGCCCATCACCTCCACAGGACTGACCAGGCTTTCCACAGAGAACAAGGACGTGATGAAGTGAACGGCGAAAGGACTGGACTTTGCATGATCTGTTTGTTTGTCTGTCTGTTTGTTCGTTTGTTTGTTTTAGTCCTTACGAGTTCGCAACTTCGTCCTTGTAACAAGGATCTCTTCGATTGCTTTGTAAGGTAACTACATTACCGTTATGGAGTACGTGCTGCATAGCGCGCTGTAAATTCACTGTAAATGAGAGTAAATTGTTCTATTTGAGGTGGAGTATATGTGTTTGAAGCTGCCCTGGAAACGCGACCACTCACTCCCCTTACCAAAATTTGTCTTGGTAACCATATCGTTCGCCAAAAAACGCAGAGACAACGATTAGAGTTTCTGATGGTCCTTTTGAGCATTCTGTTGACAACTAACTCACATTAGAGTATTAGTAGACTATCTGATTAATAATGCGAACTATTTATTGTGACGTTGTCCCAACAGACATTCTGCTGACTAGAAGTCATTTTGCAAGAACATTTCCACTTATTCCTAACCCTACCTAATACCCTACTAACACTCTAATGAATTAATTACACTCTAATGAATTAATTACAGCCAATAGAATGTGTTAAAGGGGCCATCAAAATAAAGTGAAACCGAGTTTCTACTGTAAAACAGTAAGAGCCTAATTAATGTGGGATCTCCTTCAGATTCTAACTTTATGACGCTTCGTTCATTGTTGCATATTTCTTCTGTAGTTACTGCGGCGTTTTGGCGCAAACTGTGGCTATCCTGGTGAAATTGCGTAAGGGTCGGCAAGGCTACTTGTTGATCATGTGATGTGGGGGTATCTTTTTGCAAAGGGTATGAAAAGACGAATCCCACATGTTCCTTGTAACAAGGATTGTGAAATGGCATTTCGGATGAAAACTGTACGACTGTGGATTTAGTTCGCACTAGAGTGGTATTATTATATCTCCTTCGATTATTTTATTCATCCATTGTCTGCTTAAGTAATAACTGAACCTTCAGTCGTGTTATTTCTGTGTCGTATCTTTATTTGAAATTCTTCGGCATGGCATCTTGTTCAAGCAACCTAAGCATGAACTTTTTTCCTTGGAAAAGTTTTGTTATTCCAGAGAGACTGCCGTGGTGTTTATTTTTGTACATTCTTGTTGACAAATAAGATATTTATTATTGCCCAGTGTTCCTGGATGAAATTTCAATAAAATATTGCTGTAAAAAAATATATATATATCTGTGTTTTGTATATTTTGTCACATGTTGTGCATATTAAATTAATTATGCAGTTATTACAGCTGTAATTGAAAACAAGTCCGTTCTTACATATCAAAATGGTTACAGAACATGATGACAATATTTTACACACTTAAGAAAATTTCCCCAAAACATAATACGTGACAGACAGAAATAGTTTCCTTGGCCGGTCAAAATAAATACTTTTTAGAGATTAATAAATGAATGTATAAAGAAATAAGAAGGAAACAATAAAAAGAGAGAAAATAATGTAATGTCCTCAAACGTTTAATCTGTGCATGCTATAAAACATTGCATTGTGAGCCGATAAAAGCGAATGAATGAAGTCAAAAACAAACAAACAAACACTGTTTTAATGATAGAAACAACGAAAAATGTTTTACACGGTGCTTCTACGCAAAATATCATTCTGGGATGCTGGGAGTTGTGACTCTGCTAAATGAAATTAATGACAAAGTCTGATTCATTAGGATACTAATTAAACATCGATTAAACAAGACGAATAAAACATAAAATAGGCTAAACAAATGTACATCAATAAACATAATAAAAGCGACCGTTTTAAATAAAATACCATTAATAATAATTATAATAATAATAACAAAACCGTTCTGTTTTTATGTTTTTATTCTAATACAATGCTGCTATGATTTGATTAATCTATTTCTTACATTTCATATGAAAATTGCTTAAGGAAATATTCTCTTATTTATTATGATATCCCTCAAACGGTAGCTATCCCTAAAATAATAGGCTATTTCCTTAAGTGTCAGCGGGAGAAGTAAATGATCAAATTGCACTGGACACATTTGAAACAAAGGCAGTCCCTTGGGTCCTTTCACAGACTCAGCGCAGATCAGATAGGCAGCAGCTGAATGTATGTTTGGAGAGATTACAAGTTAATTGTTCATAGGGGAATGGGAGAAGAAAACATCAGAGAGGGCTTGCGGATTACAGGACCCTAAATGCAGAAGATTAGATATTCAGGACTCTATTCTTGGGGGATGTAAATGAGGCGAAGGATTAAAAAGCCCTTTGTAACTAACTCGTTGAGGGGCTCAAGTCCCTTTTTAGACAAGTAACAAGAAGAACCTGGGCGAGAATGGTGAGCTAGTTTTACACTTTGTTTTTAGGGACTACAAACAGTGTATGAACACCGGCCAGGACTCGAGCCAGATGGACGGAAAACAGCGAGCTCACTTCGGGACGAACGCTTGAACAACGCCGCGCTGCCAATAGACACTTGCGTAATTGGATTCGTTCTGCTGCGCAAAGCGTTATTTTATCCGCTGAATTAGTATTTGTCATAGGAACTGTGTGACAAACAGGGCTCTGTCGATCGCAGAGCGAAACCTATGATCACACTTAACAGTGTGCACGTTGTTTTAAATGCGCATTTCCAGAAGGAAACTAGCCGTGCAAGGCAGAAGTTTAAAAGTGTTAAAATTAGCTGCAGGGAATAGGCTTTGTTTCTATGCAAATTTGATCAATTTTTCTCAGCAAGCTAATCGCACTTTATAGATGCCAAAATATATGCAAGAAAGAAAAAGACCAATCACAATTTAATATACAAATAAAATCAAGAAAGAAGGCCAGTCGCGATTTGTAATGCTGAATTACATCACTGTTATTTCCATTTGGAAATGTGAATAAAGGGAATTTAATTTTAAATTTAAAAGAATATATGTTTTCCAAATTTCTCCCCTATTATTATTATTATTATTATCGGGGTTATTATTATTTAAAATGTTAAATCCATTAGTGAATGTCATTTGGTGCTTCAGCTGAAGTTGGCCAATCAGCGTTACGCAGTTGCCATCGGGACTGGCTAGGTCACTCTGTACATGTGTATCTTATATAGTGTCTTGTAATCTTCTAATTGTTGAAACTTGCTACACCCGGTAAGACTGAAATTGTCCACAGAAGAAGTTTAACGTGAATCTGGCTTCAAATGAGGGGATGGTTCAAAAAGTAATTTCACATTTTCTAAAAAATTTAACATTGTTACAGTGTTAAGTTCTTATGTGTGGTTGCCAGGGTGTTACTCAGTGGTTGCTATGGTGTTTTTGGTGTTGTAATTAGCCCACCCTCAAATCTCGATGCCAATCTGGTCTCTAGATGTGGCTATAGGAGTTTTGATCGTCCATCACATGAGTTGAGCCATCATTAATGCATAGCACAAGCATCACATGATAATATTTACATGGCAAAGTTTAAAACTTACAGCTGTCTACTATATTATGATCTGTCTATTCTTGCTTCTAGATTGTTTTGTGTTCCAAACAGCGCCTAAGCTGCAGGCGAGCAAAATGGAAAGCAGCATGCGGCAAACTGTCGCTCGCTTCTGGAGTCAGAATCTGTCATTTGTCAAAGTCTGTGTTTATGTGTTATGTCTTCCAAAAAAGCATCTGCGAGGCCGACGATGCAGCCAATGAGAGCTCGGCGCGAAGCAATTCTCACACGCTCGCTCGAAAGGAAATTAAACGCCTCATGGTATTTTTCACTCCATGCTTCTCCCTTTGTTTCCTTTAATTACAGTTTGGTGGTTAATAAACTCCTTTCCTGCTGGTGCGTCATTAACCATTCTGATTGTTATGATAACATGTTTGTTTACAGTTTCCTTTTACAAAGTTGAGATAGTTTTCAAAGTGAACAACGGTCGGGTGAACTAAACCAACCTCAGCGGCCCATTTAGAAGTATATTGTATGACTTGAAAAATCATCTGATGCATTAGCTATTAATCCTGGTGCAATTTTGTTTTTCTTTATTCTTTATTATTCACAGCACGTGACTTGACATGAGCGCCTAGGTCCGTCAAGTAAATGCGCCAGATTTTGCCATACAGGTTAATTTTCGCTCGATGCCAAGTTTACTAGAGCGCTGAAGCGAGGTAAGAAGGCACCAGATTGCCAGCCGTAAAACTCGGAGCGGTCAAGCGGGGTTGGAAGAGACTCCCATGCTCCTGGGTAATTTCCCCGCGGCCGCTGTCGAAAAGACAGCTAAGCTAAGTGGAGCCCTTTCTTTTCACACATGACAAATGGGTAGTCCTCGTCAGTGGACACACCTGTTACTGGAAACACTTGAGATTTTACACTTTCCAGAGTGGCCTTATTACCATCCGAGCGCTCAAAGGTCCCGAACAATGGATGCGGACGCTAACAATGCTCCCGGCCCAGGGCTAAAGAGAGTCCCGGCAAAGCCAGGCTTGTGCCGGGCAACACCGGGGGCTGCAATTGAAAATAAATTTCAGTTGAATAAGGGCATGGGGCACATCGGAGGAACCCGCGAGCTTCGGCTAGAACAAAAGCAGTTGTGGGGATAAGTTATTGACTCTGCTGACAGGATGAATGCAGTTCATTATGCCTGCCAGTTACTCCAGTCCATGTCCTGGGCTGAATTAGGTGGCAGGTGCATGAGCCATTTTGCTCTGCCCCCGGGGAATGCCTAAGGCCTGTCATCAGCTGATTTCATAGACAAATGTTTATCCCATACAGCCAAAACAGAAAGCATATTTCCATCATAAGAGCGTTTTGCAACAGCCATTAGTGTCACCACTCATTTGCATGTTAATTGTTCAGTTAAAGCGGTAATGTCCACGTTTGCTGTTGTTCATGCTATACACGGGTATGATTCAAATGCTGTGCGGAAATGCCGTTTGCGTCGACCTGCTTTATTAGTTTCGAGAAACTTTTGCTCTTTTTGCAATCACTGCGTTTACACTGTTGTCGTTCCTCCACGTACGGACCAGAAACTTCAAGCAGAATGTGCTCATATAAATTAATAATTCATCAGCATTCATCCTGGAAGGACTTCACTGCAGACAAGCAAATTACAAGCTAAACAGACTAAACAGGAAAGCACAAAACCTGGAGCTGAATGACAGAGAAGCAGATCCTTTTTGTGTTAGTCAATCTACAACATCCAAGTCAGCATTTGGCATCCCTTTTTACTCTAAATACGACAACATAAAAGAGCGAGGCTCTCAGTTCTGTGCTCCGTAATGTTCTCCTACTGTGTCTGACAGATGGCGTTCACTAGTTGGCCATAAATGGCTGTCACTGAGTGTTTGTCTGTCTGCCAGTAGCCTATGGATAAGGGACTCCCTGGGAGAATGTTAAAGCCCTGATATTGCCCAAAACGAAATGTCCTTGATTGTCAACTGCCAACGAGCGAGGTCCTCGTGCCACCGGGCCTTCTGGTCAGAGAGAGGGAGGTTTTTAGGAGCAGGTGTAATCAAAGGATGTGTGTTTATTTAAATTGTGGTGCGACACATGCTTGAAAGCTGCCGCGGCTCATGTAACACGAGGTGAACATGCTCTGTAAGATGTCAGGATCATGGGGTCAGTCGGTTCAAGAGGAAGTAGGCAATGTGGAAACAGCTTAATGAAGTAGACTGCGTGAATCCAAGTGAGCTTTCACTGTTAAAATGCTTTATCCTATCCCAGTTTAATGTGCAGGTACAACTTGTCAGCCAGTTGTACTGTAGATACTTTAAAAACGGTGTAACTTTGAGCAACTGTCCAACTCAAACTCCACAATTCGCAGGACTTTGGCGTGGGAGTAACTGTTCTGTACATCCAATCGGTGGCAGATCAGGGAATGCTGCACTTCCGTTTGGTGCAGTTAGTTGTGTAGAAATGACATGCATAATCTTTCCTGCAACTAGACTAGACAATCCATGTATTGATCGAATAGTGATCGGAAAAACTGTTCCAGAGAGTGCTCTTTTTGAATAAAATGTATGTATTTGATTTGTTAATCAGAAGAAATAGATAATTGAACCTGTCTCAACAAATAAAATCTTATCTGAATTCTCTGCATTTTGAATGACTTAAGGTCAGTATATAGAGCAGTATAAAATACTGACTTTTAATATCGAAATAAAATAAATTAACAGGAATTAGGGTCTTTATTCTTCTTCTGAATTTAGTTAAGGTGCATTACCAACACCAACTGGTAAGAAGTGTGAATCAGGATTTATTAATGTATTGCTTTGTTGCTGCAGCTTTTAATATAATAACAAAAATGAAAACTATTCATCTTTTGAATTCCTTTTCCAAATGTTGTCATTACAATATTTTGGACATCATCACACGCTGTACTGTTTGCAAAAGTCACATTTCCCTACTCTGTGTAGTGTACTATTAAGAGCTGTACATCTGAAACTGGTTTCTTCTCTTTTATTTATTTGTGTTTGTTTACCCAGCCATACGTGTCTTTAAATGTAATACAACCATCAACCCATTCTATCCTCGCCATTTTATCATCAGCATTCAACATTTATGTCTGTGTCTTTGTCTATATGTCTTTCTTTGCTCCCACTCACATGAGCTGGCACCCATACAAATCCTACACTCAACCCCTCATCTCAACCCTACTTGTGATATTTCAATCAATACGTCTGCTTTCACATTGTTTGAAGGGTTAACCCTATATTTTAGCCTAACCCTAACCCCAGGAACAAACTGTACGACCTCTGGTCATTCATAATTTGCCAAATAAATCCAGGAGAAATCACATGCAAATATACGATTTAACCAGTTTTTAAATATAAGTGGGAGCATTTAGAACATTCTACTTTTACTTCTATTTAAGAGTTTTGTATTTTTAATTGCAAATTTAGCCAAAAGCATGAGTGGCTATTATTAACACTCGGCAACTCACAATCATGGCAATTCCCACATGACCTGAACGCACCAATAAGTGTGGCACAGCTGATAGATAAAAATACAGATAAAAGGAGATGTGAGATGTCTGTAGGCTGTAATGTGTGTGCCAGCTCATGTCTTGGCATAGGGAAGTATGGTAGTGCCCCTCACTGTAGGGGACATTGTTCGACAAAATGATGTAGGCACACAATGAGAGAATATGTGAAATATGTATGGTGACACGGTGGACTGCTTATATTCAGCTGTCAAAGGTTTACTCAAAATGAGATATGATTGACTTTATAAATTGACTAAAAAATTACATACGTGTACATACCACATGCCATGACACATTTAGAGACTTTAAAACAAATGCATTGAGCACAGGTCTCTGCCAGCGGTGGAATAATGCGAGATGATTCTCGGTTAGGCGAACGTATGGATCGCCTCTCCAGAGGCGCATTATCTCAAACAAATCTGATTGAGCAAAATTGATACAGTTACTACTTAATCACACGCACAAAGGGGAGTGGTGTACACTAATTAGGGCACATTATGCAGCCTTTTGGTAAATGGCTGGCTGTCAGCTCTGGTCGGCTGCTGAGAGAGAAGCTAGTTAGCACGCGGATGGCTGAGACGCTGACAGTTTGGCTGAACGAAAGCTCCACGCGTGGCACACATGCAGATGGTGCAAAGCAAGCTTAAGCTCCAAGTGCTCATTATAGTGTGCTCAGTTGCATAGTATGCAGAGGATAACATGATCTGGACTGGAACCTGAAAACGTGATGATTCAGATGCTGCTGCTGGTGAACTATTGAACTATTGCCACTTAACTCTAGGTTATGCCAGGAGGACTGTACCACAATTCATTTCTGTACCACAAATATTATAGTGTTTTCTAAACCAGGGATTTTACAGTTTTCTCAACCGCATACATTTTCAAAACTTTGCCTCTTTATTTCAGAACTTTACACTCAAATCCAAGAATTACACACAAATGAAGCACTGCATTCACAATATCACTAAGACATCTCAAAAGCAAACATTTGCAAATACCTTTGCCATACTATTAGTTCCTGTTAATTTTGTGTGTTACATAGAGAGTTGTGTGTTTTGCAAAAAGTGTATGGTTTTGCAGATTTGGTGTGTGCTTCTGGTGTTTGAGTGTCAGCTTTCAGAAATTGTGTGACAAGTAAAGATTTTGTGTGTGAGCAGTTGAAAAAACTGTAACACTTCTATATGCCAAGGACCCCCAAATTTGATGTATGTTCAGTTATAGATTTGATGTATGTTCATATAGATGTGTTTATCTAAACAACAACAACAACAACAACAACAACATTGATAATAATAATCATGTTTCTTGAGCAGTAAATCAGTATATTAGAATGATTTCTGAAGGATCATGTGACACTGAAGACTGGAGTAATGATGCTGAAAATTCAGCTTTTATCACAGGAATAAATTACATTTTACAGTATATTACAATAAAACATTTTTAAACAGTTATTTTAAATTGTGATGATGTTTAGCACTATTATAATGTATACAGTGGTTTTAATCAAATAAATGCAGCCCTAGTGACCATTCTTGTAAAGTAACTTAAAAATCCAAATTATTCCAAAACTTTGACTGGTAGTATATAATTTGTAATATAAAATATTATAGAATATTTTTTCATAAAATATTTCACTATTTGCATTTAGATGCAATTATTATTATTTTCTTGCAAATGTTCTGTCGACCCTGTCTTATTGTGGTATCAGCTACTTCAGATAAATCCTTAAAGGCACATTTAAAAAAAGAATGACCTGTGATTGGTCGACTTACATGATGCTCATATGGTCTCTTCTGTCTGCAGAGTGGACCAGACTTCATGCTTATTTCAGGACTGCCTGAGTAATGTGAGGCTTTGGCGAGCTCAATGAAGCTGGCCATGTGCCAGAAGACATTGGTCACACTAGGTGAATTTGAATACCATTTAAATGTAAACGACAGACAGATTTCTAGTAAAAACAAATGCACAATGAATTGAGAGATACCTAAATGCTTTTTACTTCTAATCACTGTTTATACATGATATAAAGTAGGATATTATAATATTAATCACTCAATGAAACACACAAAGGAAGTTAATATTATTTAGTAATTTGCTATTATCTGTAAATTACTGTTTTTACATTTTTAACTAAACATAAACAGCTAGGGACATTATAAGGGCATTATTAACCACTAATCAAATCACTTTATCAGATCTAGGCAATGGATCACTGTTGTTAACCAGTGCATGAAGAAAAAGAGACTCCAACAAAACAAAAGAGTCCAAATTACAAGCACGCTGATGTGAACACATTACGAAGTTTACATTACAACATTAAGTTGAATGACATGGAGCTACAATGTGAAGCAATGTGTGTGTGTGTGTGTGTGTGTGCGCGCTCTCAGGCCAGCAAAGCTAATTATAGTGTGTGTGTGCTGTGCACTGGTGTGAAAACAGAAGTGACAGCAGCACTGGTCTGTCTGCAGCGGAGGATGTGAGCCCCCCACGTCTGGCTAGGCCAGAGTCATCATATGGACAAATCACAACAGATCTGGGGCTGTAATGGATGCCAGATGTTAACGCTTTGTACCCAATGACTCTCCTGAGAGCTCACCTAATCGGAAGAGAGGCATCGCTGTGTGTGTGCGTGTGTGTGTGTGTGTGCGTGCGTGAGTGCGTGTGTGTGTGTGTGTGTGCCTGAGCGTGAGTGTGTGCATGTGTGTGTGTGTGTGTGTGCATGCGCGTGCGCGTTTGTGCGTGAGCGTGTGTGTGTGTGCCTGAGCGTGAGTGTGTGCATGTGTGTGTGTGTGTGTGCGTGAGCGTGTGTCTGTGTATGTGTATGTGTGTGTGCATGCGCGTGCGCGCCTGTGTGTGTATGTGTGTGTGTGTGCGTGCGCGTGTGTGTGTGTGTGTGTGACTGCTTCGGATATTTCAGAATATTTATATTTCTGAGCATAATCTCAAAGCCCTTAAATAATATTTCCTAGAAGACACAGTACTGTATATATGTGGAGCACAAAACATTTGTATGTATTATAATAACTATTTTTAATATGTATGTATACCTGTTATTATTCATGATATGTAATGAAGTATAGCATATCATTTTATATATAATGATGAAAATGCAGGACTTATAGTTAGAGTGAGAGTATTGTATGTACAGTGCAAAATTCTAAGACTGTTATTATTTATTTTAAATATGACTGATCTAATTTGCGACAATGACCATAAGACATCTTTTGTGAAGGTCAGATTTCTTAACTATAATGTCATTAAACAAAAGAGGAAATAACAAAAACTTTTTTTTTAAATCAAGCCTTTTAACTTGATAAACTGATCATATTATTTATAACAATTTGTTTGCATTAAAAATGAGAAAAAGGCCAATTGAACAATGTGATTTTACTTTAGAATGATGACTGTTGTGCTGAACTGATGCAAGAGCCACTGTTTATGCTATAGCATATGATTTCTGAAGATCATGTGACCCTGAAGACTCCAGTAATGATGCTGAAAATACGATACATTCACATAGAAAACAGTTATTTTACATTATAATAATATCACACAATATTAGAGCTTTAACTCTTTGTTGTTTAATCAAATAATTGGAGCCTTTGTAGACTTGTAGTATCTTTGTAGCAGAAGAGACTTCATTAAAAACATTACAAAAGTCTAAATAATTCCAAACCTTTCACTGGTGTTTTTAACATCAACATTCCATATAAATGAGTTTGGAATTATGGTACTGAACATTAATTCTATACATTTCAAATACTTTATATATTCTCACACAATTACACAGTCGTATGAATGAAATAAAGTAAAACAGCATTTTAATGCAGACCCGTGCTGCTGACTGTCCTGAGCAGTTCTCTCTGATATATGTCCAGTGTGGCAGCATTCGCTGGAGCTCAGAAGGCAGTGGAGGGTATAATGATATGGGTGGAATCGCAGGCCACTGTTATGGGAAATACAGCAGATGTTGGGTTATATGTGTTGGATGCTGAAATGCAATGTAACAGCTGCTCACAATGAGTCAGACAATCAGGAAGGAGGCTGACTGAGACCGCAGACGAGACAACACCACAAAAGTGTGGATTTGGCCATTTGTTCAGATTTAATTTCTCTTCATTTTTTTTTTCATAAGTAAAATCATATAAATGTTGAAATTTGATTATTCTAACAATGATGCCATATACACTACCAGTCAAAAACAGTAAAAGTTTTCATGTTTTTTTAAAGAAGCCTCTTCTGCTCACCAAGCCTGCATTTATTTGATCCAAAATACAGCAAAAACAGTACATTTTTGAAAAATTGTTACTATTTAAAATAACTGTTTTCTTTTTTTATGTATTTTAAAATGTAATGTATTCCTGTGATGCGCAGCTGTATTTGCAGCATCATTACTGCAGTCTTCAGTGTCACATGATCCTTCAGAAATCATAATAATATACTGATTAGCTGCTCAACAAACATTTATTATTATTATTATTATGTTGAAAACAGCTGAGTAGTTTTTGTTTTTTCTCCAGGTTTATTTGATGAATATAAATTTCAACAACATTTATCTGAAATAGAAATATTTTGTAACATTATAAATGTTTTTATCACTTTTTATCAATTTAAAGCATCCTTGCTAAAGTATTAATTTCTGTAATTTCTTTCCTCACAATATAAATAAATAAATTATACTGACTCCAAGCTGTTGAATGGTATAGTGTATAATGTTACAAAAGCGTTTTATTTCAGATAATTGTTAATCTTTGTATCTTTCTATTCATCAACGAATCCTGAAAAAAGTACTCAACTGTTTTAAATATTGGAGGATCATGGAGGACTGTACCACAATTCATTTCTGCACCACAAATATTATAGTGTTTTCTAAACCAGGGATTTTACAGTTTTCTCAACCGCATACATTTTCAAAACTTTGCCTCTTTTTTCAGAACTTTACACTCAAATCCAAGAATTACACACAAATGAAGCACTGCATTCACAATATCACTAAGACATCTCAAAAGCAAACATTTGCAAATACCTTTGCCATACTATTAGTTCCTGTTAATTTTTTATGTTACATAGAGAGTTGTGTGTTGTGTGTTTTGCAAAAAGTGTTTGGTTTAGTGTCTGGTTTTGCAGATTTGGTGTGTGCTTCTACTGTTTGAGTGTCTGCTTTCAGAAATTGTGTGACAAGTAAAGATTTTGTGTGTGAGCAGTTGAAAAAAAAACTGTAACACTTCTATATGCCAAGGACCCCCAAATTTGATGTATGTTCAGTTATATAGATGTTTATCTAAAAAACAACAACGATAATAATAAAAACTCTTAAACAGCAAATCGGTATATTAGAATGATTTCTGAAGGATCATGTGACTGTCACGGTGCACACACGAGGAAGGAACAAGGAACACGCAGACGAGGATGTAACTCAAAATAACAGTCTTTACTGCCGACATCAAGGCAGGGCAAGACAAGGCAGGGCTGACACAGACATGAACACCGGGGAGTAACGAGTAGACCAGACGAAATCAAACAGAACAAACAGGACTAATATACCAGGGATAATCATAGACAATTAGACAAACACGACTGGACAGGAATTAACTAATGATACATATCAGACAACGACAGGAAACAAACCAAATATGGACACACGAGGCGGGAACACGTGACACACACGACAGAGGACTGACTGACCTATTTTGATAAGACACCAAAATGATTAATGGCAGATGTCTTTCTTAAATCAACCTCTGTGTTGGACACACTTGGGTTCAGCTGATTTTGAAGCTGTTCTCTACAGAAACACAGCAGCTCCTACACAAATAAGGCAAACACATGCCGAGCGTCCCTGTTTCCAGTGTGACGAGAGGAAATGCAGCAAGGTGACGGCTGTCGCTCTCGTCAATCACAGCCCTCGTTCGTTCTGATCCATCGCTCCGGCAGAAGAGGGCACTCCATCTGTGCTATAGAGCCGCTGGAGTGCCGGGGGCCGGCTACATCCTTATTATCCCATTAGCAAGCCGTAGCAGTTCCCTCAATGTAAAGCTCTCTCACTGCTGTATCCTAATAAATAATACCTGCTGCTGCTGAAGCCCTGCTGATGCTCTCTGCTCCGCTCAAAGAGCAGGGATGGCCCACTTCATATGGCCGGACAATACAGCATGCTGTCACTTTGGAGGAAACGTGACAAAGTGACTCATTGTGACATATTGACGAACAAATCTCAATCTGTCAATGCTAAACTAAATATGCCACAAGAGCTGTTCAATTTAAAATATAATAAGTATTGATAGTGTTACTTACAAGTTTGTTGCTGATTATAAATTGCATGGGGAACATTTTAGTCAGTAATGTAATCTAGATGAGTTATTTCAGGTAATGCATTCTGGCTATTTTAGATTGCTTTTACAATACAAGACTTTAAAGGGGGTTATTGTTTAAAATAAATAAAATATATCCAATTCTTTGTTGTCAATGTCATCATTCCCAAACTGGGGTAAATTGGAGAACTTCAGGGGAATTTATGAGTTGACCAATCAATGAAATCATAAAAATGTAAAATTAAAATGTAATCCATGAAAAAAGTAACTGTAATCGATTATGAGCATTTTAAAACATAATGCAATCCAATTACAAGTATTAGATTTTACAAGTATTAAAGCAATCAGTTATTACCCAGCACTGATAGTAGATTGGCAAGTGAATACTTAATTTTACAGTAGATTTTATACTACATCATATATTGCATGCTTTCTAAATGGCATTGAACTGATTTAATACATTTTTGCCATTAAAGTATTATGAGCTTAACTCAAAGACATACGATTTCAAAATGCATTCATATTAGAAGCAGAGTTGATAAGATTATTTTATTTTATTTTATGATTAGTTTACACTATGATTTCAGAAACGGTCATTTCATGCAAATAAAACTTTGGCCAAAATTGCACTTTACCCACTGAATATATCTCTAAATGCAAGGCCTAACAGCTTAAGTTTTCATAAGTTTGAAAGAGATTTCATAAGTTTGTTTTAAGGTTTTCATTGTTTTTAAGTCAAACGTTCTCCTGTTTTAGTTTGGAAAGAAGTGAGGTAAACACACATCAGGATCTCCCATCTGGGAAGGATTATATTCAGTGTAGAATGAACACTGTTTATGGTGCGAAGCAGCTTAAAAATATGGAATTAAGTAAGAGTGGAATAGTAATGCATGTGCGTTTGTTCAGAGCGAGCGTCTGCGAGTATGGCCAGATGACAGCAGGCCCGTGTCTGACCGCATGTGCAATTCTCTTCTCATCAAATGGGCCCGTCAGATCTGTCAGTCAGAGCAAATACACCTCCATCTCCATCTGTCTTTACCCACCGGGAGAACAGAAAGTGATTTTCTCCTATTAGCAACTCATTAGAGTCAGAGTTGCACTTTCTTCTTGAGTCTATTCCCTTTCCATTAGGGGTCATTTGAATACCTGTGCTGGCCTTTGTCCCGCGGGCCGGCCCTGGTGCTCTGATGGCCAGTGTTATGCAGGAGCTGGGGAAATCTGATGGAGGTTGCTCAGAGGTCATCCATCACCTTCTGTCAAAGAGGAGGTGACCTCCTGGAGAGCCTCCGCCCATCGCTTCCCCACCTACCGCCTGATCCCCGCATGCCGCCGCATCGCATCCTTCTGTAGGACGAATTCAGCCAAGAAGTTTTCACTTAGTGATTGTGCTGAGTGTATTTTTTCATTGCATGTTAGAAAAGTGCACATAGCAGAGGAGAAACCAATAAAATGTCAAAGTGATTTTCTATTTAGCAATAGGAATACACTGAGAGGAAATGAAGATTTTAATTAAGCTTTAACAATGTCTCATACTGTGCACAAACTGTGGAATAGTTCAGCCAAAAATGAACATTTCCAGGCAAGTAGCAGATCCATCATTAAGGAGGTTTAACTTTATTCTGTCACTTCTGGTCACACTACGAATCCATAATCCATAATCCATAATAGTGCTTCCTCCAAAGGAAAAAGTCCATCTCCTGTTGTCTCTCACATCAAAATCCAGCCACAGATTTGTTTAGAGCTGTTTTGACTTGTAAGCAGTGTTTGATCTGTGCAGATTTCTCTCCTGATTCAGACCAGATGCTCTTTCACTGGAGACAGCAATAGTGTGCATTATATGGATATAGTTTAGCAGGAAGTTAAAAAAGTACTTTTGTTTCAAGATTTGTCTTCTTGAGATGTTAATTGATGGACTTGGATTACTTGTGGATTATTGTGATGTTTTTATCAGCTGTTTGGACTCTCATTCTGATGGCACCCATTCACATCTATCCAAATCTGATGAAGAAACAAACTCATCCTAATCTTGGTGAGTCAATTTTCAGCTAATTTTAAGTTTTTGGTGATCTTACTTGTAAAGTCAAAGAATTGAAAATGAATTCATCCAGTTCTTCCAAGACCAAATTATTTTATGCATTAAATGTCTCACTTGTTTCTATTTTATTTACATTAGGAGAAACTCTTACTTTACTGAGGGAAGCAAATATGATTATTTGTTATGAAAACGTCACAATACAAAACCCACACATTCATAAAAAATAGATTCATGTTCTTTTTGCTAAATACAATTTCCTTCTTATTTCTTATGATTTTGGGGTGGAATGTGACCCGGATATGTTTCACCCACATGCTTTCAGTATATATATACACTCACACTGCTGTAGTCCCATTGATATTTATTAATAATGAATGTGTAGGTTATATATTGTTCTAGTAGTCTGGGGAATTAAAAATGGATTCACTAGTGTTAGCTGCTAATGAAAATAAAATATTGTTAATGTGAGAAACACATGGATAATTTGGTTCCACAAGTAAAAACTTTTCTCTCTCTCTCTCTCTCTCTCTCTCTGCCCACACTGTTGGCATGTGCATGAAGACCGGACCGCCTGCCATCTGTGCGCTTGTGTCTTATGTGTGGACGGCCGAGCCTGACGGGGGCTGGACGCTTTATTTAGTAAATCAACATACCAACTACTGAGCTGAGCTCACAGCTGGGAAACAATCCTATCTATCGGAATCATTTTCCCAACGGCAGGCCTTGCTGGCAGTTACAGCAAATACTTGCACAAACGCAAACAGACGGGGACACATCTGTTTTAGTAGCAATATCTATAAACAATATCTTTTTGTATGGAAATTATGTGTCACGCAGGTTTGTTTTGCAAACCATTTAAACTGATCTAATTAAATAAATTGAGATGTTGTACAACATGTCTTGCTTGAACACTTTTTTGAGTGCGGTGAGTACAGGTAAAGTGGAACAGCTACGCTTGAACACTATTATATACCATTCTATGCATTTCCTTATGGTTAAAAGGTTTCCTTAAATTCATTAAAAAAAAATAATTCTTTGGGAAGTAAACAGCTGAGTGATTTGCATGTGACATGAATATACAAATTAGAGCATTTGCATGAAATAACTGAATAATGAAAAACAAATGAAATCTTTTGTGTATGAAATATTTGAAACAATTGCATTAATTTATGAAACATGTGATATTAATGTACAGAGGCTTCAGAGCAAACCTTTTTGGTTTTGGTACATTTATGTATAATTATTATGAAATTGTGTATGAGGACTGAAAAAAAGACTGAAAGGGAAAAAAATGCTGATGTCATATTGAGGGGCGTGGCAGAGCTCAATTCACAGCCTCCAGTGAGAAAAGCTACGGTAAAGAAAACAACATCAAAATCAGGCTCGGTTTTAAGGTAATGAAAACTAATGTTCATAAATGATAAAAGTCATAATATTTTATTATATGAGATGTATCAAGGAAAATAGTATCATCATTTTGTATTTGTAGTCATTTGTTTCTCTGTTTCTCTTTACCAGAGGCTTGTTGAGACAGGATGATATATATATTAATAACAGTGACTAAATGGCAGGACATACTGTATTTACATGTACAGTAATAAAAAATATTTCAGAATTAAATGACAAGAAAATGGAGTCAGGGAGGATTAAGAAAAGTCCCAAGACATTTAGGAGCAAGGAGAGGATAAATAGAGTTAAATTTGAATGGATTTTTAAGCAGAACTGAATCTGAATTTGTTAATTTTAAGATAACTGTAATTGTAATTCTTCAAACAAAAATTGTAGCTTAAAAGTTCACCTGAAGTTACACTGAAATGTTTAGATTTTGGGGGGTGGGATGGGGGGGCACCCTAAACAGTAATCATATGGTTCTATAAGATGCTGACGTATACAGTAGTTAAATGTACTGATAATCAGAATAATTATTATTTTGCCAAATATACAGTACACATAAAAATTAGCGGTTTGTAAGATTTTTAAATGTTTTTGAAAGAAGTCTCTCATGCTCACCAAGTCTATAGTACTATATAAAAATTACAGTAAAATATAAAAATACAGTAAATAATAATATAATAATATCATAATAATGTTGTTATTCTCTAACAATATTACAATATAAAACAACTGTTTTTCATTTGAATAGGCTATATTTACAAAAAGAAGAATGTTTCCCATCTATCAGAGATCATTCTTATATGCTGATGTTGAAAAAACGTTGTGCTACTTTATTTATATATATATATATATATATATTTATTTATTTTATTTTTTATTCGGATTCACTGAAATCAGCATGTGTTTGAAATAGAAATCTTTTGTAACATTATAAATGTGTCCTTGCTGAATTTAAAGAAAGAATATTTTAAACAGTAATGTATAATGTAACTATAAGCTGTTTGTGTTGATAAGCAGCATATCAGCTTTTTGCATTAATATAGAATATGTGACCCTGGAGCAAAAATGCAGTCATAAGTCGCACAGGTATATTTGTAGCAATAGCCAGCAATACATTACATGGGTCAAAATGATCAAATACTGTAAGTAAAGATCATGTTCCATGAAGATATTTAGTACATTTCTAACTGTAAATATATCAAAACTTAATTTTCGATTAATAATATGCATTGCAAAGAACATCATTTGGGCAACTTTAAAGACAATTTTCTCAATATTTAGATTTTTTTTTTTGCATTCTCAGATTCCAGATTTTCAAATAGTTGTATCTCGGCCACATATGGTCTGATCCTAACAAACCATACATCAGCTTTGAGATGATGTAGAAAAATGTTCGCTTAAAAAAAATGTACCCTTATGACTGGTTTTGTAGTCCAGGGTCACATATACACTCACAGGTGAGCGCTGGCTTTGAGCACTTCTCATCCAATCAGAATTCAGAGTGAGCGCTCTCTGTTTATAATCCATATTTTGCATCACGAACGGAAAGTACAGCATGTGAATATGATGAAAACAAATGACAGCAAACACCAGTCCTACAGAATACAGATGCATCTGAGAAGAGCTGTGCTGCTGATGATGATAAATGATGGGCACAGCATTCACGGGACGGTTTTGACCCATTGTGTGCGGCTCAGCGGCATCAAAGCGCGGCACACACAGGTCCGGGCCGCGGGCTCCTGGCGCCAGGGCCGCCTGAACACAGAGCTCTCCCAGCACCCGCTTGAAGGGTGTGAAATCAGCATGATTAATAATTACAATTATTTGCAAATGTGTCCAGCTGCTCTCGCACGGCAGATACCTTTGATTTATGATGCTGTAAACGCCTGTAGCTATTGTGCTGTCCAGTGCTGGGGGACATTTATGGTGAACCCGCCATTACAAAATATGATTTTATCTGCTTTCAGGGCTTTACCCTGTTCACACCCTCACCCTCACACACACACACACACTTACCTTTTCCAGAGAGCCTTTCTCTCGAAACAAAAGCATCTCGTCGCTGCGGACTGGAGCAGCAATGCTATTGTGTGTGCTGTTGCTCAGAGGGAAACTTGATGGCATTTGATTCATGTGGCTTCAAATGAATATGTATCAACACCAGTGACAATGTATTGAGCTACTGTATAATTCATATCAGGACATTTTATTTAAGACTAAGTAGGGTTGAAGAGAGAGAGAGAACAAAAACATTTCAGGGATATAAAAAAATATATATTAATACACATTATATTAACTTAAATATGTATTTTCAGGGTTTTTTTCAAACCTAAATAAAATTTGAAAACAAAAATAGTAACAGAAACATTTGGTCATTTTCAATCTGCACTCTGAAAACAAATAAATTGAAGAAAAAAAGACAGCTTCTAATGAACTTCTGTTCAACTAACACATTTCAGTGAGTTATAGGAACCTAATTTATTGCATAATCGCATTTTTTATTTTTTAATATTGCTTACTTGAAAGAAATAAAGCTGTTCTAACTTATTTAATCATAACTGAGTGACAGCCCTGAAGCCAATTCAACTTATGTATTAATGGCTAGAGTTTCACATGCTAAATGCTTATTGTCAAATATTTCAAGTCACTAACAAGTGTTTCCTTTTACTAAAAACTCATATAATAACACTTCACTTCACATTTGTTCTCCTCATTCATTTATATGCATAGCATTCTAAAAATAGATTTTTTTGAAGCTATCAAGAACATTTCATTAACTTTAAACTTTAAATAAACTTAAAAAAAATAATGAAAGAAAATTACACACAATATTAAGTTGATGTAATGCTCACCATTATTATGTGAACAGAAAAGGAAAATAGATCGAATAATGAAAATATTCAAAATAAGAATAATGTTTGCAACTTAAAAGGTTCATTAAATTAGAATATTTGGTAACACTTTAGAATAAGGTTCCATTTATTAACATTAGTTAACAACATTAGTAAACATGAACTGAGAATGAACAATACTTCTACAGCATTTATTAATCTTAATGTTAATTTCAGCATTTACTGATGCATTATTAAATTCACAAGTTGTGTTTGTTAACATTAGTTAATGTAGTGTGAACTAACATGAGTAAACAATGAACAACTGTATTTTCATTAACTAACATTAACAAAGTTTAACAAATAGTGTAATAAATGCATTGTTCATTGTTTGTTCGTGTTAGTTAATACATTAACTAATGTTAATAAATGGAACCTTATTCTAAAGTGTTACCCAATATTTAATTTGCAACCATTTTTTAGGTTGTGGTAATAGGTCATCTGTTTAGAGATTGAAATAAGTTTAATTCATTAATTGCATATCGCATATTAATTGCATAACTATCAGTGGCCAATTGCTCAAAAATGTCATACGTTGATGTGTATAATTATATGTGCTCCAAATAGCATATAAATTCGTAGTGGCTCTAAATCAAAAAAAGACAGGTAAAGACTGTATTATACAACATCAAAAAATGACACGCTTCAGCTTTAAACACTTTCACGTAAAGACAAGATATTTAAGATGTGGTAACTGGCCTCCCCTAATGAAAGCCTATGTTGAGCTGGTGAATGGAAAGCAGCAGTGTTGGGTTTGACCGTTTGGCACGGCACCCAGAGGAAATCAGAGAGAGCTGGAAGACACAGACACTGATGATGTGTCTGTCAGCGCATCAGTATCCAGCAGATTAGCACACTCATTAATCACTATAAGAGCCATATCCTATCATTTGCACACAAAGTGGAGCTGACAGCAAGTGCCCGTAAACCTGTCCAAAGTCCTAATCTGATTACTGTCCGACCAGCATCTGTGCTGTAACGAGAGGTTTGCCTTTTGACAGAATGAAGAAGACAGACTGTTCATGCGTAAAATAGACACCTAAATCAGTATTTAGAAAGTTGTCACTCAGTTTGGCTTTTGATGACAATATTTGGTGGCATATAATAATATTTGATCAATTAATCAGGCAGCCATTTGGATGTGGCTGATTCTTTAATTAAGGGGAAAAACAAAAAATTTTTATGAATATATTATATTTATATATATTTATGTAACGTGCCCTCTTTTTTACTCTTGTATTTATTTTATGGACAAGTCTATTCATTCGTTATTGGCATTAAAGCAATAGTGTTGACTCTCCAGCAGCTGTCAATATATAGAAATTCTGCCTGAAACTAAATCAAATTAAAGCCATTCCCAATATTTATCAGCATAATTCATCATTCAGTGCAGACTGCTAATTCAATTCAGAAAATGTTAAATCCACATCAGACTTTTTGAAAACTGGCTATTTTTTTTTATTTATGACACCTGGTTGTATCGTCAGTTATGCTAAATATTTAATTTTGAACATTTAAACGTGTGGTAGAGACACAATATATATGTTACCCCGGACCACAAAACCAGTCATGAGTAGCACAGGTATATTTGTAGCAATAGCCAACAATACATTGTATGGGTCAAAATTATTGATTTTTCTAATATGCCAAAAATAATTTAAAAATCATTAAGTAACGATCATGTTCCATGAAGATATTTAGAAAATTTCATACTGTAAATATATCAAAACTTAATTTCTGATTAGTAATATGCATTGCTAAGAACTTCATTTGAACAACTTTAAAGGTGATTTTCTCAATATTTAGATTTTTTTTTGCACCCTCAGATTCCAGATTTTCAAATAGTTGTATCTCAGCCAAATATTGTCCGATCATAACAAACCATACATCAATGGAAAGATTATTTAATTGATCCTTGTGACTGGTTTTGTGGTCCAGGGTCACATATGATAGACCACACTATAAATATAGTACAGCTATCTAAATCTGGAAAATCACATTTATCTTTGTTTTGAATTGTCATATTGTCCAGATCAGAAACCAACAAAGCTTTTTCTTTACTCTGTGCAGAAGAAAAGATTCTGGAAATCCAGCTGAGCGCTATCTTCAAGCAGACAGAACGGGTGCAGATGCTCCCGATCACAACAGTGTTTAGCTGCGGCTGGCCGTGACAGGGGATGGTGCTTAAGAGCGATGCTGCGGCCGAGGCCGAGGGAAGCTGCCACTCACACACAGACACCTGCAGGCAGCCCTACTCTACCTGACATCACTCTGCAGATGGGGCAGTCCCTCAGGTGAAGCCCGCCAAACACTTGCCATTAATCATTGCATAAACCTCACCCAGAGGGAGAACCCAAGGTTAGCCATCATTTGGAGCTAAATTGAGTGAAAAATAGCTCTGGCAATGGGACGACTCTGTCACTGTCCCCAGAGGGCCCCCGCCAAGTGTGAAAACAGCTCTATCCAAGCAGCTAAGTAATCTGTCAGTTAGTTAAAGACATCATAATTCATTTAGCCTAATAAAGCCAAGAGTGATCACAGCCATGTCTGTTTGCTCTCGGATTTTACTGCATTTATCTTCTTTATTTTCCTGCATGTCCTTTGACAGCATTCGTTCTCAGATGCATAATCTCATTTGATGTATGACTTTTCATCTAAACAGTGGGTTATGTCTGTAAACAGCTGGCCTGGATTCTCTTTAAAAAAACAAATACATATTTTTACAATTTAATACAAGAGTAGCTGCACACAACAACATGACATTTTTATCAAGATTTTAGGTTAAAATGTATAAGAATGTATAAAGAATATAGGGTGTGTATTTTGAGTGCTGTGATAGGTCATAATTAATAAATATATATATAGTCAGGTCCATATATATTTGGACACAGGCACCATTTTTATTATTTTAGCTGCCAACCAAAACATATTCAAGATATATTTAAGTCAATATTACAGATATATATGAATATTGACTTAAAGTGCAGACTCTGAGCTTTAGTTTGAGGGTATTCTCATCACAATTGGAGGAAAGGTTAAGGAATTACAACTCTTTAATATGTACCTCCCCCCCTTTTCAAGGGACCATAAGTAATTGGACCGTTGACTCAAAAGCTGTTTCATGGACAGATGTGGGCTATTCCTTCATTATTTCTACATCAATTAAGCAGGAAAAAGGTCTGGAGTTGATTCTAAGTGTGCCATTTGCATTTGGAAGCTACTGTAAACCCACATTATGCAGTCAAAGGATCGCTCCATTCAAGTGAAACAGACAATTGTTAGGCTTCAAAAACAAAACAAATCCATTAGACAGATAGCAGTAACAGTAGGAGTGGACAAATCATCAGTCTGGTACATTCTGAGAAAAAAAAGGATGATCGGAGAATCATCTCCATGGTAAAGAAAAACCCTTTCACAACATTCAGCCAAGAGAAGAATGCGATAAGAGCTCACTCAAATACTGAGGTGCCAAATCATTCAGGGCTTTATAGGTAATTAGCAAGATCTTAAAATGTATACGATGTTTAATAGGGAGCCAGTGCAATGTTGACAGAACCGGGCTAATGTGGTCATACTTCCTGGTTCTAGTAACAACTCTAGCTGCTGCATTTTGAACCAGCTGGAGTTTGTTTATTAAACGTGCAGAGCAACCACCCAATAAAGCATTACAATAATCTAGCCTCGAGGTCATGAACGCATGAATTAATGTTTCTGCATTTGACTTTGAGAGCATAGGTCGTAATTTAGATATATTTTTAAGATGGAAAGATGCAGTTCTACAAATGCTAGAAACATGTTTTTCGAAGGAAAGATTGCTATCAAAAAGTACGCCTAGGTTCCTAACTGATGACAAAGAATTTACAGAGCAGCCATCAAGTATTAGACAGTGATCTAGGTTATTACATGCAAACGTTTTTGGTCCAATAATTAACACCTCTGTTTTTTCAGAATTTAGCAATAAGAAATTGCTAGTCATCCAGTTTTTGATAACAACTATACATTCTGTTAGTTTTGCAAATTGGTAGGTTTCATCAGGTCACGAAGAAATATAGAGCTGAGTATCATCAGCATAACAGTGAAAGCTAACACCATGTTTCCTAATGATATCTCCCAAGGGTAACATGTAAAGCATGAAAAGTAAGGGGCCAAGTACTGATCCTTGAGGTACTCCATACTGCACTTGTTTAGTGATGATGAGACCGAAGACAGAAGCAGTTGGATCAATTCTGAAGTGTATAGAGATATACTCTCTGCCCAGATTCAGTCAAATGCAGCAAAGTTGATAGGCCGGCGCTTCATAATACAAATGGACGATGACTCAAAACATACAGAAAAAGCAACCCAGGATTTTCTTTTATTTATAGGAGATATTATTCTGCAATGGCCAAGTCAATCTACTGGTCTCAACCTGTTTGAGCATGTATTTCACTTGCTGAAGACAAACTAAAGGTAGAAAGACCCACAAACAAACAACAACCGAAGTCAGCTACAGTAAAGGCCTGGCAAAGCATCACAAAGAAAAAAACCCAGTCTCTGGTGATGTCCACGAGTTCAGACTTAAGGCAGTCATTGCCTGCAAAGGATTCTCAACAAAATATTAAAAGTGAACATTTTATTTATGATTATAATTATTTGTCCAATTATATTGCCCTTATTGGAGGGAGGGAGGAAGGGGTGGGGGGGTTAGAGGCTGTGTATAAAAATGGTTTTAAATCCCTAAGCTTTTTGTTATATTTTTGTTCAACCTCTTGAATTAAAACTCCATCAAAATATACTTTACAAATCATTTTACAGATTACTTTACAAATATATGGATGTTATGCAACAGTTCAATAAGGTAATTAATATAAACTGACTAAATTCCATGCATTTTTATTCCTCTGCCAAAAAAAAAGTTTTGAGCATTGCAATGCACAAACTGAGAGTCAGTGAGGATCAGAGTGCATGTAGTCTAGATCACCATGGAATTAAAGCAGACAGGCTGTGCAGTGCAATGCTGAATCAGAATCCAGGACATGCTTTTATTATATATTTTTTATTTATTCATTTATTTATTTTGGCATTTACTCATTTTACAAAGTCTGTCTCACTTTCTCTTCCAGCCTCTCTCTATTTATATTAATCTGCACTAAATGTATAGTATGACTGTCTGAGGCACATTTACTGTATGTGACTATAATTAGATGCAAAGTATTCATACATCTCACAGTTCTAGTTTCAGATGTGTTGCATCAAAGTATATTTGACAAAACCAAACTGAAGTAGGCCTGTGCTGTAAGTATGTCATTTTTTATGTTCTTCTTTGGGGTTTCCGAGCGCACTAAAGAGGCCGTCATGATTCTACCCGCTGTCACCTTCACGCGCTCCTCAGGGGAACCGAACCCAGGCTGTTCTCCATGCAAGCGGATTAGGGGAAGCAGGAGCGGAGCTGTCTGGAAACATGATTTATGACTGTGGGGACTGGGCCGCTCAATGGCAGAGCCTGCTGTATTGACACTTTAGTTATTGTCAGCAGTGACAACACCATGAGCCCTGGGGCAAGATGTAGCAAGCCCTTTACAATATTCAACATAAGTGCGACTGAATAACAATTCAGCTAATCTGACAGTCTTCTAAAGAGACTACGTAAACATTAACATACGCTATTTCAGCTATTTTGATTCGCTGTTAATGATTAATTTAAAAGACAAAGAAAGTCTTTGGAATGTCTTGTTCTTTCTTAACACCGATAATAAAAAAATAACATGCATCAGATTTTTATTGTTTTATTTATCTATCAATACATTTTATTGTTACACTTATTTTAAGGTAGTGTTACAGTGTAATTACACAAAAGAGTGTTGAGTAATATGAATTAGCAATATGTACTTTCTATAGGGGTTTGGGTTTGGTTTAGGGTTATTTGATTGTAATTATGCATAATATGCTGTTATAGTAAGTATACATGTAACATCTGTAACAAGGACTCTGTCAAATAAAGTGTTATTGTAACGGAGCCGATGAGACAAGAGGCAAGCGGATCCATTTGCTGAGCTTTATTAACAGGCGTAGTCATCAGACAAGCATGGGTCAAACAGGAATATATATGGCAAGACAAAGAGTAGTCCTAGGGCAAGCGTGGTTCTTCGATCGGCAAACAATATCCAACAAGGGCAACAAAAGAGAGATAATCTAGGTACACAGCAATAATCCAAACGAGGTGCAAACAAGGTCAGAACGTCAAGGCAGAGGGCTAATCCAGGAAACACGGGCAGTTATCAAACACGCGAAAACTAACAAGGCAAGACTATAACTACTGAGAGGGCTCCGTAGAGTAGCTATCGCTAGGATATACACTAAACAATACTTGGCGATGACAGAGAGGAAGCCCAAGGCTTATAAAGCATGTTTGACTGTGTGATCAGTGAAATCAGCTGTGTGTGTTGTCAGTGCAATGGATGATGGGAACTGTAGTACAATGGTGAAGTGCCAGTAGTGTAGTGTAGTGCAAGAGTCCATGTGGTGAGCGGGTGACCTCTGGTGGTGAACAAATGGAAGTTCATGGCCAGGATTTGTGACATAGTCCCCCCACAAGGAGCGGCTTCCAGACGCTCCTATACAATCCAGGAGGGCGGTGGAGCGGAGGCGGAACAGGGGGAGGGACGGAGGGCCAGGACCATGTGGAAATGGAGAGACTGGGGATTGAGGCAGATCGGATGGGACAGGAGCCCACCGGGGCGGAGCAGATGGGACTGGAGCCCACCAGGGCGGAGCAGAAGATCTCCACAGCAGAGCAGGCGGAGCAGGAGACCACCAGACCGGAGCAGAAGGCCACCACAGCAGAGCGGATGACCACCAGACCTGAGCAGAAGACCACCACAGCGGAACAGATGACCACCAGAATGGAGCAGAAGACCACCAGAGTGGGACAGAAGACCACCAGAGCGAGACAGCCGACCTCCACGGCGGAGCAGACAGAGCAGGAGCCCACCAGTGCGGAGCAGACAGGGCAGGAGACCTCCACGGCAGAGCAGACAGAGCAGGAAAACACCACGACGGATCAGGAACCCACAGCATAGATTGGAGCGTAGGGAAAACTGAGAAACAAGAGACAGGCATAGCATCTACGGTCTCAAAGATCGAGGCAGGGATTACAAGAAGTTCATCAATGGCCTCCGTGGCCAGTTTAAAGCAAGGCAAGGGTTCACAGATGGCCTTTATATCCGCGACAGGGCAGGACAAGGATTCACAGACAGGCTCCATAGCCGTGACAGGGCAGGGCGAGGATTCATAGACGCCCTCCATAGCCGTGACAGGGCAGGACGAGAGTTGGTGAGTGGATACCACTGACACCTCCGGAGGTTCTGCAGCGGTAGCCGCCACCTCTGGACGTTCTACAGCAGTACCATTAGGAAACAGGGAGAGTTCATTACCAGGACAAGTACAGCGCTCATTTACGGTTCTTTTGACCTTGACATGACTGGCTGGAAGTGTATTGTTGGGCGCCACCACCACAAAAGGAGCTGAAGCGAGCACCACTGCTGCAAAAGATTCTGCAGCTACAGCTGTCTCTGGGAGTTCTGTGGTGGTGTACGCGGCCCAAACACACCAAAGAGCGATCCCCATCATGGGATGCACTTCAGACAAGAGAATTAGTTCAGGAACAGGAGGGATAGAATGAGTGGATTTGGGGATACCCGCTGTGCGTGTAGACACCAGTGGTGCATCCCTCACGCTGGATATCAGACAGGGAACTTGAAGGACTGACCTTAAATATCTGGGTGTGACAGACAGAACGTCACAAGCCTCTGGATGATTGGCTGTGACGTGGCATGACTCTGGATGATTGGCTGTGACGTGGCATGACTCTGGATGGTCGGCTGTGACGTGGCGTGACTCTGGATGGTCGGCTGTGACGAGGCGCGACTCTGGATGGTCGGCTGTGACGAGGCGCGACTCTGGATGGTCGGCTGTGATGTGGCGATGTGTATGTGTATCTATCTATCTATCTATCTATCTATCTATCTATCTATCTATCTATCTATCTATCTATCTATCTATCTATCTATCGTTTTTTAAGTTAGTGTTACAGTGTAATTACACATTTGTTACAGTGTCACAAAGTGCTGATTAATATGAATTAGCAACACATACTTTCTATAGGGGTTTGGTTTAGGGTTATTTTCTTGTAATTATGCATTATATGCTGTTATAGTAAGTATACATGTAACATCTGTAACAAGGATGCTGTAAAATAAAGTGGTATCCATTTATTGCTCAAAGGTTGCTCTTTGAGAGTTCTTGGGCTTAAAGAAGCTGCTTTAAAGAGTGAGCTGCCATGGGATGTAGGCTAGGGCCGTCGTCCCATTTTTTCTGTGGCATTTTATTATGTGTCAGTCAGATTCTATTTGAGCACTTAGAAGGTCACCGCTTCCCTCTCTGATCTCGGAGCTGCTATTGTGGCTGCGAGTGTAATTAATAGGCTGTGGAAGATGAGCGTGCCCTTTGTTTGTGTTCTGTCTGTTTGTTCTCACTCCCCCATAGTCAAGGGCACAACATGGGTGCTCATCTATCAAAGGGGGCATTCCTTTACCTGCCTGCCTTTGATGGCCATCTAAAGAGACAGCTCACGAGTCCATTTATCAGCCGTGGCATACGCTGACCCCACCTTGCTGAGTTCTAGTAAGCCTACAACCCCACCGATCTCCTTGCGGAATAATTATTAATCCGGTCGGATTGTGCTCTGGCGTTATGGTTTTGTGAGGTCATTTTGCTGAGGTCATTGAAAGGGGACACAGTGGGAATGGGACAAACGTCTCCGTTTCGGGCAAAAGAAACTGGATATGGAACTGTTTGCAGTGTGAAAAATAAAACAAGGCGACTTTGATCCCACCAGTGGTCATCGAGTGTGAAGAACGATTGGATTTCAAATGCAGGACAACAGTGAACAAAAACTACTGGAATGCAGTTGCATTACAAACAAATCATCAAACCATTTGGCATTTATTTGAAAGAAGCTCAATATTGTTTGCCAGGTTCAAAATTAACTATTTGTAGACTTCTGGCTGTCACACTTCATTAGTTGTTAGGACGCCGGTCAGGTCTTGCAAAAAGTATTCATAAAAGAGTAGTTTACAGATTCTGTTGTCTATTGCAATGCTATTAAATCATATATAATTCTTATATTTAACGATATTAATCTTGGGGCCACTGTACCCACATTTAAAAAACAGATTTTAAAACTCAGGGGCCCACAGCTCTATGTAAAGAGTGGCCGAGCAACATAACCTGGGAACCAATGGATTAAGTGTGCACTTGCCCCTCATAAAAGCTCTATCGGTGAAAAACAAGCCAATTTATGCCGCTCGCTCATTGTGATCTGAGGAGGCTTTGTTTGCCACTTCACAAGGCATATTCTAAAGATGTTTAGGCCCTGTAGAACATAAATCAGAACCTGGTCGTTGCGGTCCCTTTAAGGGCAAGCTCTAGATCATATTCGCTGAGGGCCAGGGCCACTTGTGAATGGTCAGTCTAGGAGGCAGACACTAGCGGGTGGTCTGCCACATAAGGGTTAAATATGGTTCAGTCCACAGTGCTCTCAAAGCCAGCTGTTGTTAAAAAAGTAAGTTATGTTGGCTCTATATCTCGTCTCGTAGTCAGAAAATGACAAATGTGGCAAGGGAACGCATTGCTGTCCTGAAATTGAACTTCATGCATGAGTGCAAAATGTCGCCATCTCTGTTTTCCCTAAATTTATGATCCACCTTTCCAAAGCAAAGAGTCAACATGGTTTTTAAAAGTGCAAAATGCTTTTAATATTGAAAATATGACTTATATGTTTTAAAGTTCTAAAATTCACCTGACCTAAATATTAACCAAAATATTGATGCTACGTGAATTTAAATTGTACAATAATAATCATCATCACAGAATTACAGAAGAAGCATAAAAAAGCCGACCTTTGTTAAATTGAGTTATATATAGAACATTTTTTTGACTATAACATTGAAATAATGTTCCATTTGTTAACATTAGTTAATAAACGAGTCAAATACTACTTATTAACTACAGCTCATGTTATTTAATGCATTAACTGACATTGTCTAATAGGGCCTTGATGTAAAGTGTTTCACTTTTTCTTTCTCATTTGTATACATGTTAAACATTAGAAGACGTAACTGGCAATGAGGTGCAATTCATTCATATTCATGTATTACAATGATCAATACTTTAACAGCATGATCATAACATTAATATTTACATTGTTTAATATAAAGTAACATTAGTTAATGTATTCTGAACGTGTATAAATTAACAAAGACCAATACTATATTTATAAATGTTTACATTTTACAATAAGGTGTCATTTGTAATATTTAATGTATTAACTAACATTAACAAACAATGAGCAATAAATTTATTACAGTATTTATTCATCTTTGTTAATATTAGTAACAATAGTTCACAGTGCATTAACTAATGTTAACAAACACATCTTGTGATTTTAATAAAGAATTAGTAAATGCTGAAATTAACATTAACTAAGATTAATTAATGCCGTAGAAGTATTGTTCATTCTTAGTTCATGTTAACTAATGTTAACTAATGAACCTTTTGTAAAGTGTTACCTTATAAATGAACATTAACCTACATTAATAAATTGTTAATGCTCTGGTTTTGGTCAGAATGACACGGTGATTTGATTTATTGATTTGATTTATTTCTATAGTGCTTTTCACAGTACACATGGTTTCAAAGCAGCTTTACATAAAATCATGATGTTAATGTTTAGAATATTTATGTAATAAACTTCATGCCTTATAATAACATTTCAAAGATTACAGCTAAAAAATAAAGTTAACATTGTGCTTAAAAAGTTAACTTTTTACAGTGTTGTAGTATAAGACCTACTATAATTTGTTAATTATTTCCAGTTATTCATTCATTATGTTGATATTGAGGATTATGAAATCTGGAGGTTTTGTGAAAACATTTGAATGCAAAAACACAAATCTGATATTTAATGCATAAACCAATTATTGTGAAACGCTACAGATGTTTTTTGAGTATAATTGCATAGCATATGTATATCTGTGTGTGTGCTAAGTGCTGGGAAATGTGTGAAGCAAGGCCCTGCACTGGTCAACACTCACTTTCCCTCCTAAGCACTGCCTTCTATTGTCAAAAAGCCAGCGAGAGCACCGACCCCATTGATCACCCTGACAAACTGTCTAATGGCTATTCCCACACAGACAAGATACACATCCAGCAGGTACATCGCCATGGCTACGGAGCAGCACTCCAGAGCGAGAGCGGCCCGCCGCAGGAGGAGACGCTAAAGGCCGCCGCTCACCTTTGACATGGCCTCATGAATGCGAGTTTGTTTTCCGATTGCTACGGTTCATCTTCACGTGGAGGCGGACAAACAGCGATAAACAGGCAGCTAGCGGTTCAAAGACAGAACAGAAAGGCCGGGTCCCCGTTTCAGCTGTGTTCACATGAGAATCAATCTGTTTTGAGTCTTTGAAGAGCACCGAGGATAAAGGAATAACAGGGGTCTGCTCTGAAAGGAAAACAAGAAATGAGGCTGAGAGAACCTGTTGCCCTGGCTAGTGCATCTCTCCGTTTGGACAATTATCTGAGAAATTATTTATGCAATAAATGAATCATTCAAGTTTCCAGTGATGTTTTTTCAGTCATTCTGGAAATATTTAATACAAAACGTTAGATTGAAGATGGGACCAGTAGTTTTAACTGATGCTTTCCCAATTTTCAAAGAAATATTTCATATTGCACCTGCAAACCCTAAAACACAATACAATGCATGTAATTCAGGAAAACACCTGTGAAAATCAACACCGAAAATTCCCTTATTAACACAGTATATCGGACCCTACTTTTACAGACTTTTATTAGATTTTCTTTCTGCTGAATTTTACATACTAAAATAATAATAATAATAATGAAAAATCAATATTTAATCTTTAATCATTTATTTGGCAAGCAGCCATCTATCATGCACTAATATTAATGAATGGAAATGAGTCCAATCTGATTTCAGATTCTGAAAGTTCTGTTTATAGGCTAAAATTAGTCTGAAAAGCTTTTTAGCAAATATGATGTGAGACATAAATAAACATGCACACTCATAACACATGCATTTTTAATTCTGATTGAAAACTAATTTAATTTTTATTTAGCCAAAATGATGCTGTCAAGTAGATCATTTATGATCTACACCCTTTCTCTCAATCGGATAGATTTTTTTTTTCTGATCAATATCAATCAGATATTTTTTTTAGCAGTGTCATTCAAAAATACAGAGAAAAAAAACGTGAAAATCAATAGGCTACACGAAATTCCTTCATATTAACAGTATGATAGTCCCTATTTTTGCAGATTTTTTTTTAGAGAGTATCACTCCACAGTCTCTTTTTTTCTCACATAATAAAACCATTTCAATCAATATTTAATCTCCTTTTACTTATTTAATCTTTTTGGCAAGTAGCCATCTAATACCCTTCATGTCGAGGTCTTCATCCCTCGTCTGGGTTTATTTTGCACTAATGATCAACAGATTGTATATAATCTCTGTTTTATGTTTTCATGTAAATTCAGAAGCAGAAATATTAGTCTCTCAGATTACAGCCTGTGTTTCAAGCGAGCGGTCACTCGTTCCTCCAGACTGTGAGGTTTCAAGGCTTTGGGGCATCAAACAGTCGTCAGGCGCTGTAGTCTGATTGAAAGGAATGTTGTTTTATTTGTCTTCGGCTCTGAAGGAAAACGCTGATTTCTGTCACGAGAGAGCACCGAAACAATGAGAGGTGGAGAGAAACACTTTTCAGCCTTTTTTTTATTTCAACGCCAACACGCTCAGACAACAGTGGCCTTTCAGCTAATTAAGCTGTTTTAAAGAGGGCTGGTCGACCAGTGACATCTTGGTGGGGTATCGGGGAGTCAATGGGGCGGTACAGAAGGGGAGACATTTACGGGGTGGCTTTTCCCATTGTTTCCAACCTGGCAAGATCTTTTCTACTTGGCCGCCTCTGCCTCAGTGACCTGTACAATGACAAGAATGCAAAGGGTAAACTCTGTGTTCGCCTCAAAGGGGACAATTGCAGAATAAAAATTTCACGCTGCTGGGCAATGCCTCTTCTCTGCCAAGATTCCACAGATATTTCAGTCCAACAAAACTTCATGGTGCTCGGAAAAACACGGACCTCTGGTTTGGGCTCGGGCCTCGCATGTTGTTTTGTCTTAGTAGTATGTTGATGGAAGGTCATGCTTTTGTTATTGAGAAAACTAGCAAGTTTTTTGCTCGAGGTCGGACTTTAGTCTATATGTTATTTATGCTAAAAAGAAATATCACTTTAGGTCCTGACTGGGTCATTTCTGGAGTTCCAGTAATATACAGTAACAGCAATGACTCGAAGCAACTACCAGCTGCTGTGTATTTGGCCATGCAGCACCTATAGAGGTCGACTACTGCACAGCAATGGTGACACTTCATGAATCCCCCTATTAAACTCACACTGTCATGAAAATGAGTCTCACTAATACATATTTTTAATGAAACAACTGTCTACTAAAAGCAATGAAACATTGCACAAGGTGCCGCTGCATATACTAAAATTGCCGCTTCATAAACTAAATTGCCATTTAACAGTGATTTTATTCACAAATAAAGCATGCACTTTCCTTACAGCTTAAATATACTAATTTGAAACAATAATTCATAGCTAAATAATAAAGGAGTTGAAGTTAACTAATTTCTTATAAAATGGAAAGTTTTGATTCAGACCAACATTTAAACACGAAATACAGACATTCGTGATCAGTTTAATTCGGTAACACTTTAGAATAGAAAGAGTTCCCAGTTTGCTGCTTATTAACAGTTAGTGCGGTAGTTAAGTTTAGGTATAGGGTGGGGAGCTAAAATATAGTCTTGCAGAATAAGGCTTTATTATGTGCTTTATAAGTACTAATAAACAGCCAATATGCTAGTAATATGCATGCTAATAAGCAACTAGTTACTTTTGAGAAGTGGTCCTTAAAATAAAGTGTTAACCTTTAATTCTATATTAATGAAGTCTACAATATCATGTACCAGTGAGGTTTGTCCTCATGTCACACAAGCATGTCAATTAGTTTGGACTCCTAAATGCAGTTAAACAATTATGCAATTACAAGTACGGTTGAGCTTCTGTTTACCATATTAGATGAGTTACATGTATGTGTATTGATCATCAGTTTTCATATGTGAATAAAATACTACATTTAATCTGGTCATCATATTGTCACAAATCAAGCTGGAGACAGCAGGTAAGTGAAAGACATGCAAGTTTATTTACATGAGGAGAAAGGGGTGATCGTTTGGAGCAAGGCAGGTGAGAATCCAACAGAAAGTCAAGTTCAGTGATTCTTAGCTGAATACTGATGTTTGCTTTCTGTGCAGGTTCATGGGGAGTTCGTGATCCAGGTGCGAACAGCCTTGAATCAGGAGGCAAGTAAAGACAAGTAGCATACAGAGAAACTCATAAAGTTCTGGGTAGTGAACGGTAGACTAGACGGTGAGTGACTGGAAGGACTTATCAATGGTGACTTGATTGCTGATGACAGGTGCAGGGAATCAGAACAGAAGTGATGGTGATTGAGAACAGGTGTGAGCCAGGGAGGATTCTGGGACATGGAGTCCAGAGCTGGTGACTGGTGACAGAGACTTCCTGACACATATAAAGCTATTGTGTCTCTTTGAAAGATTACTTTTACCATCACTTTATGAAATTTTTGAAGCGTTAAAGTATTGGGTGAATGGTCTTTCAAAGGAGGGACAAAAATCTCTCAGGTTTCATTAAAATATTATCTTCTTTTGTGTTTTGAGATCAATGAAAGTTGTCTGTGTTTGGACTGACATGATGGTGAGTAATTGATGACTGAATTAGCATTTTTGGGTGCACTATCTCTGTCATTTTTATCACTAGTAAGTAGATTTATGGAACATTGGTATCTTACGTATCATACTGTAATACATAAGACAGCTCTCTTTTTTTACTCTCCATTTTTCATGTTTGACCTGATGCAGTGGAGCACCACTGGTGAACTGATGGGGTTATTATGTCAAACCTGGTGCAACATAACAACCAGTGTTGGGGAGTAACTAGTTACATGTAACGGAATTGCGTAATTTAATTACAAAATATATATAACTGTAATCAGTTACAGTTACTGAGATTTTTTTTTTTTTTTTATTAATTACAGTTACTTATGAAAATGTTAAAGATTATAGGGGGCTACATCTGAATATTATTTGAACACACAGACACACACACACAGACACAGACACAGACACAGACACACACACAGACACACACACACACACACACACACACAGACACACACACAGACACACAGACACACAGACACACACACACACACACACACAGACACACAGACACACACACAGACACACACACACAGACACACACACACAGACACACACACACACACACACACACAGACACACACACACACACACACACACAGACACGCAGACACACACACAGACACACACACACAGACACACACACACACACACACACACACACACACAGACACACACACACACACACACACACACACACACACACACACACACAGACACACACACACACACACACAGATTTAATTGATTTCTTTCCCAAATTGCATTGACTGCTCTAAAATATGAGACACCAATGTTAGGACTCATAATAGGAAACGTTTATTTGATAACTGTTTTATTTCCTATAGGATTATGTATATGCTTTATTTATTTAGTTGTAATATTAACTGTTAGATTATCTTTAATGAAGTAATTGAAATAGTTACATTACTTATTACATTTTAAATAGAGTAACTTGTAATCTGTAACCTGTTACATTTACAAAGTAACCTTCCCAACACTGAGAAAAACCCACCAGCACTGCAGTAAAGGATTCAATTGAAATTTCGTCCTGTTAACCACTGTAGCCAAACAAGGTAAACAATCACTAAGCGATACTAGAGAGGACAGCAGAACAGAGCATTCAATCATTCATCAAAGTTATAAAAATGTCATTTAAAAAGCAAGGAAACGGTTGCTTTTGACATTAAAGCTGCCATAGAATGCATTGATACAATATTTTAAATTGTTCTCTGATATCTACATAGAAGGTATGTGGCTTAGGTAAGGGCAAAAATTCTCCAGAAACGCTTTTACGTGTCCATTTAAAACCCTAGGATTTGTCCCTAGAATGAAATGGTCTGTTATTGGCTTATTTGGAAGGGTCATGAATAATAATGTTGAGCTCTGCTCTGATTGGCTGTTTCACAGTGCGGCTCAATGTTGAGCTCTGCTCTGATTGGCTGTTTCACAGTGCACTCATTTCAGTAGCTCACACAGCAGGAAGAATCCAATGCAAAAATATATATTTCAATACTTATTCTCGCAGTTATATCGTTGGGTAATTATACTGTATATAAAATGCGGGCATCAGGGAGCCGCTATTAATAAGCTGGGCATTGAAACTGCTTTCAAATGCACAATCGGTTTTTAGTTTCACTTTCACTGCGATCGCATGTACTCTGTTTATACTATGGAGCGGCAGTACTTACCACACATTTTACAAGATCAGATGCTTGTCAGTGGTGCTCAGGATCTGTAAATCATTCACCATCATCCCCAGTCATCTCTCCTTACTCTGTTTATGTGGTAAGTGAAATCTTATGTTCTGTAATGTAACAGGCTACCGCTAGCAAGAAGCTAACCATGTCCCTTTAGTGGGTCGCGTTATTTTATTAGAACACGTTATTTGTTTTCCGTGCCTTTCTGAATACAGACACCAACCCATCCCTGCACTTCACATCCCCTGCACAGCCTGGAACATAACATTTATTTCCATGATCTGCCATTTTCGCTGTTGTCCTCGCTTGTTTCTTCACAATACCTGCAGAACTTCTGATGATTCAGCTGTGCAGGTCTGGCTGGCGGCTGGCCTACAACATGGGCGGGTTTTTGCAAACTAGTGATCCCGACTGTAATGTCACAGTCTGTGTTATGTTCTGATTCGCCTATTTTTCAGTAGCCTTTTTTATTCACGAGATGTACATAATAAGGAGGAAACAAAGGTGTCTGAGGCTCACTGTATGTCATTTCCATGTACAGAACTGTGCCAAGGTAAATACAGTTTTCCATTCTATGGCACCTTTAAATGGTAACTTACTGGGATCATACCTCATTACCTAATCTATTACCTACAGTAAATTAGCTGTTCTTACAGTGCGCCACAAAGTAACAATTAAAGGGTTAGTTCACCCCAAAATGAAAATTCTGTCATTAATTACTCACCGTCTTGTCTTTCCAAGCCTGTAAGATCTTTGTTCATCTTCAGAACACAAATTACGATATTTTGATGAAATCTGAGAGCTTTCTGACCTCTATGGAGACAGCAAAGCAACTGCAATGTTCCCAGACCCAGAAACATAATCAGTGTTGTTTACGTTCAGGAGAAAACGTGTGCATCATGGTACTCTTCAGAATGGCAGAAGACGGTAACTCGGGGAGAAAAATTGTTGAATAAACTATTAATTTTGTTTTCTTTGCACACAAAAAGTATTCTCGTAGCTTCGCAAAATTGAAGTTGAACCCCTGATGTCACATGGACTGTTTTACCGATGTCCTTGCAACTTTTCTGGGGCTGGGAACATTGCAGTTGCGTTGCTGTCTGCAGGGTGAGAGAGCTCTCAGATGTCATCAAAAATATCTTAATTAGATGAACGAAGGTCTTATGGGTTTGGAACGAGGGTGAGTAATTTATGACAGAATTTCCATTTTTGGGTGAGCTAACCCTTTAAAGTCACATATGCACAATATAACTTTTTTTTCTTTTTTTTGCCATTCTATCAATGGGTTTGTAGAGTAAATAAAATAATGACAGTATTTTTTACTTCTGGCTGAAGAATTCCTTTAACTAATTGTGGCTCACAGTAGCTTAGCCAAACTTTGAAAAAAGAAACTCTATTAGTCTCAGATTGAAGATCAGTGTGGAGGGGAACAAACGAGGAACAATCTACACATTAGCCCGTCTACCCCGCTGTGCTGGCAACACTTAATTTAGCTGATCGCGTTTTATTTAGGGACGCTTTCGCTCTTCTTCGGCAGACACACACACCCTCTTCTAAGTCACATTACCTCGTTGATGTTTGGCATCTCTGATCTGCGCGCTCGCGAACTTTAAATCATTATTCTGAGAGCTGACGAAAAACTGTCAACACCACCTGCTACGTCCGCAAGGTCCTGCCAGATTACATCTCTTTTGAGCGAGCCATGTGTTGTTGTAATGTAACGTGATTACAGAAAGCGTTTCACACCGTTTTCAACAGAGCCAAAACATGAACAACAAAGCATGCCAATTATGGAGTCATTTGAGTGTTTGTTGAGCTTCGGCTGGGCTCCATTTTCCCTGGCTGACCATATTGAAGGGGTCAAATGGAACATCTGAATCGCTGCTTTATTACACATCCTGTAATCCTTCTTTCATTCGGATGCCCAAGAAGAAGGCGGGGAAAAAAAACGCTCCTTGTTACAATTTGGCTCCGAGTGTCTGTGCACACTGCACTTGCGTCTGTAGCAGCATGTGTTTCTGGCATTGTTCTGGAAGGGAAAATGCCGAAACAGCAGGGAGCAAGAGATAAACAGGCTATTCGTGACTCGTTAAAAAAGGCGACGGTGGCCAACATTGTGGAGAGCGTAAGGACCCTCGTTCCAACTGGGCTATAAACTTTTTCGGCACCAGCTGGACCGAGCATCTGTCGGCTCGCGTGTGGATAGATGATCTGGAGCGAATGACGACGGAGCTGTGTGTTTAAAAACCCAACACCTTACATAACTGTGCGGATTAAAAACTCAGCCTGCCCAGTCGCGCAGCGGCCGATGCCTACTATCAAGGGGCCTAAGGCTGCACGGGGAACGAGTCTTGGGACAGTCGTCGCTGTTGCACGACAAATGCCGGACTTGACTGAAAATTCGGCTCTGAAATGTTTGGACTTACCTGCAGAAGTTTTGCATGTAGGGTCAGTTTGTTGGTACTGATCAGGAAGTGACCAAGAATGACACTCCACAGTAAAGTTAGGGTAATAATTGCCAAATTGCACAGATGCCGTTTCATTTTGCTCCACCTTTAAAACAACTTTCTTTCCAGTTGACATCTACAACCAACCAGCTGGCCTTGTTTTTTATGATCTAGTCAATTAAACTGAATCAGTCAGTGGATAAAATGAAGCCTCATACTACATTTTTCTTCAATGAATATCATCTTTCACTCTAAATTAAAAACAGCAATACAGAATTTAATAGAAAATGCGGTCTAAAAAGTATTAACTACAAATTTTGCCTCAGTTAACTCCTAATTTGCTGCTTATTAATAGTTAGTAAGGTAGTTGTTAGTTAAGGTATTGGGTGGATTAAAGGATCTAAAATATGGTCATGCAGAATAACGCATTAATATGTGCTTTATAAGCACTAATAAACAGCCAATATGCTAATATGCATGCTAATAAACAATTAGTTAATAGTGAGAATTGGTCCCTAAACTAAAGTGTTACCAAAACCGCATATGAACATACTAAGATGTCTTCACCTGGTCTGATGAAAGTGATAAAAAAAAACACACGCAAAATTAGTACAAAAACGTATCTGTACTAAACCAGTAACTTTCAAGATATTTTAATTTTTGCAAGGATGGGAACATTCTAGAATTTTCTGTAACATTCTGGAATATTCTTTGATATTCTAGTGCTTTCTGGAACATTCCAGAACATTGTGGGACGAGTTATAAAAGACAAAAATCATGGACGACTCACTTTTGGTAACTGTTTACGTCATAAACATAGCATCTGTTATAAACATATGATACACAAAAAGTAATGTGATTTTTATAATCAGCATGTCAAACATTCAGAATAAAAGTGAAACAAAACATTTATAAAAATTGGTTTCCCGGTGTAATCAAAGTGTTCAGTGTTTTTGCTTGCTGACTTACTAGGCCTGCGACTCTGACACTATTTCACCCTCCCTCTGTGTGAAGAAACTTTGCTGTATTTCAGCACAAGTTCTTTAGTCGCTCTCTTGAAAGTATGCTAAGATGTTTACAGCCTCGTTAGTCTGTAAGTGTGAATGAAGGCATGAAAAATAGATAAGCTGGAGCTCTGCCCCGTGCCAGTGGAGGCCCGCGCAGCACTTAAGTCTTTGCAGTGTGACAGACGGCCGGCCCTTTCATTCTGCAGCATCAGGGTATCATTTGGAATTAAAGAAACTTTACGACTCCCTGAACTGATTTTCTGGAATATGAAAACATCAGCATATGGCCGAAGACAGCAGCAGGCTAAAAAGTCAATTTCCCTCATGGAACATACCAAGAGGGGTGACATTCATATTTATATTGTCCTTTTGGCTCTTAGCTTAGTATTGCCTAGGACAGTTTTTTTATGACGTCTGCTTTTCGTGAGCACACGTTCCTGTGTTGAAACATTGCTGTTATTTTCTCTGTGGAACACAAAAGGAGAATTTCTTGAGAATTTTCAAGCTACAAAAAGGCCACCAAAAACAACAAATGTAACCCAGTGCTCGCAAACTTGCATTCATCTTATATGGTATAGCCTCAGGAGACGTGGAGTGTAGTTCGTGAGCCATGACAAATTCTTCATAATTTCTCCTTTTTAAGCTTCATGGAAAAACAAAAAAAAGACCCATGCGTTTCGACAATGTGGTACTGGAATTGCATGTTTTGGTTGAGTCGGGCCTCACTGGTGCCCAGCAGGCAGATGGGCTGCAGTATGCCAGGTTTCTGTGCAGACAGATGCGATGCAGCTTTGTAGTAGTGGTACATTTATAAAGACACCACTCGCATACAGGACAGGCTCGCCAGGTTTTGGAAGCAAGCTTCAGGTTATTATATTTCAATATATATATTTTTTAAATTTCAGTAAGATTTCAACCACTTTTCTGATAGTACAAGCACATATCTTACTATGCAAAAGTTTAGAGAGCAATTCTCACTATTAACAAGTAGCAAGCTTAGTAGCATGCATAGCATATTAGCATATTGCCTGTTTATTAGTCCTAATAAAGCACATGTTCTGCATGACCCTATTTTAGATCCCTTAATTCTAAACCCAATATCTAAACTTAACAACTACTGCACTAACTATTAATAAGCAGCAAATCAAGAGTTAGAGGCGAAAGTTGTAGTTAATAGTTAGTTAATAGTGAAAATTGGTCCCCAAACTAAAGTGTTACCCAAAAATGACTAGACTATCGCATTTATTTTTCACATATTTTTCATTGTTTATAATTGTGGGTCAACCTTAACGATCTTGCATGAATGGCCTGAATGGATGATGTCCACTGGGAAGAGTAGCCTAAATGTTTTAAAATTCTGAAAAAACTTAAGTTTTTCTCGTTCTCTCTGCATCCTGTCATGCACCCATCAGAAATGACAAGCGAGATGCAAAAAGTCCCACCCCCTTAGTAAGACGTGGTGGGAGAGGCTGTCAATCACTTAAATTGCTGAGCAGTCCAGCCCTATGTGCTTCTGTCATGCACTGATGGACATGTGGACTTTCCCACCTAGTAGGGGGCGACTTAGTGGCGGGTAAAGCAAAAGAGACGCATCCTAAATAAACTATTAATGAACTAATGAAGCTTCCTAAAAGACTATTGCATTGCATTACTAGACTTCTTATTAATTATTTATCATTACTACTATTTTAATTATGTTTTTTTTTTTTCTGTTTTGATAAAAACGAATGTAAAATAAATAATTAAATATGTAAAAATGGATTATGCATATCTTACTTTTTTTCCAATTACACAATAATATGACAATTTCACAGTACAACAGGTAATGGGCAATTATTTAACTTAGTCATGCAGTGTAATGTTTCAGAACAGTTATGCTAAAACTAGACACTGTTATGGTTTGACTGTGGTTTATGCACAAGAGACTAATTCACACATTCAACCTCAGGATTCGTTCAATACATATGTGTTTATTAAAGACAGAGAGGATATTTTCTTGATTTTCTTGACTTTCTACACACACACATATTTAGGCTATATATATAATATTATATATATAATTTTTTTAATTAAATTTTTTTTACCCCTGCAAAGTTGCAGCACAGTGTTACGGAGCGTGCACGGCTCCTCTCGCCTCCCCCCGATCGACCCCTTTTTTATGAATAATTGGTGATGTGTGTCAATATTGCACCCCATAGTAACCATATGGTTGGCCTGAGCAGACAGGCGATTGTTTGGTGCTGTGAAATATTGTGTTACCCTGTGAGATGTGGAGCCAGTGGAAGCAGAAACTGTTGCTCAGACTGACAGTTACATTGTGTGTCTGAATGGGGAAACTTCTGAGGAAAAGATGCGAGTGGACCCAGACAGAATGTCCTGACCTCCGAAAGAAAAGACGATTTGACATGGTATAAGGTCTTCCATTGCTTCCCATCTCTTGCTATCTGCCTTTCAGCCAATGGGAAATGAAGAGGAACATTAAACTTAAGTAGAGCTTTCTTTTGTTCTTCAGCCCTTGAGGAGAAACTTTTTTGTGCCCGACAGTTGTCCACTGCTATTAATATAATATGCAATATGTCTGAAAAGCTTCGTTGCTCCTCTGGAACAGACTATCTAACAGACTCCTGTGCTAAAACTGGACACAATTACTCGAATGGCACAATCAAACTGTGATGCAGCAAAAAAATTAAAAATAATTTTATGAACTACCTATATTAATATTCATTATAATAATGTTGTGATTTGTTCTGGAACGCACATTTTTTCTCCTAGACCTGGGTTTATTTTAAAAGAAATCAACAGAAAAGCATGCAATTAAAAATAATAATGATGCAATATTTAAAATAAAGTGTTACCTAAAGTGCCACCGACATGCGTTTGATTTTGCACAATATGCTTGTTTGTCTGATGTTAGGTGATTACGTTTTTCTAAAAAACTTACGTTTCAGTATGATTGAGATCATGTTGATAAATCCTCACATTAAAGAGGCATTGCAGTAAGGAGAATGAATGAGTTTTGCGTTACAGTAATGACAAGACTATTAAACGAAAGCATTTCTGAAGTCGTATTGGTCTGGACTACACAGAGGTTGCTGTTTAGGCCTTTTAAGTGAGTTTAACAATTGCTAATTGGTATATTTGCTGTTTAAAAAAAAAAACTATTTTTTAAGTTTTATTTTGCCATTATCACAACTAGTTGCTACTCGTCTTGGCAGTCCTCTGTGGGATTATGCAGATTTTGATCAAGTGTGCGCGCAGGCGTTTGCGGCCTGATCAAAAGCATTAAACTGATAACTTTCATCATCCTTTACACAACTTCTAGAACAATCGCCATTCTGTCAGCATAATCGGCTTTGTTTACCAACAAAGAGAGACTAAATTGATGCCCATTCTGCCTTTATCTTAAAACTAAAGCGGAACAATTAAAGCCCATGTCTCTTTGCTCAGCTTTTGATGTAGCACAATGCTTTCCCACTCGCTGTTTTTTCTGGGGAAGTAATGTGAAGCGCGCCGCTGGGCCTCAAGCTAAGCGGTAACAAGCATGGGGCGGCTCCTTGTTTTTGCTCAATCGGAGGCATTCAGCAACAGTGTTTGGACTATCAGTATGATTTATTTGTCTGTATTGACCTGCGTCCCCTGCTTAATTACCCTGGGATAATCTCAGACAGAGCCTCTTGACACTGGCAGAAAGCCCAGCCACTTTGGCTCTGGAGACCAACTGTTGACCTGATGGCTGCAGACGGATGGCCAGTGTTGGGAAGGTTACTTTGGAAATGTAACAGGTTACAGATTACAAGTTACCCTGTCTAAAATGTAATAAGTAGTGTAACTATTTCAATCATTTTATTAAAGTAACTGATTACATTTGATTACTTTGTAATGTTTTCAACAAAAATCAGACTTATTTTAAAAAAAAAATCTGAGGTTAAATACAGATTTAAAACCAGAACAAGAAATTATTTAGTAGCTATGATACTGTTTTTGAAATCATATATTTGTATAGTTATGTCAGGGAACACGCCTTGAAAAAAACAGTTAATCTTAATACATATAAATAAACCCAAATAGGAAATAAAGCAGTTATCGAAGAAGCATGTGTCCTAAACTCCTGAAACATTGGTGACTCATATTTTAGAGCAGTCACTGCAATTTATGAAAGAAATCAATTAAATCTGTATATGGGTGGGTGTGAAAAATAAATTAATAAATTATATATATTTATAAATACTGTATATATATATATAAAAAAAATTAAATATAAAAAAGATAACCCCCTTTGTAATCGTTAACAATTTGATGAATAACTGTAATTTAAAGACACATTTTCTCTCAGTAACTTTTGTAATTCCTCGTCTGTGCGGTGGCTCTGAGCCGGTTCAGCTCCGGGTGGAGGACATTCCTCTCGTATTAAAAATGATCCGCCGGAGCCTTTGAACTCACAGAGGTCAAGAAAATAAACTCAGCTGAGCTCTCCAAAGAAAGTACTGCGACGTCAGTTCATTTTGACGGTGAACGCAGGAGGAATCCCACAAATGCACAATGTGAAGGAAGGCAAAACTAATTAGCAGGAAAGTTGTGCCTGCAAAATAAACATTTAAAAACACAGCGTGATGCCCGAGATTACACTGGAGATGTTTTGTCTGTGCTTTTCTGATTGTATTTTTCTATATGTCTTGCCAGTGGTGTTTTGGCAGTGGTTTATGTAAAAAGAAATCAAATGAAACGGTTCGTTTAAAATCAAAGTAAGTGAGATCATAACTATGTTCTCTTTTTTTTCTCTCTATAAGATTCTGAAATAATACTGTATCTCCCCAAAATTAAACAGAGGTCATTATAGATCTGATTTCCTGAACATTAGGAGATTTCTTAAAGCAATTAGAACACATTACACCCATTTAAAAGAGAATACAATTTCTATGATGATGTTAAACATTTTCCCAAGAAGCTAATTATTTTACCTCAGTTGTTTCTTCTAAACGCCTGTGGAGATTTCTTCTGAAATTCTGGAGGAGACACGTTTGAGATCACAGGGGTCTTTTTCCAATGCTAAACATCTGAGAATTAGGCACAATTAAGCATCTTCATTTTCTCTCCGTTAAATCTTATATTGCTATCTAATGGAGACAACTGAGATATTAAAAAGATGGTTTGTGATAGTTTACTCAGCATTTCTCTACTAAGTTTTATTTAAAATGCTTCAGGAACACTTAATGCAAGCAGATCTCAATCAATGCTATTTTAGTATTATTTATATAATATTGTAGCTTTTGTTGTTTGTTTGTTTTTTTAATTTTGAAAGAGCTTTTGAGCTTTTATTTTTATATTTTCAGCTTTCCATTTCTTTTCCATCTTCTTTTTTTTTTCTTTTGGTAATTTTGTCATTTTTATTATAGTTTTTCTTTTCTTTTTAAATATTACTATTCAATTCATTCTTATTTCTGTTATAGCTTTAGTTCAGATTTATACTATTTATTTATTTTTATTTTATTTTACATTTACATTTACATTTAGTCATTTAGCACACGCTTTTATCCAAAGCGACTTACAAATGAGGACATTAGAAGCAAATGAAAAAAAATTAATGAAAAAATTATTTTTATCTTTAATTTATTTCATTTAGTTGCCAAGTAAACATTTCTAATCATTGCTTATTTTTTTCCATTTCATTTCATTTCATTTATTTTATTTTAGCTTGCTTTCAGTTAACAAAAATGTTTTAATAGCTTTAGTTTTAGTTCATGTTAATAACCCTAAAATCAACCTGTATTCCAGGCACATGCACTTATGTAGACATTAAATCAGATTTCTGTGCATGTGATGATGTAGGGTCCAGTATGACTGAGTATAGAGCAGTAGACTGGACTCCTGCAGGGGGCGGTCAGCTAGGGGAATCTGTGAGTACTGCTCCATCACAAAGAGAGTGACAGCAGAAGTGTGGAGAGAGTGATGAGGCGTCCCGCCGGCCCCTCGCTCTCATTCAGCTCCTCAGAGAAACACAGCACAGCGCTTTCCAATTCTGGATGAGGAGCTGAGCCTCCTTTGGTAACTGAGTGCTGCTGGAATGACTAACCTAGTAAAAATGTAACACGTGACCCTGGAGCACAAAACCAGTCTTACGTCGCTGGGGTATATTTATAGCAATAGCCAAAAATACATTGTATAGGTCAAAATTATTGATTTTGTTTTAATGCCAAAAATCATTAGGACATTAAGTAAAGATCAAGTTCCATGAAAATATTTTGTAAATTTCTTACCGTAAATATATCAAAACTTCATTTTTGATTAGTAATATGCATAGCTAAGGACTTAATTTGGACAACTTTAAAGGTGATTCCCTTCCAGGAACTCGAGCTGCGTCGAAAGCGCTAGGGGAACGCCTTCAGCGTGACCGCGCTCTGAACCAGATCTGTCCTATGGATGGGCGAGACGTCATAGGCAGGTGACGTCGCTGACCGGGAAGCATAAAAGCACGTGCGGCGGAGCCGGCGTTTGCTTTTTGTCATTCAGCAACCACTACTCTGTCTGTCATTCTGTGTTGTGAGTCTTATTTAGTGTTGTTTGTCCTAGCACAATCACTTGAAATAAGCTCCACAATATGTGCAAGCACTTGGGCGATAGCAGATCGCATTACAGGCTGTATGTTCCTCCCTGCAAACGCTACATCTTTGCTGGGGATACACACTGTGTGTGGTCAGCTCTCGAGGGAGCTGACTGCCGTTTTGTGAGCTTTTGTCATTGCGTATGCTTGCTCTCGGAAGGCTCTCTTTGAAGAGTGAGCTTTCACTAGCGTGGAATGAAGACGGACGAGCCCCTATCTTCTTCCCTTTCCTAAAAGTCCTGTCTTCCTCCGTGGAGGTGGACGCGTCAATGAAACAGTGTTTGCACAAGCATATTATGAATGAGAACGGCGCGCAGTCAAAAAATAAAAAAGAAGGGGCTGATTGTGCTTCTCCCCGCTGTATATGGAGAAGATAGGGTCTTCCTCGTGGACGCTCCGCTTGTGCCTTCTGGCCTGTTCGGCGACGCTGTCAATTCCGTCGTCGACAGGTACCAAGAGTCCTGTATACAGGCGGCGGCGTTTCAGCGTTTTCTCCCTCGCCTATCTCTAGCTCAGGGGGCTGCTGGGCGTGCCAGCCCCTCGTACAGAAAGGCACAAAACAGAGTGTGGCTACTCGCACCCCACCGAGGTGGGGCCATGGTGGCAAACGCTCTGGGTCGGGGACCTCTAGGCTAAGCCAGATATGCGGACCGTTCTTAAGTCTAAGAGGTCCTCGGCCAAGAAGCCCTGACGGGCGTGGCCCAGAGCTTACGAAGGCAGACCCCTCTGGGGGAGAACGGGTTACACCTCATCATACGGTGTCCATCTCCCCCCAGTGCCCTCGGGAGACCAGTCTGCCAACCCTGCCGGAGTTCCAGGGTGCAGCTGGCTCCAGCGAGCGATATTCTCAGTTTCTTCCGCCCCGAAGTGTAGCAGAGCTGAGAAGCTCGCCGCCCCTGCGGGGGTCTCTAGAGCTCCTGGTTCGGCCATCTCCTGTCGATCCTCCGCTTCTGGGCACCGAGCTAGCAGCTCTAGGTACACCAGAGGCCAGTCTGGTTTTGTGGTTTCAGACTGGTTCCCTCAGTAGACACTTGGCGATAAAAAAAAAAAGAAGCCAAACGTGTCTCATTGGGTCCTGCCTTGCAGGTTCTGGTTCTATCAGCCTGATCTTCCTAAGGCATGACGTGGGTCTGAGGACCGTCGTTCAATAGGAGGCTTCAGCTGAGGCAGTCCTGATGCTATGGCTGAGAAGCTCGCCGCCCCTGCGGGGGTCTCTAGAGCTCCTGGTTCGGCCGTCTCCTGCCAGTCCTCCGCTTCAGGGTACCGAGCCAGCAGCTCTGGGTACATCAGAGGCCAGTCTCGAGAGACTGGTTCCCTTAGTAGACCATTTGGCACCGTGGAAACTACTGCCAAATGTATCTCAATGGGTCCTGCGTACTGTAGAGAAAGGCTATTGTATTCAATTCGGCGCTCTGCTGTTGCCTTTCAACGGGGCGTGGGCCCCAAGCAGGCTCTGATCATGGAACAGGAAGTAGACACTCTCTTGAGGAAGGAGGCAATCGAGGTGGTCCCTCCTCACGGAAAAGAGTCCGGGTTCTACAGCCGGTGCGTCATTGTTCCAAAGAAGGATGGAGGCTTGCGTTCCCTTTTTTAGATCTGCGTCAGTTGAACCGCTCAGTCATGTGACTGAAGTTCAGGGTGCTTACACTCATCAAGTCGTGTCTCAGGCTAAGTCCGAGGACTGGTTTGTCACGATGGATCTAAGGACGCATATTTCCACGTCTCCATCCTTCCCACTCACAGGAAGTCCCTGAGGTTTGCATTTGCGTAAAAGCTTACCAATATCGGGTTCTTCCCATTGCCCTTGCACTCTCACCCCGCACTTTTACATCAACGATTGGTTAATTCTAGCTCAATCGGAGCAGCTGGCGATTCAACATCGAGGTGTCGTTCTGACGCACTTGAAGGGGTTGAGACTGAACGTCAAGAAAAGTGTGCTTTCTCCAATATAGAGAACCACTTATCTAGGCATGGTGGGGATCCGACCACGATGCAGGCACGTATGTCCCCTGCTCGGTTTGAGTTGATCCTCACGTCAGTCAAGAGAGTGAAAGAAGGCCGGTCACTCACTGTCAAGCAGTTTCAAAACTGCTGGGTCTGATGGCAGCTGCGTCCAACGTGATATCTATTGGCCTGCTGTACATGAGACCCCTGCAGTGGTGGCTAAGAACCAAGGGGTTCTCCCCGAGGGGAAACCCTCTTCGCATTCAAGGTCACGTGGTGATGCCTACGTGCGCTAGATGTAACTGGTATGAAAAATGCATTGATTTAATCTGATTCGTTTTTTTCTTTCATATTGTATTATTTATTTTATTATATAATGTTGTAATTTTACTGTTTTGTAATAGGAGTGAGTTAATGATCTTCACAAAACTTTGTTCCTGTTAATATTCACGAGTTATAAGTATTAATGCAGCCGAACTTTTCTTGGATGTTTTGTTCCTGAGGGAGCGTCATTAGTGGAACACTTCCTGAGTTTCCCCCTTGCGTGCGTGCGTGCGTGCGATATCGTCAGTCTGATATATGTGAAGCTGACGAGCGCATGGGTTGATCGCTTCTCTCCGTGAATACCTCTGGTATGTCGTCATTTTTTTGAAAATATATACGATCTTCACTCTGTAAGCCTGACTGAGCAATAGCAGAACCAGATTGTGTTAGTTGTGATGATGTGAGTTAACTTTTAATTCGAATTTTGTGCAAATCATCATGGTGCTAACTAGTTAGCATTTTGTGCTTAGTGTGTGACCAGAGTGAGAGAAGCCGATGCACTATCGATCCACTGATGATCTCTCTTCATTTCTCTCAGGTATGTTGTTAAAAAAAAGTTCTGTTTCATAAAGGAAAGAGGTCCAGTAGGTTAATGAAAATATATTGCACGTAGAGTGTGATTTAATAATCCGTGATGCACGTGGTGTCGCCTGCACACGTTAAAGTGCTAATTATATTCGATGTTTCATTTGATTTTTGGTACATAATGTGAAGAAATATGGATTTATATTTACAAATAGTTTTATAATTGATTATTTCCCTTATCGTGTTATGTTACAAAGTATAAATATTTGAACTATTGCATATGTTAATAATGTAGCATACCAAAATATATATAAATCGTAATGTATTATAAGGAAGACAAGACATGTATGTAATGTGTTTTGAATTATTATTTTTTTATTATTTAAATATTGTATCTTTTTGTTTATTGATTGTGCAATCATTAATAGTCTGATATATGTGAAGCTGACGAGCGCATGGGTTGATCGCTTCTCTCCGTGAATACCTCTGTGTGTGACCAGAGTGAGAGAAGCCGATGCACTATCGATCCACTGATGATCTCTCTTCATTTCTCTCAGATTAAAAGTCACTGGATCTCATTGCTGAGTGGTTGTGTGGTTATTGTGCGACGAGTGACGGGTCCAGACATGCTACATAGACATGTGGAGACGTCCTTGGTTCTCGTCTCAGGGCCTGGTGCTGGGAGCTCCTAGTCGCCGCGTAATGCTAGCGAAGGACGCAACCCTCACCAGTAGGGGAGCGGTCATGAGTGGCCACCCTGCCCGCGGTCTGTGGAGTATGGAGTCTCACCTGGCATATCAATTATCTGGCCATGTTTCATGCACTCAAGCACTTTCTCCCAGACCTAAGAGATCACCATGTGTTGGTGCGCACCGTCAGCACAGCAGTGGTCTCTTACATCAACCACCAGGGAGGTATGCGTTCGCGCCCCTTATACAGCTGGTGCACTAGATCCTCGTGTGGTCCCGGGGCAAACTTCGCTCGCTGAGAGCTGTAACTATATCCCTGGGTATTTCAATGTGGGAGCAGACATCCTGTCGAGGCAGGGGCCGAGGCCCAGGGAATGGATGCTTCACCCCGTGGTGGTGAAGCAGATATGGAAAGTTTTTGGCTTTGCGACTCAAGAGTCAGCACTATGCCCCTCTGGTTCTCTCTAGTTCCTCCAGCTCCTCTGGACTGGACGCTATGGTACAGACCTGGCCGAGGGTTCATCTGTAGGTTTTTCCTGATCGCTCTGCTCCCGGGAGTTCTGGGTGGAAGCTGTGGCTGTGGCCTCTGAGGAGGCACAGCTCATAGCTTCTGGTCTCTCAACCGAGGTTGCTGAGACCATCCTCCAATCCAGAGCTCCCTCTACGAGGAAAGTGTATACCCTGAAGTGGAAATTTTTCACTTCTTGGTGTGGAGACCGCCACCTTGACCCAATTAACTGCCTGATTGGTACAGTGCTGGAGGTCCTGCAGGCCCGTTTCTCCGCAGGGGTAACCCACTCCACCCTGAAGGTTTACGTGGCGGCTTTATCGGCCTACCACGCCCTTCTCAGTGGCCTTTCAGTGTGTAGACACCCCCTGGTTACATGTTTCCTCCACGGTGCACTGAGGCTGAGGTCTCCTGTACGACGTGTCCCTACGGGGACCTGGCTGTGGTTTTAGAAGCTCTCTGTAACCTCCATTCGAGCCTATTGAAGAGATTTATGATCGCCTTCTCACTATTGAGACTTCCTTCCTTTTGGCGATATCTTCTCTTAAGAGAGTGGGGATTTGCAGGCCCTTTGTGGCCCCTTCTTATCTCGTCTTTGTGCCTGGTTTGGCCAAAGCATTCCTCTACCCTCGAGCAGGTTATTTCCTAGGTCCCCTCTTCTATACCACGGCCTGTCGTGCTACAGGCCTTCAGTCCTCCTCCCTTTGGGGAGTCCGACCAGCGGAAGCTTAATGTGCAAGCGGGGTCTGCCGCTTCGGTGGATTTTGGATGCTATTTCTCTTGCTTATGAATCTTCTGCTCTCCCCTTGCCTATGGGGGTCAAGCACTCTACCCGAGGTATGGTCTGAGGGCAACTCCTGGCTCTTCTGTTCTTTCGCCCTCGCTGTGCTCCTGAGGGATAGACACAGGGCAGGTACTTGGAAGTCTGGAGGCGTTCCCCTAGCGCTTTCAACGCAGCTCGAGAACCTGGAAGGGAATGTCTCGGGTTACATATGTAACCCTGGTTCCCTGAAGGGAACGAGACGCTGCGTCTCGAGGCCATACTTCCTGCATCCCTGCATTCATTCCTAGAAGCAAACGCCGGCTCCGCTGCACGTGCTTTTATGCTTCCCGGTCGGTGACGTCACCCGCCTATGACGTCTCGCCCATCCATTGGACAGATTACACTCTGGTTCAGAGCGCGGTCACGCTGAAGGCGCTCCCCTAGTGCTTTCGACGTAGCGTCTCGTTCCCTTCAGGGAACGTCTCGGTTATGTACGTAACCCTCGTTCCCTGATGGAGGGAACGGAGACGTTATGTCGTGACGACATTAGGGGATTTACTTGGAAGCCCCGACTGCCTCTGATAAGAGAAAACGCCAATGAAATTTGGCTAGTGGATTTTGCATACCTGAGCCACTCCCCGTGCATACGGGTATAAAAGGGCGACAGGTGCATCCACTCATCAGGTTTTCCGCTGAGGAGCCGAGAACGTGTCCCTGGCAACCAGCGATGGTTCAAGATTGTGGCATGGGGACATAACGTCTCCGTTCCCTCCATCAGGGAACGAGGGTTACGTACGTAACCGAGACGTTCCCTATCTGTCGGTCACTACGAGTTATGTCTTGACGACATTAGGGGTCTATGGAAAGCGCCACAACCTGAACCCCGTCACGACCTTGTGGCATGCAGATGTTGACAAGCTAGCGCGTGACAGACAAATGCGATGCGAAGGTCGCAACCTTCCCGTCGCCCCAGCGCAAATTCGCTAACCTTGGCGCCCGCAGGGACCACTGAGTACATTGCTGCTGGAGATAGCCAAGCCGCTGTTCCTTTCCCCAGAAATCGGAAGGGATTTCGACCTTCTATGAAAGACTGCTTCAAGTCTTTCCTGTTTGTTGTTACAGCCCGGCAGTAACGACGGGGAAGTGAGCCTTCCGGAGAAGGGCGCTACGGAGGCCACACCCTGCCCGAAGGGAGGTAACGTGTGGAGACACTGGTATGGACTGGCCCAAGCCTGGGGCAGTGCTACATACGCCTGGACCCCAGGGCAGATCCTACCTAGGAGAAGGGAGGAGGGCTGCCAGCAGGGTCTGACAGAGCTCTGTCAAAGGGAAGACACGGGTTTACCGTGAGGGAAACCGTACCGTGGATGAATACACGTGTGGGATCACCCGAAGGGAATCAGGCCACACGGGCACCTAGCCGAGTACAGGGGCTGACCGGAGACCCGGGCAAGCTAACACCGGTACTGGGCCTGGCGTCAGACTGCTCCGCCCAGCCTGACTGCCGGGGGTGCTGGAGGAACTCCGCCAGGGTTCGCCGTCCGGGGAACTAACTGGAGGAGAGAATAGGCGCTCGTATCCCCGGGTAAGGGGGAAATGGCGCAGCAAGCGTGACACCGGCCAACTCTTCCCGCCACTTACCTGTTACCCAACACACGGGAAGAGACTGGCTCAACGCGGAGACTGTAAAATCTCGCGAAGGTGTTCGGTGTTGCCCAGCCCGCAGCTCTACAGATGTCTGCCAAAGAGGCGCCGTGCGCCAGCGCATAGGAGGAGGCAACACTCCGTGTGGAGTGAGCCCTCACCCTATCCAGTGGGCCAACCTCTGCTTGGAGACAGCCTTCCCTTTCTGCTGACCTCCGTGGCAGACAAAGAGCTGCTCAGAGCTTCTGAAGCTCCGGGTGCGGTCCACGTATATGCGCAGCGCTCTTACGGGACACAGCAACGCCAAGGCTGGGTCTGCCTCCTCCGAGGGCAGTGCTTGCAGGTTCACCACCTGATCGCGGAAGGGCGTGGTGGGAACCTTAGGCACGTATCCAGGCCGGGGTCTCAGGACAACGTGAGAGTAGGCCGGCCCAAACACAAGGCACTCTTCGCTTACCGAAAATGCTTGGAGGTCCCCGACCCTCTTGATGGAAGTGAGCGCGGTCAGGAGCGCTGTCTTGGCCGACAGGAATTTCAGCTCGACTGAGTCCAGCGGCTCAAAGGGACCCCTCTGAAGTCCAGCCAGGACAATAGAGAGATCCCAGGAGGGCATCAGGGGTGGCCTAGGAGGATTTAACCTTCTGGCACCCCTCAGGAACCTCACGATGAGATCGTGCTTCCCCAGGGACCGGCCGTCCACTGCATCGTGATGGGCCGCAATAGCAGCCACGTACACTTTCAAGGTGGAGGGCGACAGCCTGCGCTCCAACCTCTCTTGCAGGAAAGAAAGCAGCACTCCAATCGTGCATCTTCGGGGGTCCTCCCGACGAGAAGAACACCAGTCCGCGAACAGACTCCATTTCAGTGCATAGGCTTGCCTAGTTGAAGGGGCCCTAGCCTGAGTGATGGTGTCCACCACAGCCTGTGGCAGGCCACTCAAGTCTGCCGCGTCCCATCCAGGAGCCACACATGGAGGTTCCACAGATCTGGACGCGGGTGCCATATGGTGCCGAGCCCCTGAGAAAGAAGGTCCTTCCTCAGAGGGTTGCGCCAGGGAGGGGCTGTCGCGAGGAGGGTGAGTTCCGGAAACCAGGTCCGGGTGGGCCAATATGGCGCAACCAACAAGACCTGCTCCTCGTCCTCCCTGACCTTGCACAGCGTCAGAGCCCGAGGCCAGCTGTGTGCCAGTGCGTCCGTGCCGAGGGGGGCCTCGGCCAGGGAGAAATACAGCTGGCAGTGGGAGGACTCGCGGGAAGCAAACAGGTCTACCTGAGCTTCCCCGAATCGACTCCAAATCAGCCGGATCATCTCGGGATGGAGTCGCCATTCTCCGGGGAACGTGAGCTGTCGTGAGAGCGCGTCGGCTGCACGATTGAGCTCCCCCGGAATGTGGACGGCGCGCAGCGATTTGAGCTGTGACTGACTCCACAGGCGAGCTGTGACATGCGGCGTGATCGTAGACCCCCCTGCCGGTTGATGTACGAAACAGAAGCAGTGGCCGGAACTGCTTTAAGGCCAGATGCACTGCCAACAGCTCTAGGCAGTTGATGTGCCAAAGCAGTCGAGGCCCCGTCCAGAGCCCCGAGGCTGCCTGCCCGTTGCATGTAGCGCCCCAGCCCATGCTGGAGGCATCTGTTGTGACAACAACATGCCGGGACACTTGTCCTAAGGGCACCCCGGCCCGTAGGAAAGCAAGGTCTGACCAGGGGCTGAAAGAGCGGCGACACGACTGTGTGATGGTCACACGACGTGAGTGTAACCAGTGCTGAAGTGGTCTCATATGAAGCAACCCGAGCGGCGTGACTGCGGCTACGGATGCCATATGCCCCAGGAGCTGCTGAAACTGTTTCAGCGGAACCACTGTCCTGCCTCTGAAGGAACTCAGGCAGTTCAGCACTGATTGGGCACGCTCGTCCGTGAGACGTGCCGTCATACGGAGTCTAACTCCACACCGAGAAAAGAGATTCTCTGCACAGGGGAGAGCTTGCTCTTTTCCCAGTTGACCCGAAGCCCCAACTGGCTGAGGTGCCGGAGCACCAGGTCCCTGTGACCACACAACTGTTCTCGCGACCGGGCCAGAATGAGCCAATCGTCGAGATAGTTGAGGATCCTGACGCCCACTTCCCGTAACGGGGCAAGGGCGCCCTCCGCCACCTTCGTGAAGGCACGGGGAGACAGGGAGAGCCCGAAGGGGAGGACCCTGTACTGCCATGCCCGCCCCTCGAACGCAAACCGTAGGAACGGCCTGTGTCGAGGGAGAATCGAGACATGAAAGTAAGCGTCCTTCAGGTTGATCGCTGCAAACCAATCCGCGGACTGAACGCATTTGACGATGCGCTTCTGTGTCAACATCTTGAACGGGAGCTTGTGTAGGGCCCGATTCAAGACTCGCAGGTCCAGGATTGGCCGGAGGCCACCGCCTTTCTTGGGCACGATGAAGTAGGGGCTGTAAAACCCCTGCCTCATCTCGGCTGGAGGGACCGGCTCGATTGCACCCTTTGCCAGAAGGACTGCAATCTCCTCGCGCAGGACAGGTGCATCTCGGACTGCCACCGAAGTCTCGAGGATGCCACTGAACCTGGGAGGCCGCCTGGCGAACTGAATCGCATAGCCGAGTCGAACTGTGCGAATGAGCCAGCGAGACGGGCTGGGTAGCGCAAGCCACGCCCCCAGATACCGTGCAAGTGGCACCAAAGGCACAATCGACGTGCCCGCAGTGGTGCAGCAAGGGGGAGTAAGGTTGGATGGAACAGAAGGCGGTGCGTTCTGACTCATCCCCACAAAACTCCCTAAGTCCCCGGGGGGACTGGCTAGAGGTGCGCGGGGAGGCATCGCGTCCCCAGACCGCACTCTCTTGGCCACTGGCAATATGGGTCTCGGGTGAGAGTGAGGAGGCAGTGCGTCGCACACTGTCAGCCCGCAGACCTGGGAACCCGGAGGAAAGGGAAATTGCTCTTTCTTTGACAATGTGGGTACCACTGGCCCTTGAGCCAGTGGCGGAACAGAAAGAAAAGAAAACACAGGATTCTCCACCCGGCCCTCCTCCGGGGGAAGGAGCGACGCTAGCCTCGTCGTCTCCTGGGAAAGAGCAAATTCCTCCATCTCCGGGTTGTGCGCGTCAGGGCCGCTTTGTCGTCTTCCTGGAGGACTTGGCGGCTGGCTGAGGCGCAGGGGGCGCCGCACTCCTGCGAGAGGCTCGACGCACCGGCCTAGGTGACGACTCAGCACGGGGCGGAGCAGCTCTGGAGGACGCAGGAGGGCGCCCACGGCGACCAGCAGACTGGGGCCTGGGCCTTGGGCCAGCGGTGGCAGCTGGAGCATCCCGCCGTTTAGGGAAGATGTGCTGAATTGCCTCCGTCTGCTTTTGTACTGCCGAGAATTGCTGGGCAAAACCCTCGACAGTGTCGCCAAATAGCCCCGTCTGGGAGATGGAGGCGTCGAGAAAGCGTACTTTGTCGACGTCCTTCATCTCGGCCAGATTGAGCCAGAGATGGCGCTCTTGGACCACTAACGTGGACATCGCCTTCCCGAGGGACCGCGCCGTGACTTTCGTCGCCCGGAGAGCGAAGTCAGTCGCCGTGCGCAGCTCCTGCATCAACCCCGGGTCGGTACTACCCTCGTGCATTTGTTTTAGTGCCTTGGCCTGGTGAACTTGCAGGATGGCCATGGCATGCAGGGCAGAGGCGGCCTGGCCCGCAGCGCTGTAGGTCTTGGCGGCGAGTGCGGCCGTCAGCTTACAGGCTTTGGACGGGAGACGCGGACGATTCCTCCAGGTGGCGGCGTTTTGCGGGCACAGGTGCACCGCAACCGCTCTCTCCACCTGGGGAATATCCACTTACCCCCTGGCCGCCTCGCCATCGAGGGTAGTGAGGACGGAGGAGGGAGACGAGCGGCTTCTGGCCGTGAAAGGGGCCGTCCACGACTTCGTCAGCTCCTCATGCACCTCCGGGAAGAAAGGCACCGGGGCAAAGTGCGGCCGCTGGTCGCGTTTTGCGCCGATGAACCAATCATCCAGCCGCGAGGGCTCGGGACTGGGCGGTCTGTTGACCTCCAGCCCGATACTCACGGCTGCCCGGGCAAGCATGGCCGTCAGCTCTGGGTCCGGATCGGCAGTGGCGACAACACCCGAGGGGGCAGCCCCGCCGATCGTTCATCCTCAGAGGACGAAAGCCCATCCCCCGATGCCGCGATCGACATCTGATCCTCGGGCGGCGCACCGAATGAAATGCTGGCGGCCCCGTGAGGCGAACCAGCGAAATCACTCGGGAACCGGACGGAACAAGCGCTGCGGGAGGAGTAAGAGGTCCGCGGGGACGTGCCCGGCGGAGAAGCTCTTACTGTCACCCTCAGATCTCCCAGAGCGCCAGCCGGCGGTCCTCTGCTCGAGCCAGAGAGACCGGGACGGGTGGCGGCAGAGGGTGCCAATCCTTTCAGAAAGGAAAGGCGAGATCGCAGCGTTGCCATGTTCATACGCCCACAACAGGCGCATGACTCATCCACAAACGCATCTTCAGCGTGCTGGATGCCCAGACACTGAAGACAACGCTCGTGACCGTCATCCGAGGACAGGAAGCGACCGCAACCAAGAGAACACGGACGGAACGGCATCTTTAAAAAGACGCGAACCGCCCAGTGTTTTAGAAATTTGCTCTTTCAGGTGAAGTGCCCAGGGGAATCGCTGCTGCAGGGACACCGCTGTCTGCACCGTGACGCCACCCAGGAACAAACTCTTTTTGAGGCAGAAGGCTTTGTGGAGATCGCATAGACTTCTCATCCACTCGGCTCCGAAGCAAAAATCTGATGAGTGGATGCACCTGTCGCCCTTTTATACCCGTATGCACGGGGAGTGGCTCAGGTATGCAAAATCCACTAGCCAAATTTCATTGGCGTTTTCTCTTATCAGAGGCAGTCGGGGCTTCCAAGTAAATCCCCTAATGTCGTCACGACATAACTCGTAGTGACCGACAGATAGGGAACCAGGGTTACATACGTAACCCGAGACATTTTCTCAATATTTTGATTTTTTTGCACCCTCAGATTCCAGATATTTAAATAGTTGTATCTCAGCCAAATATTGTCCTATCCTAACGAACCATACATCAATGGAAAGATTATTTATCGTTCAGCTTTCAGAAGATGTATAAATGTCAATTTTGAAAAATGTACACTTATGACTGGTTTTGTGGTCCAGGGTCACATATATTTAAAATACATTTATTTAATACTAAGTATAGTTCAAATCTAGTAACATATTTACTGACCGATAACTCGAGATATAAAAATTATAATTAAACTTTACTTGGCATATTATTTGTGCACAATGTACTTTTTTTAATATTAAGTCTAAAATGTGTTTTAATGTCACTTTTGATGAGGATAGTATGATCTTTTGAATAACATCAGACTTTAATTGCAAGATATTTAAAGTGTACCTGAAGTATACTTGCAATAGTTCCACTTTAGCACATTAAAATATACTAAGTATGTCTTTAATTGTAATTCAGATCTACTTCTGCACAATTAAAGTGCATTAAGTACAACATTAGTTGTTCCAATTTAGCAGACTTTAAGTATACCAGTTTGTTATACTAAAAGTACAATTGCAGGACATTTTATTAAGTACATAAATATAAAAATGTATTTGTAGTATACTTAGCATGAAATAAATGTATTTCAAATACAATTAAGTATATTTATTTTTCACTAGGGTACTGATGCCTTAGAGTTTTTTTGCTCATTTTCTTTTCTTTAATTATTTATTTTTTATGTTACAAAATAGGCCATAAATATGGTCATAAAAATATGAAATACTTAATTTAGCATTTACTATATTGAGGTTTGCAGTTTTTGGAACACATCTAAATACTGTTTAAAAAAATGAAATTAACAAATGAATAAAAACCTACCTCTAAAACATTAGGCAGCTAGTTAGTTTGGTACAAAATGTTGGTGTGTAGTTTTTTAAGACTTGCTGAAGTGTGAGGCTGTATAATGGAAACACCCTGGGCCTGTCCATTACACACTCATACCCCAAAACTTACATCTAACCTGAAAAAGAGTTTTGACCAGAAAAGTATATAATTCAATAAAAACAAATATATATATTTTTTAAATAATAAAAGTTATTTTTCATCTATTTGCCGGGCAACATTTCTCCTGGTGTACCAAAATAACAAAATCTAAAACTGAAATAAAAATTAGACTTAAAACTGTAATTAAAATGAAATTAATAAACTTTAACCAAAATTGAAAAAAATTAAAAAAGAAACTAATTCAAAATTTCAATTAAAAACTAGAATTTCTCAATGATAATAAAACAGCGCTGGCTTGGAGAATGCAGTCATTACTAAAATTGTGAAAATTTGTTAGATTATTTTCTTGTCTTCCTGCCAATCCATATGATCCATATGGTGTCACTTCCTGGATGTCAAAAATTGTAAGTATTGTTATATAATTTATCATGAGGAAAAAATCATGTAGGACAAAATGTAAAGAAAACAAAATGTAGGACACAGCTAAATATTATGGCATTATGGAAAACATTATATATATATATATATATATATATATATATATATATATATATATATATATATATATATATATATTGTACAATGTTTATATATACATAATGTTGGTGAAATTTTCTTCATTATTATTATTATTATTATGATTGTCATGCGTGTAGAGAGAGTAGAGCAGGGGACTCAGGACACAGCCCTGTGGGGCTCCTGCGTTCAGAGTGATGGGGTTTGAGGTGAACTGGCCAACTTTCACCACTTGAGGTCTGCCGGTGAGGAAGTCTTGAATCCAGTCACAGAGTGAGGAGTTTAGGCCGAGGTCTGTGAGTTTAGAAGCCAGCTTGATGGGGACTATAGTGTTGAAAGCTGAGCTATAGTCAATGAATAGCAGCCTTACATAATTCCCATTGTTGCTGTCCAAGTGTGTGAGGGAAGAGTGGAGGACGTGAGAGAAGCGTCAGAAGCATCTTACCTGGGCTGTGGAGAAAAAGAACTGGACTGTTGCTCAGTGGTCCAAAGTCCTCTTTTCAGATAAATTTTAATTTTCCATTTCATTTGGAAATCAATGTCTGGAGGAAGAGTGGAGAGGCACAGAATCCAAGCTGCTTGAAGTCCAGTGTGAAGTTTCCACAGTCAGTGATGATTTGGGGTGCCGGCTGGTGTTGGTCTATTGTGTTTTAACAAGTCCAGAGTCAGCCGTCTACCAGGAGATTTTGGAGCACTTTATGCTTCCATCTGCTGACCAGCTTTATGGAGATGCTGATTTCCTTTTCCAGCAGGACTTTAGCACCTGCCCGCAGTGCCAAAACCACTTCCAAGTGCTTTGCTGACCATGCTATTACTGTTCTCGATTAGCCAGCCAACATGCCTGACCTGAACCCCATATAATCTATGGGATATTTTCAAGAGAAAGATGAGAAACAGTCGATCCAACAATCCAGACAAGCTGAAGACTCAATAGTGCCTCAGCAGAGCCACAGGCTGATCGCTTCCATGCCATTCCTCACTGATGCTGGAGGTTGTGCTAAAGGAGCCCTGACAAAGTATTGAGTGCATAAATGAACATACTTTAAAGAACTTGAACTTTTCTGCTTTGCAAATCCTTTTTTTGATTGATCTTAGGAAATATTCAAATATTTTGAGATACTGGATTTTGACTTTCATGAGCTGTAAGCTCTAATCATCAAAATTAAAACAAAACACTTTTGAAATGTTTTACTTTACATGTAATGAATCTAAAATATATATGAAAGTTTAACTTTTTGTAATGTTACAAAAAAAAAACTAACTTTTTCACGATATTCTAATTTATTTAGATGCACCTGTATATGATCTGCAAGTCAAAGGTTTTTGAACAGTTTTTGAAGTCTCTTCTGCTTACCAGGCCTGCATTTATTTGATCCAAAGTACAGAAAAAACAGTAAAATTGTGAGATATTATTACTATTTAAAATTGTTTTCTATTTGAATATATTTTAAAATGTATTCTTGTGATGCGCAGCTGTATTTTCAGCATCATTACTCCAGTCTTCAGTGTCACATGATCCTCCAGAAATCATAATAATATACTGATTTACTGCTCAAAAACATTACTATTATTATTATTATTATTATGTTGAAAACAGCTGAGTAGGTTTTTTCAGGTTTCTTTGATGAATAGAAAGTTCAGAAGAACAGAATTTATCTGAAATATAGTTTTTTTGTAACATTATAAATGTCTTTATTATCACTTTTGATTGACAATTCAAAGCATCCTTGCTAAATGAAAGTATTAATTTCTATAAACCCCCCTCCTCCCAAAATAAAAATAAATAAAATATACTGACTCCAAGCTTTTGAATGGTATAGTGTGTATAATGTTACAAAAGCGTTTTATTTCAGATAATTGTTAATCTTTGGATTTTTCTATTCATCAACGAATCCTGAAAAAAATGTACTGTTTTAATTACTGATAATAATAATAATGTTTCTTGAGCAGCAAATCAGTATATTATTATGATTTCTGAAGATCATGTGACACTGAAGACTGGAGAAATGATGCTGAAAATACAGCTGCGCATCACAGAAATAAATTACAGTTTAAATCCAGTATTACTGCTTTTGCTGTATTTTGGATCAAATAAATGCAGGCTTGGTGAGCAGAAGAGACTTCTTTAAAAACCATTACAAATCTTACTGTTCAAAAACTTTTGACTGGTAGTGTATATATATATATATATATATATATTCAAGGCAGTAATGCATTTTTACTGTATAGCTGGTATGAAGTCTTGGTTGACTCGTCATCATAACTGCACACACACGCACACTTCCTGGCCCCTCCTGTTCCCCGAGCACACGCGGTCCCGCTGGGCCGAAGCGCCACTCTCTCTCCAGGGGAAGGTGGCCCTCAGCGTAGGGCCTCTTTATCATGCAGCCGCTGGCCCCTGGCCTTGGGAACTGACTTGCAGCAGTGTACACATCTATTGGCTTGGCTCTGGGCCGGCGGCTCCCTTTGTCTCCCCGCAGACAGAGATGCCGACTGGGAAGTGCTTGAGTTAGCGACGCAGCCAAGCTTCACAGCATCCGAGATGTTCAGCACAACTGCATCATGGGACATCAGCGAAGGTCTGTGGCCCACAGCGGCTGCTTGAGCGGGAATGATCATGAACTTTCTCCCTTCTTCAAGAGGATGTAATCGCCCTTTGACAAAACACGAACAAAATCATGCAGTAGATGAGGAAACATGCACAATAGGTCACATCTCACCCAAGAATCAAAAGAAAGAGAAATTCTATTCAGTGGAAAGAAAATCAAGCCTATTTTGCAAGACATGCTGACATAATGACAATCTGTTTAGAAACTTATCATTCTCAATATTTATTACAGTATTTTTTATTCAAATCAGCATAAAATATAGGCAGTACAGCAAAAATAAATAAAATAAATAATTACTACTTGTGCACAAGCAGTATTCAAGTATTAGTACTTAATATTAAGCCTAAATGTGTTTTAATATCACTATTGATGAGGATTGTATGATCTCTGTATAATATCAGTCTTTAAATGCAACATATTTACTTGCAATAGTTCTACTTTAGCACAATCAAATACACGTCAGTATATCTTTACTTCTGCACAGTTAAAGTGCATTGGGTTGTTTTAATTGAGCAGGCATGAAGTATGCCAGTTTAGAATACAATTACAGTACATTTATTTAGTACATAAATATGTAAATGTATTTGAAGCTCCAAAAACTATATTTTAGTATTTATTTTTCACTATAGGGACATTGCACTAATGATAATAAGAATTTGTAATATTTTGCTATTATTTTGTCATACTTAGGCAGTAGCAGAGAAATTCTCATTCTAGAATATTTTACTGGACAAAGATACGAACACACCTGACGCAGAATGAGTAATGAATATCTGTTATTCTTTTATTCTTGCATTTAAACTAATAAACATGACTAAAAGACTGAATGACTCAATAATCACATTTTGATTGGAAGGGTCGTTTGGATATTTGAGGTCGTGAATATGAGCTGGATGTGTTCTTGACAGGTTTCCTGAGATTCACCCGACTGCAGTCACAGTGAACTGTATGGTTCCTAAAGAACCCTTTTATGATCAAACTGATTTTTGTGTTAGATTTTATTAGGTGCTTTATTTTGATTTTGAAATCAGTGACAGTCAAAGCAGCTCATTACTGATTTTCTGGAGCTCATCAATCCAACATATGTCACATGCTCCACAGATAAATGATGTCATCCTTCAAATGTCTACACAATTTCTCTTCTGAATTGTAACTGGTTTGCTAATAATCATGTCTTTTCTTTGGAATTGCTGCTCTTTTTGAATATTAGATTTTCTAGAAACAAGGTTATATTCACTTCCATTTAGTAACATTAGTTAACATGAATTATATAATAAATAGGCCTACTTACAACAATAAAAACTACTTCTAAAGCATTTCAACATTTAATAATACATTATTAAAATCCAAATAATAATAATATTTAAGGTTAATGAATCTGAGCTAACATGAACTAACAATGAACATTTGTATTTTTATAAACTCCCATTAATAAAGATTATTCAAAACTGTAACAAATGTGTACTCACTGTCAATGCTAGTTAATGCATTAATGAACGTTAACTAATGGGACCTTATTGTAAAGCGTTACCTGAATTACTGTAGATTTGGTGTATCCTAGAAATGTGAAGTAACTACAAATGCTTTATAAACATATTTCGGTCACACTTCATTTTAAGGTCCAACTCTCACCATTAAAAACCATTACTTTTGCCTCAATTAACTCCTAATTTGCTGCTTATTAGTGTGGCAGTTGTTAAGTTTAGGTATTGAAAAAATTGAGAATGATTCAAAATTGAGAATGATTTTACATATGAAGTTTTGAGACTAAATGGAAACGTATGTGTGTAATGAAGACAGCACGAGAGTTGGAGATTATGGGAAGCAAACCTGTGGTGAATGTGCACAGCTAACACAGTGAAGGAGTGAGGAGTGCATGTGATGAAGTCTCTGTCATGTTCTGTGTGACGTGTATTCAACAATTCCTTTCTATATGACAGAGAAGAATGGAGCGAGGCCAGCCCTGAGACTAAAGCGTATGAAATTGCATTATTAAAAACCGTATTTCCAAAGCCTTGAGGAGGATGCCTCACATTGACCGCACGGCTAAAGAGTCTGTTTGAGGTCAACGGAGTATCAGGAGCGTGTGTGCTGTATGTGAGGGGAAAAAAAGGTTTGTTTGGTTTTGTTTTGTTTTTTATTCAGGTGTTTGGGGGCAAAAAGATCAATTATATCATAACATTCAAAAATGGAATTATAGAACGCCATCTTTGGTGGTGGCATTATAATTATTGTCACTTTTGTTACTGTAACTACAATTTTCATTATGTTTTGTGAGTTGAGAGAATTTTTTTTTTGTTTTTTTCAATTTTGTTTTTTTTTAACCATTTGTTTGTTTGTTTTTTTATGCTGCCTCTGTAAAAAGTATTCAGGATATTTTTTTTCTCCTGCTTTTAACTGATGCTGATTTTGAGAATATAATGAGAATAATTATATACAGAATATACACAGTATACACAGAATCAGTTTCTTCCCTCAGGCAATCCAATCTCATGAACACTTGAACTCTTAATAATAAACATGAAACACACAACACTATCATACTTTTTATTTTTATTTAACACACATACTCAAATTTCAAATTTGTACCTAACATACCTGTACATACTGAATTGTCTATTTTGTATTTGGGTTTGTGCTATTTGGCACATTGTCCATGTTTGTATATTTGTACATTATTTATTTTATTTTTATTTTTATTTTTTATTATCTGTGTCCTGTTGCTGTCATTCTGTCTCACTGTGGAGCTTCTGTCACTAAAACAAATCCCTCGTATGTGCAAACATACCTGGCAATAAAGCTCATTCTGACTCTGATTCTGATAGGAATAACAAAATAACACCAAAAACATTCAAAATAAAAGTCTGGATGCATTACCATAGTAAGAATCTCAGGGGAAATCCTAAATCATTTTAAACTTCATGTTTATGAAAACAATATGACAAAATAACTATAATTATAATTACATTTATAAATAGTACTTGATGTCTTTTTGTTTTTTTTGCTCATTGAATATAATGAGCACTTAGGTGCAGAAAATAAAGAACGTGAAATAAATGATCAAATAAATTGAACACGTCTTGAAGTGTGACTTACCTCTGCGAGTTTGGTTTGGTCCAGAAACAAAATAAGCCTTTGCTGCCATCCACTGTTATTCCACATGAATTACATTTCTATTGAGAGCCACTGTCACGTGACTAACCTCAGCTTGTCTTCACCTCTGTAAATTATTGAAACTATCTTAATAACTGCAGCTACATGAAAAGATGTGATGTTTGATCACAAACCTGAATTCTGAATTATATGTTGTTTGTAAATGAAAGTGGCCATATTCAAGTGATATTTCTCTCAAGAATTGTTAGTAAATATCACATAAAAACAGCAAGTAATGCATTGAATTAAACTAGAATTTAGACTCCAATAATCTTTGTTTTCTTGCAACTCTTTTTGCCATTTTCCTTCATATGTAGCCTAAATACTGCTACATGATTACAATCAGCGATGAAGAATTTAGATATAACTTTGATATCAGTCCATATTTGATCAGGTTGAGATGATGGGCCTGTATCCCTTCTTTCTGTCACTTCAAACAACAAAAGCTTTGTTCATTAATAATCCACAATGATTGTTTTCAAGCATCTTTAGCGAAAATTTTAATTAGTATTGAGTACAAATGCTTTCATTATTAATTTTAGTTTTTTATTAATAGAATGTATTGTTTTACCATTGCTCCAAAATCAATCTTATTCATTCAACCAGTTAGTTATATATGTATATATATATATATATTAGTCAGAGCCGTCATGCCCATTCAAAGATTTTTGAGCAAAGTGGATTTTCAATGCAGCTTCCAAAAGACAAAATATAGCCGATTAATATTTTCTATATTTAATAGCTCAGCGTGTCATATTATCAGCTGATAAATTAAAATCTGTGTTCGCTGGCTGGCTCTGAGCCAGAGACAGACTCGTTTTTACAGTACTGCGCATTATAACCAATCACACACGATGCTGTTTACCTTATGAGTGCAATGACCAATCAGAGGTGTTGTTCTGGAGAATTCTCTCGTTAGAAACAATAAAGTGCAGATGTGTTTATGAATCTGTAAGATATTAATTTCACAGTGATTTCAATGGGAGTTTTTAAGAGTGCTTGAACTCTAGACTGTCAGTGAAAATGCTCTTTGATAATGTAAATGTTCTTTGCTCTCTTTCTGTACAATGAAACTGTTATGATAAGTAACCTAACTTACAATGTTTTTATTCATATTAACTTTCAATGTTAATTCACATTAAATATAAAGTCAGTCGTATTAAAACGATGTTATGGCATGACCCCCATCGTTTTTATGCATCGTTAATAGACTACATTATTAGGTTGCTTTGACCATCACTATTCAGCACAATCTATAAAGGTGAGAAACAAGATATTTCATGACAGAGTTTAAAAGTTTGGGAATTTTTCAAATAAAAAGGAAGAAATGAATAAAACATAAGTGCTGTTGGCTGCTGTGTGTCACATGACGACCCCCTCCGCTAACTCGTTAAATAAAGGTAAATAACAATCTTTTATTTATTTATTTATTTACTTGATGAATGAATGAAGTGTGATACACTGCTAACTATGAAAAGACAAAAAGTTGGTCGTTTTATTCCAAAAATGTTTAAAGTGTACACACAGTTTAAAAAAAATAATAATAATCTACTGGTAATTGTCTGCCAGAAGATTTTCCATTAATTTTACAGACATCTCCGTTAACCATAAAACACAATGAATAATTAGAAATACTGCTAAAACAAAAAATCAATATGGAAAATTTCTTATAGTGTTAATACAGTATATTGTGCCCTGTTTTAACTTTTTTTTTTTTTTTACAGTGTATTACAGTTTTTACATATTGCTATGTAAATGATTTTACTCTGAGTATTCAGATTTCTCCTTGTATATTTTTGCCATAAATATTCCTTTCAAGAGCAAGACAACAATTTGCATGCACGAGTAATATTTTGGTAAGTCAGGTTAGGGGGCGCTCTATCTCTGAATCTCTGAAGCAACTCAGCTCAGGATTGTTGTGCAGGGAAGTGACAGATCCACTAGATGGCGTCAGAGATCTCCAGATCCTTCACCCCACACTGAAGTGAAGTGAAGTGACATACTGCCAAGTATGGTGACCCATACTCGGAATTCGTGCTCTGCATTTAACCCATCCATCGTACACACACACACCGTGAACACACACACAGCAGTGAACACACACACACCGTGAACACACACACAGCAGTGAACACACACACACCGTGAACACACACACACCGTGAACACACACACAGCAGTGAACACACACCCGGAGCATCTAGATTCTAGAATATGCACTTTATCTTCAGGTGTAAGATCATGTGAGTTTGCTCTCTCTTGGGGAACCTAATGCTCACAATGACTCATGTGAACGGCCTTCATATGAGTGTAGAGAAGTTAATAACAATAATTCTTGATGAAATTGGCTCACTATCTCAGAATGAGCCTGTGATGAGGTCTGATGTTATGAATATAGTTGATATGGATACTATAGAGGATATGATGTAGGCTATTCATGAGGCCAGAGAGAGGATTTTGTCCCTGCAGAGGATTTGAGCAGTGCTCTGCTGAGGCGTCTCAACATTTGCACAAATACAGACAACTCACAACATCACAGTGCTGTAGTTTTGAAGTTAAGTTGATGATTTATGAAGACAAATTAGGAAATATATTCACAAAGTATAGCACTGCGTTCTTGAAGCCTCTCTCAAGCAGTAAATAACCTTTGTGGGAGTTTCCGTTGACAGACAAAATGAGTTCAGATTAGATTAAAGATTGGGGAAAAAAACTGGGACAGGAAGAGATCACCGCAAACTTCTGCATGTTATATTATTAGGCTGTGGGCCAGTCTGTGCTGATTGTGGGATCAGCTGTATTGGAAAACCCTGAACATTTTTGACAATATTCAAAATGATTAATGTCATATTGATCAGAATTGCTGGCTTTGTGCTCTACAGCACCATGACCTGATGCCCAAACAGGAGAGTTTTAGTTTGGGGGTTACAATCAGTGCTAGGAAGGTTACTTTGGAAATGTAATAGATTGCAGATTACCCTATTTAAAATGTAATAAGTAGTGTAATGATTGCAATTACTTTATTAAAGTAATGTAGCTGATTACATTTGATTACTTTTCTAAATTTCTAAAACAAATATTTTCAACTGTTAATCATTTTGGAACATTTAAAAATCCATCACTTGAATTAAGATTATAATCATTTTAATTTTAAAGCACAGCCGCCACAAAACCAGACTTTAGCACCTATTTTTACTTTGAGATCACTCTGAGCTCAAATACTGATTTAAAATAATACTGTTTTGGACATAGCTATGACAGAAAACACTGGCATCTGACAATGCTTTGAAAAAAAAAAAAAAAAAAAAAAACAGTTAATCTGAAAAAATAAAGCATTTACATAAATCGCATAGGAAATAAAATAGTTAACGAATAAGCATGTGTCCTAAACTCCTGAAACATTGGTGTCTCATATTTTAGAGCAGTCAATGCAATTTGTATTATAAGTAGGCTAACTGTAATTTAATTAATTTTTTTCTCAGTAACTTCAACAGATTACAGTTACATTTATTTTGACATTAAATGACACAATTCTGTTAGGCTACATGTAACTATAGTTACTCTCAACACTGGTTATAATGGCAAATCATGTCCAATATAAAATGAAGATCCAAGATCTTCGAAAAAGAAAGCATAAAACAGTATTTCTTGAATATACATACAAAACAAAACATTATAGTTTATACAAAGATTTAATGTCAAGAGGTGGAATCATAAAGTGAGCCATTACACATGTGAGTGAATATCATAATCATTTTTTAAATATCATGGATTTTTGTATGAATACATGTGTCATGTCAATGAATAACAACAGTGCCATGTCATAAATCAAAATATATGACTGTCAGCATTCTGCTTTTTCATTTTTACATTTAATTTAACAATCTCTTGTAAGCTCCACAATGTGGCAAGTGAATTTCAATGCTTAAAAGAAAACATGTTTACCATACAATATGTATTTTTGAATGCATTAATAGATCTGGAGCACACTGAACTGAGTCCAGTTGTGAACACAGGTGTTGTTCTCCTCCTCTGTCGCTCTCTTTCTACTGGGAAACTTTTCAATGACATAATGATGACGTTTCAATAAGGGAACGCTTCAAGAGCACAGATGGAAACTTATGGCTTTCCAAGAAGAAAAAAAATGAAAAATCCCTCTACATTCTAGTCATTTGTGTCAAATCTACAAAACCCACCTCTGTGTAAAGTCAAACTGACATTATATTATAAAAATTCAATTAAACAGTTTAACTATCAAAATATATATTAACAGATTTCAACATAAATGCTTTCAGTTTAACTGATATGATGAGTTTTAAAAAGCCCCAGTTGGTATTTTTAACAGTAGCCAGCTGTAATTTCTTTAAATCAAGAGATTACTGTCAATGCAAATTATTGCTCTTATGGAATTACCTTTATTCTTCAGTTTCGTCAGATTTCAGTACTTCAGAACTTTTCTCATTGGGACACATCATGTGCAATTTACACAAACGTATGTTTAGTTCCCTTTAATGTCGGTTTGAGCCAGATAGTGAACAGCTTTTCTTCCCTATAGTAACATATAGAGAAAAGCTCCTTGAATGAGGATAAAAATGTAGGCCAGGACTTGTTGTCATTTTGTTAATTGGTGCTGTTGTTAAATGTGAGTGACAGGCTGCTAGATCGAGATCTGTCTGGCCATATTGTCTCGCCCTCGCACCAGTGCACGTGATCAGAGAGCACAGAGGGCATTTGTTTTTAATATTTTTGATTTGATTTGATATAAAAGAAATCGGGGATTGGAGTTTGTGCATGCCTTGATGTGCAGGGTGTCAGTGGACAGAAAACACATCAAACATTATTTAAAATATATATATTGTTAATTTCAAAATGTATTTCTAAATGGGTTTAATAAAGCTTTTATGGCTCATTTATGGCTAAAAAATATTTTATCGTCTATATAGTTGATAAGGATGCTATAGAGTGTATTGCTTTAATTAAACAAATATGGATGGAAAGGTATTGAGAGTAGGTCAGTGTTAGTTTAACAATGTAAAAATGTTTGTTCAGGTTAATAATAGAAGACATTTTCCAGCATTACCAAGTATTTTTGAGCAGAATGAATATGAAGAATGAACGACCCTCGCAAGAAATGAAATATTAGTCACTCTTTATTGCACTATTGCTGATGGGAACTTTTTCTTCTTCTCTTGAATGCTGAGTTGAATCTCGAGTTGTAAACTTTACTCCCACATGGTTTTCACACAGTATGGGTCATTCTACAAAACGTCTCTCTCATAAAGTGTAATGCTGATGTTTATTATATGTTAATATGGTAATTACAACAACAATCCAGTTCTCCGTTTCTCCTTGCTGTTTTAGCAAATGCACAGTTTGATGAAAACAAAACCTACAGAATATATATTCAGCCTTGTTACCAAGATTTTGTAGAGTAAACTATTGAAAGCCCTGCTGCACAAAACAACAGAAACCATCACAGAATGTGTAATGTTTTTACTGGTTATAATGGGACTTGTGTTGGTTTTATAATGGTCGCCTTCTATTGGTGGCTCATTAAAACCACTAGATCCTGATGGAATATGTCCCAAACACACTACAGAAACCATTTTTTAATTGTTTTAATGGTTAAAAGTTGATGCTTTGTACTGTTTGTAATGGTATTTGTAGTGGAGACCATAAGGATCGCTGTGATGGTTTCTATTGTTTTGTTTTGATTGGGGTTTTTTTCATCAGGGAGTGAATATTTGTAGAAATTCCAGCGTAAATTCTATTTCTAAGAATAACCTTAGTTTCAGCTTGCACCGTCAAATTAAACAGTCAGCTTCATTACTGTCAACCCTGTTTCCTTTCTCAAGATCTGACCTACATTAAACTAGATTCATTTAATGACCTTACACTGAAAAAGCCAGGTAGAAAGGCCCTTACGTAAGACTGCTAGCCCACTGACTAAGACTGCTGCGTTTCTAGTAATGCACATTCATTCTTTACATCCGTCAAGTGGAACTAAAACATACACACACATATGTGTAAATTGCACAGGCTGGGACTTCCACTGTTGTGTTTCCATATCTCACCTAACTACCAGTCCTATGGGTGTGGCAAAACAAGCGTCAGGCTTTACGTCATCGTGCCCGACGTAACGTACGCGTACAACGCCACCTTTCGCCCCCTAGCGGACAAGCCGAAGAAAACGCTTATAATGGGTTGTGAAAGTGGAAAGTACCTTATGGAAATCCCCACTGGCTTTTATGTACTGCTTTCAATCGGGCTGTCTGAACTAGAGTAGACTTGGCCGTGTTTTGGACGCGTCTCGTGCGAGCAGTGAAATCCAGTGGATCTCTACAAGAGCACCATGGACCATTAAAGTGGACTGAGTGAAGTAGCAGCAGAGCCAGAGCATCTTATGGGCTTTGTTGGTGGCTACCGACATATTGAACAGGTAAGAGTTGTGCGATTCATCGCCGCCTGTTCCCTCGCCTCTCTGATACCGTGTCCAGACTGAATCCTAAAGCGAGCGGGGCCTGATTTCTCCGATATCGTCAGTCTGTCTGTCTGTCTCGTACAGACGGATACGGTCTTGAACGCCGCGGATTTGACAGCCATTGTTTGCGAAGACGTCACTTGTCGGCGATTTAGAACATTAAACGGAGAAAACGTTCTATTGTTGCCATGGGGACATATCGCTTCCTTTCGAGTGTTACAGTGTTGCATTGTTCAGGCTTCTGTCAAGTCAATTACGTAATTCGAGCGTCAGAAACTGATGTTACAATATTTTTGGCGTCGGTCTCTATTGTCCCCGTTGTGCTTTGTGTTTAATAAAACTGTGGACGTCGCTTTCCCCGCGAGAGGTATTTAAGGCGTTCAGAATAAGTTGTCCCTAAAGAACCTCGGCAGCGGAGACAAATAAATGGTGCCCTTGCAGTCAATGGCATTTTAACGCCGCCAGGTTCCAGTCAGCGCGTCTGAGCCCATCTTTAGGCCGTTCTGATAGAGTTTTGGAAAATTCATTGTGGGGGTGGACTAATAAATAGCTTCGCCTTTCACTCATCAGACCTCTAGAGCCCTTTACCATGAGTCTGGAATACACCATCAGCTTTCAGGGGCCACAATCTGTCTTTCAGTTCTTCACCTTTAGGGTGGCGGGGAAATTCTTCTTTGTAGCACATGGTTGTGGGTTGAGCGCCAATGACAATGGTGTGTTTGTTTCATGTCTTCTTTCGCAGAGATAGATTGGTTCCCCACTCCAGACTACCATGTCTCAGGGCCAGAACTTCCTGCCCAAGTTCCTATTTGTGAGTAACCTCCTGAAGGCCGTGAAAATCAGAGAGCGGGTGCCCAACGATGTGGTCAAGCCCTCGGCCAGCGGCAGCCTGATCCATCACCTGCGCAGCATGCACCGCTACACGCTGGAGATGATCCGCATGAGCCAGTTCCCGCAGGCCTTCCGCGAGGTCATCCAGGCGGCCATCTTGGACCGGGTCATGCAGAGCTCACTGGAGCAGGAGAAGAGGTTGAACTGGTGCCGCGAGGTCAAGAAGCTGGTGCCACTGAGGACCAACGGTAACTATGCCGTGATTTTTATCACCTCTCTGTGTGTTGCGTTTTCTTTGAATTAAGCGTTCTCAAACGCTGACATTGGAAACCCTTGGATTCTTTTAAACCGTTTGTGACCCTGGACCACAAAACCAGTCATTAGGGTCAATTTTTGAGATTTCTACATCATCCGAAGGCTGAATAAATAAGCTTTCTGTTGATTTATGGCTTGCCTTTCGCCAATCACCTTTAAAGTTGTCCAAACAAAGTCCTTAGCTATGCATATTACTTAATCAGAAATAAAGTTTTGATATATTTACGGTACGAAATTTACCAAATCTTCATGGAACACGATTTTTACTTAATATCCTAATGCTTTTTGACATAAAATAAAATAATTTTGACCCATACAATGTTTTTTTTTGGCTATTGCTACAAATATACCCCAGCGACTTAAGACTGGTTTTGTGCTCCAGGGTCACATTTGTGTCGATTTATGTTGATGATGCATTATTGGTCTAAAACACTATTTAAATGACTCGAGAATTCTTCTAATGAAATGGTCCGTAATAGGCCGATATATATCGGCCAGTAGGGCTGCGTGATTATGACAAGTCAAAATTGTCGATTATTCCTTTGAAATTGTAATTGCGATTTATTAACTACAATTATCACAATATACACTGAATGATATTTATACAATTGTTTGAAGCAACCGCATGCCATCGTTTTAAACAAGCTGAAAACACTCTAACTGAAAAACTTTTATTGCTTTTCTATACTATTAAGCCGCAAATGTCAACTATACATTGGATTGTTTTCTTCTTTAAATAATTTTTAAAAAAAGTAAAAAAATTAATGGTATTATAATGGCATGCTAAAACTAAACTTAGAACAATAGAAAAACCCTAAAGATAACCTGTAGAAAGATTAAAAAAAAAAAATCTTAAGCATACAGAATAACAATAACATGGACTTTGAACAATTAATTGCCGCATTGAACAATTCCGTAATCGCCATTGTGCAGCCCTATCTGTCAGGCCATTATTTGGTCATTTTTTGCCTGATAACCTCTATCATTGTATAAAATAAGTATTCAATTCATGATAGCTTTTTTATGTACATCTGGTATCTTATATGGTATCGTACTCAGCAGCTATTAAAAAAGCCATAACGGTTGACCACTTAAAAAAGAATACGTGCTTTTTTGAAATGCTTTGCACATGGGGGCTTCACAGCAGACGGGAAAATCCTGCCCTGTCTGTCACACTGATGTTCTTCCCCCTTAATTCTACAGCACAATTTGATTTAAGGGGCCGTGGCGTGATGCAGGGCTCAAAGTGAGGGCTTTATGACTCTGATGTTTCTCCTGCTCACTCAGGGTCAGGACGCACTGCTCTTCTCTTATGAGTAATGCTGCGAGGGAAACTTCTCTGTACTTGCCATTGTTGCTCCATTGTACAGTCACTAGTTACTGTAACTGAAATTAGGTAATTGCAGATTACACATAACAATTTTTCTCATTACCTTAACATTTGTCCGAAATAGTCCGCAAGCTAGCTCAAGTGTCAGTATTTTCTACAGTATAGTGTGTCATTTTATCATGTCTAGTTCCAGTGATAGTGTCTCGTTGTATTCTGGTATTTTTTGTTGTTTTTCTGGACAGCACAGATTTTTCCTCATAACGAAACAGGAATTTCCTGTTTTAAATCTCATGGGATTATGAAAGCGTCAGACTGGAACATGCTGTTTAAAACAGAGAGCATTTATATGACCCGTAACCGAATATAGAGGGGAACCGGAATAAATGTAATCCTCAATAAATGTAATATCTGTAATAATGGTAATAGATTTTTTGAAGCAAGTTAAGGAAGATTTAAGTTTTAGTGTTGTAATTTGACTTCCAATAAATTAAATCATAACTTTAATGCACTAGGAATGGGGTATGGTTGGATTAGGTTTGTTTCTTTTAAAACTTCTATATTTGTTTCAGTTTTTTGGTCTGTTAAAGTAGGAATACTTAAGTCCTTTCATGTGAATGTAACATCTTCCTAGGTCTGAAAACGCATCTTTGCGTGATGAGAGATTTTAGACTGGTGTTGTATTTTACCGATGTTATGCATTTATAAAGTGTCTCTTTAATCAGCCAGTGCAATCAATAATCTGATGTCACTATTAAAGCGGAGGATATGTCTAAATATGGGGAAAAAAAATTATTTTATTTTTTTCACTATATAGTGTTTATTTACTATTACAATTTAATATTACACTGCTCCGGGTGTGTGTTCACGGTGTGTGTGCACTTTGGATGGGTTAAATGCAGAGCACAAATTCTGAGTATGGGTCACCATACTTGGTCGTATGTCACGTCACTTTCACAATTATACCCTATTACAGTTTCCCAACATATGAATTATGATTGGACTAATTGACATTGCTAACAAGACAAAGACGTCTAAAGGCCAAATTCCAAAGCTTTTAGGTAAAATAGTTTCTGTGTAAATGAATTTAAAAAACAAGTGTGTAAATTGCTCTGTTTCAGCCTGGGCTTCTATAGTGCATCTGATCATAGAGTGACGTAAGGGAAGCAGACAATGTTACCATATCTACTCGATGCTTATTCATTTTCTTGAGGCCAAATTTTGCTCCTGTGACCAGTGTTACTGAATTTGGGGACAAGGATGTGGTTGTATAGCAGATGTAGTTTGTGTCCATGGTTTATGTGTTCATTTTCTGTTCTTCTATTGTGTTGGGGAAGCTACTTTGAAACTGTAACTTCCCAAATGACAAGTTTTCTCATTTATGGTAAAGTATTTAAATACAGTCAAGCTACCTCTATGAAAAAGATTCTACAATGCCAACTATTTAAAAAAAGTAGCATACTACTTTGAATGTGTTCAAAGCGGGAAATATTGTTAAAAATAGGTAACGCAAATGAATCAAACTTGAATTTTTAACTTGTTACATATGCAATGTTTCAATGCAGAAACACTGAATTTAATAATAAAAATGGTGTGTATAGACTTAATGCGCAAGGACAAGATTGGTCAATCTTAAAAGACCAAATGAATTTTTCTCTGACTTGACATTGCTACACAAGTAAATGTGCGTTCTCATTCAATGCGACCCCAAAACTGCAACTTGTTATTGTTACAAGTACACTACTTTAAGAGTGTTTGGCCCTGTAATGTTATTAATTCAGATCTCTTCACTTATGTCAATGAGAGTTTGATTTAGAGGTGTTGTGGAGTTTGTATTTTTACGGTTTAAGGGTCAAATGGAAACTTTCTCTTGTGTAACAAGAAACAAAACAACGCACTGTACAAATAGTTTCCATAAATAAACCGTAACCTATAGACCAGTTAAAACCACCTTCTACTTAGGAACATTTGGTCCTTGTGTTGGTAGCAGCTGTATTAAAGACAATTACGCAGGTTTAAAGAACTGGAACTAGATCATATGTTCAGACTTCCCTTATCGGCCCTAGAAATGGCTTGGGCGCAGGCATTCCTGTAGAGCGTCGCCCCTCCTCTCTGGAAAGTCCAGACGCGTTATATCATGGCTCTGGTGTCAAGAGGAGACAAGGGAAAGAAAAAGTTGAAGTCAAGCCCTTACGGCGCTTAATCAGAGAATCACATACTAGGGAAATTCCTCACAGTTGTGCGCAGGCTGTTTCACACAAGCGCGCTCGCATGCAAAAGCACACGAATGCACTAGCGCACACATGTTGCACAACATCAGAAAGAACACAGTCTAGGCCATAAGCACAGCTCTGCAGTATATGCTCTTTGAGTGTTCAAGTTTGCTTCACTACAGAGAAGTTATTGATTTACAGAGAGTGTTGAGATTTTTTTCCACCTTAGATAGCCATGTCCAAATTGCTTTGTGTGTTACGAGTTGATTTCATTGTTTTTGCAGAGATACGGTCCTGTTATAGAATGCACGCAGTCAGATGAAATAGATATTTTTAAACTGCTTTAACACCTCTGTGGAAATCCCCTGTATTGCTTTTATCTCATTCTTAATCTTGCTTCTTGACAAATACAGCTGAACTAACCTTTAAGTATAAAGATATTGCTGTCAAGGCACGCAGCAACAAAGCAAAGATTGTACATGTAGTTTTTCATTTTCTTAGTATTACTTTTTTTGTTGCTATGTTATGCACGTCAACAGGTTGCTAAGGCTCTCTCTGTTATGACAATCTAGATGATGTTTAAACAGGAACTGCAAGTTTCGTAGCCTTTTTGTGAATGCATAAATACCTCCTTCACAAACTTCAATGATCTGTGTTTTTTCAAAGCCAAATCTCTTAATTGCACTTCCAAGGGAAATTTGTTGCAGCCTATCTGCCAGCATTATAATACATATGCAAGGAGAAGTTAGGACAACTAATGTATAGTGGCATATCTGCATGCTGCCATGTTTGTTCATGGGCAATCAGTTCCAGAAACTAAGCAAAGCCATTTGTGATTAATTACTCGGGGCCTGAGAAGAATAACGTCCTGATGGCACCACAAGAACTTGCACAGTCCCAAACCCTTCACTTAGCGACTGTCCTAAGCTGTAATCTGTGTTTGTGTGTTCTTTAGGTGATGGGAACTGCCTGCTCCACGCAGCCTCTCAGTACCTGCTGGGAGTTCAGGACACAGACCTGGTGCTGCGAAAGGCTCTTTATGCAGTGCTGAAGGAAACAGACACTAGTAACTTTAGAATGCGCTTTCAAACTGAGTTGCTGCACTCTCAGGAGTTCACTCAGACTGGCCTGCGATACAGCACTTTGGTAAGCACTTCATTTTGTGGCATAAACAGCCTTATAAAGACAGCTCACATTCAGTTTTCAATGTATTACCATTAGAGATTTTGCTGAACAAATGAAGGATTTCAGAACCTCATTACTCCTTATTGAACTTTTTCTGGTATGACAAGGGTAAACCTCATGAATATTTGCAATGTTTTTTGTTTCTCAGAACTGGGAGGAGGAATGGGTTAAGATTGTAGAAATGGCTTCTCCAGTGTCCAGCAGTAATGGCCTACAGTTTGACTCATTAGAGGATATTCACATCTTTGTGCTTTCAAATATTCTGCGGAGACCAATTATTGTTATTGCAGGTATGTATCCGTATACAACTGTTTCTATAAGAAGCTTTTCAATAGAACTACACCTGACTGATTTGGACACAAATAAAGTGCATCGACGTGACCATAATATATGACCAATTTTTTTTTTTTTTCCTCGACAGACCAAGTACTTAGAAGTATGAAGTCTGGTTCCTCCTTTTCACCCCTCAATGTTGGGGGCATATACCTGCCTTTGCATTGGCCTCCAGGAGAATGCTACAAATATCCCATAGTGCTCGGCTATGACTCCCAGCACTTTGCACCTCTGATCACAATCAAAGACAGCGGCCCAGGTATGCCGCTAGACATCGCACTACACCATAATGTGTTCTTACTACTTGGCCCAGTGTATTTAAATATTTGATGTTTGTGACCCATTCAGAGATCCGTGCTGTGCCATTGATAAACCCTGGACGGGGTGGGTTTGAAGATTTTCGAGTGCACTTTCTGACAGAAAAGGAGCAGCAACAAAAGGAGAAGTTGCTAAAAGACTACCTAATGCTTATAGAAATCCCTGTCATTGGCCTGGGCTACGATCCTACACAGATTATCACTGCAGCCAGGTATGAGCTAAACACACATTTTGGTGAAATCTTGCTGGTTTAGTGGCCAGATCCAAGCAACCCAGGTTGCTTCAGTGTAGTTGCTTCTGGAATTATTGTACGAATTGGTACTTTTGATAAAACACCTGATAAATATATAGGCATTTCCTAAATGTAACCACAAAAAGTTGTGGGATATTACAGTGTTCCTTTTCAAAACTTGAACCCTTCCTCCATCAGACTGGATGAAGGCAACCTACCTGAGGACATGAACCTGATGGAGGACTATCTACAACTGGTCAACCATGAATATAAGCGCTGGCAGGAGGATAAGGAGTCTTTATGGGCCCCCCAATCCCAGCGTCCCCCTCCCTTCTCAGTCTCCCAACTCTCTCTCATTGAGATCCGCTGTGCCACTCCCCGCTGTACCTTCTACGTCTCGGTGGACACTCAACCCCACTGTCACGAGTGCTTCGAAAAGCGACAGGCTGGTCGCAAGCCGGAGGCCATTTCCACCACAAATCAAACCTCGTCCTCGGACCCCGAGAGCCGAGGGAGGCTGGAGCGCTCTGTCCTGCCCAGCCCACGTTCTGCGCCCCCTACGGCCCCCAGTCTAAGCCTTTACAGTGAGACTCATGCCATGAAGTGCAAGACAACCGGATGCTTGTTCACTCTCAGCGTGGAGCATGACGGACTGTGCGAACGCTGCTTTACGGCACGGCAAAACAGATCGGCTGCTAATGGGCCGCCGCAAGGCCCCTCTCATGGCTGGTGGGCGTCAGGCAGCCGGGAGCGAGAGAAGGAGAGGGAGAGAGAACGGGAAAGGGACACCGAGAGGTGTGTTATGTGCCGACAGGAGGTCTTTAGGATATTTAACGGTCTTTGCCCACCCTGCATGCAGAGGACTGCCGTTTCTGAGAGGGGGGATGCCCAGCAGCAGGAGCCTAGAACCGAGGCCTCCGTATGGGCAATGCATTGGGAGACGGAGCGCACTGGCACCACCGGCCACACCTGGCAGACGCCCGCTGCCCGGCAATGTAAACGCTCCGGTTGCCAATTCTTTGGAACGCCAGAGAAGCTGGGATTCTGCACTATATGTTATCTAGACTACCAGACCAATCACCGTAAGTGCAGCTGTTCTGCATTCACTCAATTCTTCTTGTATAATTTCAACCGCATCAGTTGAAATATCTCCACTTCCAACTGCAGGGTGTCCAAACTCGGTCTTAGAGGGCCAGTGTCTTGCAGAGTTTAGCTCCAACACGCCTACCTGGAAGTTTCTAGGAAGACCTTGATTAGTTGGTTCAGGTGTGTTCAAAACTCTGCAGGACAGTGGCCCTCCAGGAGCAGGATTGGGCACGCCTGTCCTATTGGGTATCAAGTCATAGACAAGTCAAGCAGAGGAACAAGTTTGTGATTTTTGGCTGTTTTTGTTTGTGCAGTGGCCACCCCCGCTATTGTCCAGCCCAGACACACATCTGAGGCGGGCTTTCAGAATTGTCCGCGTTGCCGGGGTCAGGGCTGCGGCACCGAGGGAAAGGCCATGCTCGAGGGTTACTGCAACAAGTGCTTTGTGAAGGAGCAGAGTGCTAGACTAAACCAAGCTGCTAGCAGGGGCTCTCATTCCCCACCTCTCGTCACGGTAAGTGTCCTTACGTGCTGGTTTTGTTTCTGTGGGGTATGTTTGGCTCTTCTGACGAGCTCTGTTGTTTCTGTCCAGCGGGCCTCGAAACCACGTCCGCCTCCGATGCTCACCCAGGCACAGTGTCGGCGTAGCGGCTGTAAGAACCTCTCCCCTGGCTGTACGGACCTCTGCCCGGACTGCCTCAGCCGTGGCCAGCGAGAGGGTCGCCGTGCCCAGGCACCCAAAGAGAAAAGCAAACAGCGCTGCAAGACGCAGGGTTGTGACCACTACGCCAACCAAGAGAAACAAGGCTACTGTAACGAATGTGACCACTTCAAGCAGATTTACCGGGGCTGACGGAACAGTTCGATGTTAAAAAGTGCCCAGTTCATCGCACGTTCGCGTGCATGCTGGTGAACTCTCTTACACAAGAAACTTTTTGCCCAAAATCCCCTACCTACATTGGGCAGGGCCTAAAGAGCCCGGTGGTGCTGTAGAATTGGTGATTACCTCTCAAATGAAGTTTTGGTCATTTGTATCATGTGTTTAGGACCGTCGTGAGATGTTAGACTACAGAAACTAATGATACACAATGACGTCTAGTCACACACACCCATGGCGTCTGCTGTTTATATCGAACAGGGTAATTAATCGCAAACGTTTGTTGAAAAATTGAGGAGAGCATGTGTACGAATTAACGATTTCAGATTAGCGATAAAATCGACCAAAGTTAATGTAACGAAAGATATGTCTAAGCCGATGTACATCGCCACTGTGGACTGCAGAAAGCCTTTTGGAAGTACAGGAATAAGACGTACAGGGTATGCAGAGACCACCGAAGGACAGCATTTGATAGTTTCTTCATAAAATGTAGGTTAAGTGCCAATGAGAGCTTGCTAAGCAGAGCTCGAATTTCATTTCCTGCTGCACCATTTGATGTCTGCAAGCAGTACGGATCTGTTGCCTTTGAGAATGTTTTTGTTTACCATTTTCACAAGTCCTTCTTGCTCTTGAAACTATTTTTCACTTTTGCTTGCCTTGCTAAACTTCATATGACTTGGTCTGTTCTATTGAATGGATATGTTTTCTGTGGCTGAAAAATTCCTTAAGTGTAAAGAAAACCAGATACTTGACACCTCCCCGATGTTTAGAGCAGATGAAATTAAATTAAGCTGAAGGGAATGGCCGTGCCAAAAAAAGAGCGTCAAACATTTTGACCAGAAAAAACGCTGAGATGGCTGGAATCCCCGTCTGGATAAACAGCCAAGCGAAAACGAATCAATCCGAATGTAACCGCGCCCAGGTAAGAAATGCCCGCTCCTAGATCTGCAAACTCCCCGTTCTCGCCCAGCCACATTCTTTTGGTTGCACTACTCTCCTTTAAACACACAATGCCTCAGTCTATTCTTTGCATACATTTAGTATGCACAAACTGACATTCTCTATTTGAATATTTCTGCAATATCTGCACAGACGTAACGAGAAGAGATAGAGTTAGCTCTTGTTGCATCATTTATAAAGAAATAACTGTCTGTGTTAAACATTCCCATCCTTAAAGTCCAATATTGTGCAAGCACATTTAGCTTCGTCTACTTGAGAATTAGATTCATATGGGCCTATACACAAATGTGCTTCGGATAAATGATACACACGAGAAAAATCTGCAGTCGAATCAGAAATTCAAGAGTGTCTACTCTTCAACTACTGGATCTGTTCAGTCAGTTCAGATCATCACAAACTTGCACAATACTAAATAAGCTGCTCTGGAATTAGGAACGGTACTTCTGACGTACAGTACATAGTGACATTCCAGTTATAGACCTAGAGGAATATAGATGACAAGATAGAAATTTTGTGCAACCTTTCATATAAATTATTATATGAAAAGCCTTGTTTTTTGGTTTGTTTGGTATTTATTCACAGCAAATATTAACTGTAATGTGTTTCAAGAATTATTTATATGTGGTCCTGGAATAAATTATTTTTAATAGAAAAACATTAACACGTTTCCTGTGTCTGTTTACCTTGATTTGCTTTATTGCAGCTTGAAATGCATGTCATAACAAGAAACACTCTTAAGGTGCTTAAAAAATAGTACTTAAGTGAGTATATTATGTATTAATAAACTAAAAATGGTGTTGTTATTGGTAGCGAAACAATGTTACCATGCCAATGGCTGCTACTGAACTAATTACGTAACTATGGTCGGGTGAATTCCAGACCAACCGCTAGAGACGCCTCTATCTACTCACCAAACCATAGACAAAGTCACATAATGACATGGGCTTAGCTGTGAGGATCACTAGTCATACACACTTACCTGGAAAAACAGTCAAGGCTGCTAAAGAAAAACTGCAGAACTGACCTCGTGAATCCAGCCAAGGAGAATCCCAGATGGCAGCAGTGCTGATATTGTCCAAGAAAATCTCCAGGTCAACAAAGTACACCCTAACAGATTGACACGCGAGATATCTACATAAGGGCAGCCGTCAATACCCGAAATATCAAAGAATAGGATCAATCCTGTGGTCCCTACACCATAAAGGGAAAGGTTTCCACAAGGAGGCACAAGCTTGCCGTGTGGAGATTTGTGTGAACACGTTTACAATCCATTATAAATGGGTTGGATCCAAGGTCCAAGCCCAAAGCTGCAGCTAAATCTGGGTGATGAACACAACCGCCCGAATCTGAAAGACAAGGTCATTCCTGAGGGAAGCTGCTGCGGACTGCCTGCCAGGAGCTTCAGGAGTAGAGATCTGTGGTGCTACGAGGAGCACCTTATGCTTACGTAGGAAGGTTCTGTGTAATGTTTCCCACAACAGGAGCATCTTTGTGAGCATCTGCCACCTGATTGTATGAACCCAGAGGTAGCACTCTCACTAAGTGCAACTGATGCCTCCTGAAGCTCAGTTGCAAGAATCTGAGGTGCCACCTTGATGGTTCAGGTAAAAAACTGTCAAGGTTGTGTCAGATCTAACAAGCTCACGGTAGTTTTACCTTCGCTGGCAAGAAATAGTTTAGCACTGGGTAAACCTTGCATAGGTCCAGCAGATTGATACAGTGGTGTGCACAGACCTCTGGAGGGGCAGGGGAGAAATCCCCTTTGGTCGAAATTGACCCGTAAGACCTTTGTTCGTCTTCGGAACACAAATGAAGATATTTTTGATGAAATCTGAGAGCTCTCAGACCCTCCATAGACAGCAACACAACTGAAATGCTCAGGCCCAGAAACGTAGTAAGGACATCAGTAAAATAACATCAGTGGTTCAACCGTAATGTTACGAAGCTATACGAGAATACTTTTTGTATGCAAAGACAACAAAAATAACGACTTAATTCAACTGTCTTTATTGTTGCTGTCTACGCAGGGTCAGAAAGCTCTCGGATTTCATCAAAATATCTTCATTTGTTTTTCCGAAGATGAACTAAGGTCTTAAGGGTTTGGAATGATATAAGGGTGAGTAATGGCATAATTTTCATTTTGGGGTGAACTATGCCTTTAAGCTGGATGAACACACTATCATCCTGAGCTGCTTCATAGCTATATAAATACAAAAGGTTATAGGTCATGACCATCATTGGGGTAAGGATTGTTTAACAGAAAGCTGTATAAGCAGTGTTCCAGGAGGCACGTCAAAAGTGCACATTTTGGACAATTTCCCTTATCTGACCCACCCAAATTTCCCACTTCATGTTTATTGGCAGTTTCCTTCAAACTGAACATGTTTGCTTCCTTTCAGACTGGAATCTCAGTGAAGTCCACTTCGCAGGAAACTTGCGGTCGAATGGAACACCCCCCTGGTGTGCTTCCAGGAATAGGGTTGAGAAATATGCACCATAGAACCATAATGGATAAATATTGTAACAGGCCTCTGCTACAATGAAGCAAATAATAAATCAATAAATCCAGTAGTCCTTAGCTCCACCTCTGTAACATGTAACATTTTTTCCCAACCCCTTTTAATGCCAAATGAGAATGATTTCAAAACTAATTCATGGCTGAAACGGTGTTGTTTGATAATGCTGTTTTGAGTCTCCATTTTGTAGTTACAGTTGTTCATTAGGGCGACTGGACGACGCACCACTAAAGTGAAAAGTGTTTTCCCCATTCTAGACAGTTTGTTCTGCCTCTGAATACATAGTCCAATCAGTGTCAAGTCACGTTCTGTGGAGTACCACCCTTTTTAGGAGATTTCACTTTGTCCAAGAATCGCCCCGAGTGTGCTCTACGACGTCCTTTTAGTGCCACGTTAAAAAAAATATTTAAAAAAATCTAAAATTACAAGAATAAAGTTGAAATATTTCAAGGATAAAGAAGAAATTACAAGAATAATGTCGAACTGTTTCAAGAATAAAGTCTAAATATTTTGAGAATAAAGTCAAAATTATGAGAAAATCATAGCAATTAAAGTTATAATATTTTGAGAGTAGGCTATGGCCTATATTGCGCATGCAAATGGCCCGGTTGGGAGCTTGATTTTAATATATGTGGGACTATTAGCAGAAACCATACCATGTGTCATACTCACAGCAACAGTAGCCTTTGCTTGGAAATAATATTTCACATCTTTGATTGCATATGCGCCGGCCACATCTCCGTGTGGTCCTGTATTATATTGCAGCTTGACTTTTAGTTATTTATATGCAAATGCTCTAAACAAATGTAACTTTTTTTTCCCTCACAGTTTTTGCTTTTTGCACTGTATACATAAATTGTGAATTATGTTTTCATTTATCTTGAAAAAAGAGCTTGCAGAAAATTTAGTTTGGTAAAACAGTTTCAAGTCTTAATACTTTTCCTTTGGTTAAACTGGGATAAATCATACCGGGATGTATGTTAAATCTGTTGGATGTGGTGCCCTACCTAGAAAATGAACCACCAACCGCCACTGGTTACTGCAACGTTCAGTAATTAGTTTAAAAATATATATGTATGTTTATGTCAAAACCCATGTATTAATATTGTGAATCATACATGTGTAGCGGATCATCTCTGACTCTAAATTTAGGAGTTGGTAAAACCTTGCATAAACCCAAGGTGAATTTTGTACCATTAGAACCAAACTATTCCGTCACAGGAAGTTTTGTGGTTGTGAATTACAACATCGCTATCTTTGCGTCTTTTTTGCCTGCTTAAAACTTCGTGGCTCTTTCTAATAATGTGATTCTGAAAGTCAACTCACAGCCGTTTCAGAGGCCCACACTCAAACTGCTCGAGAAGTAGGTAACCCCCAAACCCCCCCAAGAGCTCTACTGACTCACAGCTGGAAGGAAAGAGTGCATCGCTGCCTGTGTCACAGAGGGAGGGGATATTTGGTGTGGGGAAGAGGTGACATTTCAGCGATGCGGGGGCACCAATGCTACAGCGTGGGCGGAAAGTTAACGCATAACCTGTAGTGCAGCTCTCTGAAAATAGCATGCTATGCAAAGTGGCACACTAGCCATAAAATGAGCATCCTACACATTAATTCTCTGTCACAACGAGAGCATCTTTATTTTAGTGCACTTCCACTTCAAAAAATGTTTTTTAAAGTTAAGTCAACATCACTTTTTACAGTGATTATATTATGCCTTGATTGTCTTTTATAAAAGGATTAAATAATCAAATGTTAAATAAATAATAAAATACTGTTTTAATTAAAACTTTAAGCAAATTCGGTGTCTTTCTTAGATCATGTGTACTTTAGAATGACTGAAATGCTCTGAAACCTGATCAGACCAGGTGTTGTTAGTAATTCTATTTTCTATTTGTTCTATATTCTATTATATAATAATTTCTTCATTCTATTTGTTCCAAGATGACATGGAGAATCACATTAACTGAAATATTGTCCAATTTGTAAGCATACAACATATATTCAGCATGAATCATTCGAAAACTGTTGAATTTTGAGTCTCCAGAGTTAATGTGAAACTGAAATAAAATTGCCATGCCGTAAAAAGTGAAAAAGGAAAACAAAACCACACCAGGATGATATGGATCCTACAGTACACATTTAGTAAGGCGCTCATCTGATTGGCAGCTGCTGGACTGCAGAGGGAATTCCAGGCCTGCTGTGTTTGACTCCATCCCGTGAGTCATCTGTGAACAGCAGGAAAAGTTCCAAGATGATCTGTCACCTCGGGTGCATTCCAGAGAAGTTTCCTGAAGGCCGTAGCTCATGAACAGCCATATACCTGTCTTTCTGTGATTGTTGTTAAGAGCTTGTTCAATTATTGTAAAGTTCTATATTAAACCATAATTGTAAAAAATAAGTCGCTGTATATAATCAAAGTTTCTTTACAAATGTTTCTATAGCATCTATCTCATTGGAGTAAGCAGGTCAAAAAGCCTCGGTCTAGTCGTGTGATGTCAAATTCAGCGAACAAAACTGAAAGTTTGTCACGTGTCTAGCGACCAAGAGACTGATACTGGGAATCGGTGTGTGATTTGCATGGTCACATCATGCTGTGAGCCCTTCAGTGCCCTGACTCATTCTCTACCAGCGATCTATAGGATGGATCCCGTAAATTTCATCATCACGTAGTTCTGATTTAAGCAGCCCCACGGAGCCACGGTTCAGGGGTTGCCCCCAGCACAACTACAGCCTTGAGTCGGAGTCAAGTCAGTTAAAACTGCAAGTGGGGGTGTGTGTGGACTCTATAGGAAACATTCAAGGGGAAAACACTTTTTTCAGTTTTTTTTTTTTTTTGTAACTTTTCAGTAAGTTGCTGTTTTGACTCATGATTCAAAAACCCGCTCACCCGTCACACTAAAAAGCTAAACAATGTTCAAATGGCAACAATGGTGAGATGCTTTGATTTCGTAATACAGACGTGAATGGAATTACCTGTGTGACAAAGCTCAAAACATTGTGAACACTTAAAGCCGTTGTATTTCATGGAATTTCTATAACGTATACTGATCACTTCTGAGTGCACTAGAATCTTACTAACCTACTATAACTCCAAATACAAATCTAGTTTTACTGGAAGAGTTGAAAAATGAGAAATGAGCTGTTAACTTTCATGTTCTGTTTGGGGTCTGAGACCACAAGACCCTTCAATAGCTCAGAAAACCAGAAACTGGATCTTGATTAGGTCAGAGAAACATATTACGAGACTTTAAAACTAAAATTATAGGTGAATTTTGAAATTGATTTTTTTTTTTTGTATAAATATAGCAATTCCTCTTTATTGGTTTATCTGAAATCTTCTATAAAAGAATTCTCAGTGCATTGAGAGACAGGATGTGGCACTATAACTCATTGCTGAAGTGTTTTCTTCCTTTATCAGTGTGAAGATGAACTCAGATACAGATCCTACCGATCTCACACTGATTTGCACACAATTGTCGCATCTGTTTATTTATTTATTAGTTTTTTTTCTTTTAAGGTAAGTTACGACCACTTTCTGAGTCATTTAATTATTTTACAATTCTTGTCATCTGTACTTACCTTAAAAACGAGACTAAAACATGCGTACCGATTTATTTTACTGCCAGTTAAACTTACCTAAATTTTGTAACTTGTTAATTAATAAAGCACTTTTTTGTTTGTTTTTTTGAATGGCACAAACACCAAATCACCTTTGTGCTCACAGCAGCAGTTTGCTTCTCCGCTGACGTAAGTAAAGGGAAAATAAAAGAGGAGTGCTTTCTGCAAGTCAACAGGTAGATAAACTGATCAAATGAGAGGAAGTGACGTCATCCACAGGCAGTGAACCAGACACAAAGAAGACAGAAGGACTGGAGATGTTTGTGTATGATGCCATCTAGTGGTTTACAATGCGTTTAGAGCAGTGGTTCCCAGCCACGCTCCTGGAGGTCCCTGTGAACTGTGTTTTATAGGCTACCTAAATTGCAGCAACTCAATCTGATCACTTCATAATCACTCACCTGTGTGTGTGTGTGTGTGTGCGTGCGTGCGTGTGTGTGTGTGCGTGCGTGCGTGTGTGTGTGTGTTAGAGTGAATTTTAGAGGTCTGTGTTCATACAGCACACTTAAAAATGCGGGATTAAAAACTAAATTTGGGTCATTTTAGCACCTCAGCGCTGGGTCAAAAACAATGTTGCCAAGTAATTTTCAGGACAGGTCCATTTGTTGCTAAAAGTTTCTAAAGGACAGTGTGACGTCATTGCGCAACGTCTTCATTGCGCAACCACGACGCAATTAGAATACTTACATTGCTTGTTTTCCAAGCATTTAATTAAAAAATAAATAAATAAATATTTGACTAGACATCTTACCGATTGGACATCTTTTTATTTATTTATTTATTTGTTGTTTTGAAAGAAATGAATAGTTTTAATAAGCAAGGATGTGTCAAATTGATAAAAAAGATTTGTATTGTAAGAAAATATTTCTATTTTGAATAAATATCCAATTCAAATATTTTGAATTTATCACAGAATCCTGGAAAAAAGTATCACAGGATAAAAAAAAAACTGTTTTCAACATTGGTAATAAATCAGAATATTAAAATAATTTCTAACGGATCATGTGACATTATAGACTGGAGCAGTGATGCTGAAAATTCAGCTTTGATCACAGCAATCAATTACATTTTAAAGTTTATTAAAATAGAAATCCGTTGTTTCTTCTGTATTTTTCATCAAATAGAGACTTCTTTAAAAAAAACATTTTTTATTTTACAGTTCCCAAACTTTTGTATGGTGGTGTTTGTATTTATTATTTGTACATCTAAAGTAATAAACACGATTTTATTGGGTGGTTGCTCTGCACGTTTAATAAACAATCTCCAGCTGGTTCAAAATGCAGCAGCTAGAGTTCTTACTAGAACCAGGAAATATGACCACATTAGCCCGGTTCTGTCAACACTGCACTGGCTCCCTATTAAACATTGTATACATTTTAAGATCTTGCTAATTACCTATAAAGCCCTGAATGGTTTGGCACCTCAGTATTTGAGCGAGCTCTTATCACACTATTTCTTCACGTCCTAACACTGTTCGGGAAGCAGACACACTCTGTCAGTTTAAATCTAGATTAAAGACCCATCTCTTTAACCTGGCTTACACATAATACACTATCGCATTTCTATAATTCAAATCCGTTAAAGGATTGTTAGGCTGCATTAATTAGGTCAACCGGAACCGGGAACACTTCCCAAAACACCTGATGTACTTGTTACATTGTTAGAAGAATGGCATCTACGCTAATATTAGTCTGTTTCATTCTTATTCCGAGGTCACAGTAGCCACCCAGATCCAGACTGTATCCAGATCAGATGGTGAATCAGCACCTACAGATGACCTCTACAGCCAGGACACCTAGATGAGCCCCAGAGACTCATCCCCAGTGAAGACCCTGTCTCCAAGACGGCCATCGGGACAAGACCACAGGAACCAGATGAGTCCTTTACACAATCTGATTCTGCTTTAGCCTAGATTTAAACTAAGCCTTAGAATGACACTATTTCGACAAACTATTTCCCCGTCTAAATACTGTAAAGCTGATATAAAGCCACCTAGTTTTATATCAAGCCGATGTAAAGCTGCTTTGACACAATTTGCATTGTTAAAAGCACAATACAAATAATATTGACTTGACTTGATTCAGAGACATCATCATCCAGCTCAACATCATGACAATCTTGCCAGAAATTAAGTGTTTGACTGGGAAAAATAACCCAGCTCCCTTTTTTTTGCAACTATTTTATTTTATTGGCATTTGTAACAGAAATAAATAAATAAATATGCATATTATTTTCCTTCCTTGCGATGTACATGTTAATGAATAGTGTATCTCTTTTAGGTCACTGGCGTTTTGTGATGCACTCTTCTCTGTAAAACTGCTCATATTAATAATAACAAAGATTGTTATAGAAACAAGATTGAAGTCAAATTTAAAAAACAAGATATGCTGTCAAAATACAAATTTCCTAAAAATGTATTAGCTTTTTTTATCTGCTCATGAGTGAAATGAAAGACTTAGCCTATATGACACAAGTTAATGTTTGCCCAAAAGCAGAAGTGTTTGAAATTGGATGATGATCTCAATAAATACATCTCCTCAGAGATATGTTAAGGATAATCCAAGCAATTGTTGTGGTAATGAGAGTACTTTAAACCTCTGAGGAATGTTAGAATCGTTCAGACGGGAGACATGCATGATGTGTTCTCTTTCTGTTCTCTCCTCAGGTAGCCTGTTCCCTTCAATACTCCATGTATCAGATGTTATCAGTGTTTCACGCGTGTAGTTCTCGGAGCAGGTGTGTCTCTTTAGGTGTGTCCTGCATACCTGTCATCCTGGTGACTCAACTTACACAGAAAAAAAACTGTCTTTGTTTTAGTGACAGAAGCTCCACAGTGCAACAGAAAGACAGCATCAGGACACAGGTAATAAAGAATAATACAAATATACAAATAGGCAATGCACAAAACAGCAATATATAATATAGACAATTATGTGTGTACAGGTCTGATATGTGCAAATTTGAAATGAAAAAATTAGATAAATAAAAAAGTAAGCAAGTGTGGTGAATAAATGTATAATAGAGTTGTGAGTTCCGCGTTTTATTGTTGAGTGTTCATGAGATGGATTGCCTGAGGGAAGAAACTGTTCCTGTGTCTGGTCGTTCTGGTGCTCAGAGCTCTGTAGCGTCGACCAGACGGTAACAGTTCAAAGAGGAAGTGTGCTGGATGTGAGGGGTCCCGAGTGATTTTACCAGCCCTTTGATTACATTTTAAATAGGGTAACCTATTACATTTCCAAAGTTATCTTTCCAACACTGAGTGTAGGCTGTGAAAGCAAGGAATCAGAGTTTAGACGAGTCTGTTAGCGCCTGCTGATGTCCTTCACACTCGGCAAATGCATTTCTCCAATCAAAAACAGCAATTTATTTATTTTTGCAAAAAAGCATGTGAATTTAAATGATTTCATAGACGTGTTTCGTCACTGCCCTGGTTTTAGGAATTGAATGGTGTCATCAGCCAATCACCTGGAAGTATGTTGAAATCTTTGCTCATTGTCACGCTGTGGCGCTGTCCTTCATGAAAACAACCAAGCCAAATAGTTCAAAAGTAAGAAGATACAACTCATAAAACAAACCAAAGTCTAAACTCTTTCTGTGCTTGAGGCCCTTAGTAGGCAGAACTACCTTTGATTTCTTCATAGAGCAGCAAGAACACAAAAAGAAAACAAAAGAACACTTCAGATTGGTGTCTTAACAGCAAGGCTGCCTTTTATTGAAGACTGGTATTCATATTCACATCCCCAATGAACCGCAAATGGCAAAGTGAAAAATCCCCAATATAATCTAGTAAAATACTCAAAAAACAATTTCGCTAAGTTTACGAGCCAAGTGCTTTCTATACATTACTTCCACATACACATCAGACGGACTAATTGAAATTAAATGATCACGGCGTGAATGCATCAAGGTTTTTCAATCTCAGAAAACAGAAAAACATCAGGTTTCTGTGTTTTGTATTGTTATCCACTTGCTCACCAATTTTACTATAAAACCAAGCTCACGATTAGAAAAAACCCAACTCTTAGTTCATGTTCACTTCGGCCAGCTAAACACAAAGCACATGCTCTTCGCTGACAGTAAGAGCACTTTAGGAAGTGTGCAATCGAGCATACTGTGATAAACAAGAACAGGCTGACATGAAATGACACATTCATGTAAAAATACAGTTACCTCATAAAAATATTTTCTTAATGTTGTTATGTAGAGATGTTCAAGAAATATACAAATAAAACTCACAATATAAATCGCAGTGTTCATGTTACAGTGTAAATTCTTAAGCAAACTACATGCACCTAATTATTTGTATTAATGTGATTACTTACTATATTTACATGTAATATGTAAAGGACACTAATGTAAATGGTCTAATATGGAGATTTGGAATAATGCTTTGTGGAGTTCAATCTGTGCTGAGTCATACATCTGTTTGTGAATGATTATTATTAATAAAAAATTATTTCAAATAAAAGTGAATTGTATTAGTCCCAAAAGTTAGACAAAAGGGCACGGACAGCCCTCATCAAAGCCAGTATGGTCCTGTGTTTGGTTTGGGAAGGTGACAATGCTTTTGGAGATCGGCGAGCACTGACTTTTAGGCTTGGGTGGCTTAACATTGTCCTTTATGAGAGGCGGAGTATTTGGGGTTTCATTCAGAGGAGTAGATGTATGTGGGCTTGGCCATGCCGGAAAGCTCATCTTCGTAGCGAGGAAGACAGCAGAAGAGGATCCCGCAGCCCAGCATCAGGATAGTGGCCCCCCAGCCGAAGCCGTATGCCCACGTGTAGTCGTAATACCCTTCATAGATCAGCTCGTTGAACTTGACGGGGTAGATGATCAGAGCGATTATCTGGATGATTACTGGAACGAGAGAAAGCAGAGTCACTTCACAGCACAACAGATGAACATGAATTTTATAGAACAATTTTATAAAATAGGTCAGTTACAGTAACCCTAAAAGTATTTGAACACCCAAGTCACACTTAAAACTGTTTAAAAGTCATCATTTTACAAAATACTGAACCAGGTGGCATTTATTTAAAAGACAGACAGCGTAAGCACACTTTTAGGTTTCAGCTGATAAGACAATAGACTCTCTGTTCAGAAAAAAAACATTAGAGGAACACAGCCAAAGATAAAAGGTTGCAGTTTTTACTCCGCTAGCACACCTGTGTGAACCTGAGGGGAACTGACTTCGTTTATATTTGGCAGATGTTTTAATCCAAAGCTAATTAGCATTGCATTCACTAGGAAAACTCATTAATGCCAACATCTTGCTTTCAAACATCCATAGCTTAGAAAGTGACGTTTAAAATGCTTAAAAATTGAAGTGTCCAAATACTTTTATTTTTATTACATGCTTCACTTGTATGATTTCAAACCAAACAATCCTATTTTTATGTGCATTTTTGGCCTACAAAAATGTGCTCTGAAAAACCGTGCATCAAGGAAAACGAATAGCAAAGTCTTCCTTTGGTGTCCAATAAGTTTTCTTTGCAAGTGTTTTATGAACCGCACCTAATACAAACTTGGTACCAATTTGTGTTGATCCCTAAAAATGTTTAATCAGTAGCTTAGCCCTCTGCATGTGGGCGAGCTGGGTGAATCTGCGAGTGTTGCACAGACATGAGAGCGAAGGCCAAGCCCTGTTTGGGTGTGTAGGGAACTTTCACACACGGCTGCGTCTGACGCTTCCAGCAACAGCGCTGTCATAAACTCAACCTCTGACTCAATGACTATTGCTGAAACAGGCATAGTTATCAGATCAGGCTAGCTTACATTTCGTAATGAAACTGAAAACAGGGTGGATTTAAAGAACAAAAATTCATGATTAGTGAAAATAATAAAAGATAAATTAAAAAGAAGAGGCTACGCTTCAGTCTGGCAATGAATACGCGACGGAGAACAAAACAGCCGTTCTTAAGTTTCACCTGAATGCAAGTGAAGAGGACAGGGAGGGGCGAGAGCCACACTCAACCCCATAGCAACAGCAAAACAAGAGCAGGCCGGAAAGACCAAAAGCACAGTCTGTAAACTCTGCGTCACGCCACACCTAACATCGCCTCTTAATAAGAAGTCTTTCTTTGTCTTGACTTGCTCTGCCATGTATTGTTTATGAACGCTGTTTTAATAAGCTGTCCTGCCCACTGATACACCAACCACAGTATACAGACAAATCTCTACTGGTTTTCTTACCGACTTACGTTTTTATCCCAGCCCAGCATCCATGTATTATTTAGAAAGCATTCAACAGACAATGTGGAGGAAATGCTCTTGCTGTGGAACTTCCTCAGAAAGGGGTTTGATTCAAAGCCCACATGGACTGGCCTCAACAGCCCCGGTTCCCTGATGTCCAACAGACTGAGAGGTTAAGTGAGTGTCTTACCAGCCAAAATAAGGAGGCCTCCGACTGCAGGCAGCAGAGGGATGTTGAGGCTACAGCAGAGAGCCACAAAAGAGATGATGAAGGCGATGATGAGGATGATGAGGCCGATGATCATCAGAGCAGCGACTGCCTGGGCCCATGCTGGAAGGAGAAACAAGAAGAAGACCTTCAATGATATGCTGCGTACTCGCGTTTTACATGTATACTTTTACTCCTTTAAAGGCACTGTAGAAAATAAAGTTATTATTATCATTAAACCCCCGGTTTCACAGACAAGGCTTAAGCCTAGTCCCAGACTAAAATGTAAGTCTGAGCTGTTTCAACTGAAACTTGCACTGACTGATCTCTAAATATATCCGTGCCTTTGTTTTATCTCAAGATGCACACCAGTAATGTTTTTTTTTTTTCTAGGGCATGTTTATAAAAATCACTTAAATGTGCTAATTGAACTATGGCCTAATCCTGGTTTAGGTTAAGCCCTGTCTGTGAAACCGGGCTATTAAGTTTGGTTTGAACATTTATAGGGATTTTTTAAAAACAAACTGTCTCCATGTAATAAACGAGGTATAGTTAATGCGTGTGTACCTCATTCTCTTTGTTAATCCACTTGAACTTTAAGGATGCAGAACAGATACAAGAGGCGAGTTTCCACGATAAGTTGTAACATGGACGGTTACACATTGACAGACGGACAGCAATGTTTAACTAGTTTCACTCAGCTGCTGTGAGGACTTGTAGAGACTATGCTTGGCTTCCTAACTCTCAGTAGAGGAATGTGTTTGTGCTCCAAGAGGTCTGTGAATACAGTCACACCCAGAGAGCTCGAGGCGGAGAGCGCTGGGAGGAAGGGTGTGGTCGAGGGTAAACAAACTATGATTTATGCAACTAGTATTATTTGGTCTAACTCTATTCCAAGTCAAATCATCACTCAGTCATGAATGATTGATGACATTTAGGAATTGCTGTAAAACAAACTGCTTGATCGACACTGTGGTTACAATCCTCAGATAGGCTATACATTATTGTATTTTTCATGCCAGGTACTTATGATTCTTATGAATCATTTAGACGCACTACTGTTCATAAAGAGCATGTCACAGCATGTTATTCCTACAAAGAAAGTAATGTTTACAGTAACGGACAGATAAGGAGAAGACTGCAAGAACAAAAATGACAGGTTTTGCTTGGAGGTGTTTGTAAAGCTGTCAACGGTCTCCTCCGATTTATTAACTGGTTCCACTGGTTATATCTGTGATGTTAACTTTAAAAACGGTTAAACCGACATCAATTATTTCCATATCCTCCAGAGTATAGATATAGAAAATAAGATATAAATGCTGTAAAAATAAAAACGACATAAAACATATTTTATGGTCTGATGCCACAGTAATCATTTTAAATAAACTGAATTTGCCAACAAGTCAATGAGTTGTTTGTTCGAGGGGTATTTACAAATGTGCAACTCACTACCAATTATCACACATTAAAGTGTAGTTTATATCATAATTTAGTTGATCTCTAATTGAATAAGCGTAACAAAACATAAACTAACAAACCCTGGCTTTATTAAGAATTCATAAGCTTTCAGAATGAGAAACAAAAGAAGCATATAAACCTGACTAACACAGATATGATAATTCATTTTTATATAGTATTATACTGTGATAAAGGCCTACAAGCTCAAGTTAAGCAGCCTGACCCCATTACCTGAGCATAAATTAATTATTTTTTTATTAATTAATTTATATAATTATGTATTTTAAAAAAGAAAAGAAAAATAATATTTTTTACAAATTCAAAATGAATAAAGAAAACGCCACATAAACAAAGTAACACACTTCTCCGCCCGTTTCATTTGGTTTCCGAGGAACGCTTTGATTCGAGCTGTACTTTACTGTGTAAAGCGTTGCTGGAGGTCAGTACTCACGGTTCTCCATGAGGGATTTACACTCCCACTGGTCGTTGCGGCCTCGGCACTGACTCCACATGCTGGCGTAGTGCGTCTTGGCGTTCTCGTCCTCCACCCATCCAGACTGCGCTGCGATGGCGATAATGTCGAAAATAATCGCAAACAGCAGGAGCAGAGGCAGGATCCACCTGCACCTCGGGTAACTGATTCCACAACGAAACATTGTGCGTAATAACTGTGTACTGTGTCTCCTGCGCGAGTGTGAAGAAGCTCCCCGAATGTTTGCTGGCCAGTCTTTATCTGAAACTTTCCCAGAGCTCCACCCCTCAGTGAAACCTGATCTGGAGCCCAGACCTGTTTGAATGGATGGCTTCAGGGCTGGGGCCCCGGAGTGACACGCGTTTAATCATGTTCACTTTCTTTAACACTGCAGCATTTCACTTTGAATATGCCTTAAAAGTTGCACGGTTATTGTTGAATGACATCTAAGTTTCTGAGCTGTAGAATCTGTAAAAACAGATTATTCTGGATTCTCCTTTTACAACAAAACTAAATCAACAAATAAACTGAGCTCAAATCAGTCCTAACTGTTTATTATGCCCCGGCTTGGCCAATTATTTACTGGATCTCACATTGCAGCTTATATACAGTGTTTTATTGTATATAATACAGAGTGTAAAGACTTTATGTACAGACCTGTATATATTCTTGAAATTAAGATAAGATGAAGCTTCATCACATGCTTTCTTGAGTCTGTTTCTAGAGACCTTGGTGTCGGCCTACTTGTCCTCTTCTTATTGTGTATCCACTCTTTCTGTCCTGATTAGATCCTGTTTGCTTTCATCTTATAAGATAGTTCAAACATAAACTTAACTGTTATTTAAAATTATGTGTATGCACTAGAACTGTTTTAAATGTATTTTTGAGCAATTATTCAAGAATCATGCTTTTGCCCCAAAAAACAACATAATGTTGAAGTGATTCCCAGCTTTTGAACCATACTGGATACTATATACGGTACCTAATGTTTGTGTGTGCAAACCAGTGAGAAGCCCGTGTGCTGGAAGTAACTTCACCATGTTGTCGCTGTTAAAACAGCCTCAGGACATTCACGATGGAGCAATATTTCATGATGTAAGCATTGTATACATGGATGTGTTGATACATTAATCAACAAGAGTCTGCATGTTTGACAGTGAATGTCTTCCAAAACTATTGTGTTACTTTAATTTGAATTTATTATCAAACTAGAAATAAAGAGTACTTTATTCATTTGAAACAAATGCTCTATTTTTATGTAATTATCAATATTTTAATACTTTAGATGTAGATTCACCGCTGCTACGATACATGTTGATGCATAACCACAAGAAATGAAACCTTTGAATTAAGGGGAAAGTTAATTTAAGCCACCCCCGTCATGGAAATGTCTAATGAGTCAGTTTCTGCAATTACTGTATCATCAATATTCAGTTAACCTCTATATTACATGCTTCATGTTTCTGTTTGTAACCAGCACTGTACAAACTTTA